>NW_026535785.1:14925000-15240000 GCF_028551555.1 Melozone crissalis
CAAGTTGTTGAAATACAGCTCCTCCACAGAGTGTGGTCCCTTGCAGGAATCAGATCAGTGCCATGATTTCCCACACTGTCAGTGTACAGCTCCCTGGCACACCCTGGCTCTGTGGGACAGGTTGGATTGCCACTGCTGCCTCAAATGGCCATGCTGAACAAAGTCCCTGGCCATGCCAGAGATGGGTTTTCCTGTGATGTTGACAGCCAGCTGCCCCTAGCTGATCTTATGTTGCTGGTTGTCTGCCATCAGAAGACCCTCAGATATTTAAACATTTGATGGCCAGCAAATTCTGCACAGATGGAAAGATCTGGATGCATACCCCCACCTATCTATAATTCTACAGTCTTAAGGTACATATTTTTCAGGGAAACTTTTCAATAATGATTACTTATGTAAAGCATTCTCAGGCAGAAATCTTGCAAAGCATTTTCAGAATAAATAAAGATATGTGGAGAATCACCGTGTTTGGTTTTATGTATTGTAATAGCTGTGGTTAAAATGTAGATCAGGCTGCTGTTTTGGATCACAGTCTTAGTTCCAAAAATTGCATCATCATAGGTGGATTATATCTGCATCTTTTCAAATAGATGGCAGGGTATATTTCTGTGCTGTTTTTCCCTAAAGAAAAATTGAAAGATAAGAGGCAGGAGTTTCAAGTAACATCGCAACATTTAGTTGTCAAACTATGAATGGAAATTGCCATCATAGGGACTGTGTGTTTACTCTCCTACTTCAAAAAACCTGTGTGAAAATGTAACCAAGAAGAAAGGATTTTTTTCTTTTTTTAAATCAAATAATATCTTAGTAGATGAGCAGTGATTCAACATAACTAAAACAAATATTAATTGAAAAGAACCCTAGAACACAGAGAGGAAGTGTGTTGCTGCTTGGTGAGCATCACTCACTGGAGCAGTACTGCAGACGATGGACTCTCCAGCAATTCTTTTCTGGAACCAGTTTCACTGACCTGCAACACTCCTCAGTGTCCTGTCTGGTATCTGAGCTGCCTTTCTGAAGTTGCATCTTCCCATCATTGTGTATTTTAAATGCACAGTGCTGCTCTCCTGCAGTTTTATGATGAAAAAATGGCAGCAATAGGGAGATACTGTTTGTTTGTCCACCCTTTATTATAATATTTCAGCATCTGTCAGCAAGCTCCGCTGCCTAGTTAGTCAAGAGAATCTCTTTTTTGAAACAAACAGCTATGACCCTCATGACTGGACACATATCTGTAAAATTTGCAGCCAGAAAAGACCCAGTACTAGTAGAATTGTTAGAATTATTTAAGTTTCATTTGACCAGTTAATGCTGCCATTCACCTTTCCTCAACCCCATGCATGACTTTGCTAGGTTGGCCAGTCCCACTGTAGACAGCTTTCAAATGTGATCTGGTGCAAGCCAGTTTGTCATGTACCAAATTCTGTGTGGGCTTGCCAGGCTGTTGGAGTGGCTCCCACCACTGCCATCCTGAAAAGGCATGGAAACGTGTGTCTGCACAAATGCAGGAGCCTGCATTCCCAGGGTTTAAATCAGGCTGTTCTCTGACATGGTGCTTATTGCAGGGAGTCTCAGTGCAAGCCAATAATCAGCCAAAATTAGAACCTGAGGATTCTCTGACTTGCAGGGGAGGAGTTGTGTCTAAATCTCTGTAGTCATACTGATGCATTTGTTCATACTTTGTCAGATTCAGAGATACATTTTGGACATATAATTTATAGGTGGTTTGTCAGAGCAATGGAAGTTGTTGAAATTTTCCTATCTGTGAAAATTTATCTGGTCTGGTTGCTGTTTTCAACCTATATATTGCAGGAAATTAATTTTACTAGTGCTCAGAATAGTGAAAATTTGAAGAAAGCCTGCTCTTCTTCCAGAATAGTCAGGATGCACTTGTGAAACTTCTATCTCCTAAATGTGACTCATTTCTGTCATCCAGAGGGTCTAACATGAGTTTTGAACAAATACGTCCACTTTGAAAGATCTTATTGCCAAGTCATTTTCTATAAAGGCAATGTTACTTTGTAAGGGTTATGTTTCCTCTATTCTCCTTCCCAGTAAGGATCTTCTTTCCTGCATATCTGACCTCTCTGAGATAAGATTTCCTTGTGTCAGCATTTAATGTCCTCTGAGCATTATCAGCCTTGGAATTTCATGTTGTTGGCTGTTGATGGTTATAGAATGGTCATTGCTCCAGAAGGTGCTGATCAGAAAGGATGAAAAACATGGGAAAGCCATTCAGAGTGATGGGAGCCAAACCCTCAGCAGAGCAGAGCCTTAAAAGCTGGGATGGGTTAGGAAACCATTAAGTACCTGCATCAGCTTTGGGATGTGTGGGGGAGCAGATTCATCTCCAGAAATCTGAAATAAAGAGGTTTAACCACAGAATTACTTTTTCCTTTCTGTCTGATCCAAGATTCAAGAAGTTATTTGAAACTGTGGTACAGAAGGCTGGGTAAGAGTTGACTCCATTAGCTGTTTTCTTTCTTATTCTCAACTACTTACTGCTATGAATTTTATTTTACAAAAGTGAGCCTGTAAGTTTATATTTAAGATAGGGCTATATGTTTTGGCTGTCTTTAAGAGAGTAAGTGAGCACCAAATGCTGATCCCAATACAGTGTGTTACAAACTCAGTCCTGGGATGGATTTCAGTGCATCAGTATCTGCAGATTTTTGTTGCCAGATGTGTCTCCTGTACCTCACTATACACTTATTGATATGTGGGGCCATTAATCTGATGATGATCTGAATATTTCCAGAAGGTTTTACAGCATTTCTGCTTTCCAAGATGGTGGATAGTTTAAGTCTGGCCCTCACAGGCATGGCAGAGGAGCTCGTGAAAACATTTTGGCTGAATTTCTGATGATGTTCACGAGGTAGAGGAGCAGCAGCTGCTGTACTAGTAACAGAAAGAGAGAAAGACTAATTCCAGGGCAAGGCAGCTTTCAAAGGCAAGTGAGCATCATGTGACTGAATGTGTATAATTTAAAAGAAAAAGAAAAAAGCTAGAACTTCAGCACAGCCTGTCTCTCCAGTATATGAGAAGTGAAGCAAATGAATACGGCCTTGAATACACTTTTTAATTTTTCAACACTGTATTTTGCCAACTTTAGTTCACTCTGTTGACTGTTCAGTCAGACCGTTTTTAAATTAAAAAGGAATACATGGTTGAATTATTTATTAAACAAAAGGTGCTTCCGTGCATGCAGACTACCTGGGTTTTGAATTTCTTTTGCTGTTGGAATTTGAAGAAAGTGCATTGCTAATAAGTTAAGAGATAGAACACTATCCTTCTTCTAAAATAAGTCTCTCTGTCTCTGAGGCAGACAGTAAGATAACTTCTGTCTGTCCAGCCAGGGAAGAATGCCTGATCTTCATTCAAATTTCTAATTTTGACCTTAGTGTGAAGTTGTTTCTCCAGCTTGCTGGGCTCCATAGAGACAGAATTTATGGTAGGGAAATGTGTTTGCAAATCAAGGCAGGCTGGATTGTCTCCTAATTTTATAGGTGCTTCTGATGGGTTAAAATATGTATTTACTGGTGGATTAATGTGGAGGAGCTGTAAATAAGCAGCTTGCAAAAACTTTGTACATTGCTGCCATCAGCCTGTATATTCCTGGAGGTTACCAGTTCACCTTGGGGTGATTTTGTACTGTACCTTGCACAGTGACTTTGCTTTGCTCAGTCCCCATTCCTGCCTCTGTGCTGGTGCTCCAGATTGGTGCACAGCCTGGGTTTCTTTATTGTGGCCTCCAAGTGCCTGATCTTTTCTTGTCCACTTCCCCAGGAGTAAACAATCACCAGCTTTTGGACTAGACTTTCTGAACTTCACATTCCTTTGGCTGATGGCTGAAGGGAAAACATTCAGGCTGGGAAAGGTCTTCCATCAGTGGTGGGACTGTGGTCTCCATAGCTCGCTGAAAAATGAGAGGACTGCCTTACCTGGTATTGAGAAAGGAATTAATGTGCTGAATCTGAGAAACACCTCTCCAAGAAGTTGGTATTTCTCATCACTGATGGGGGACGTGATAAGCACCTAGGGTCCTAGTGAGGTGCCCTGCAAAAGGCTGGCCATGGCTGCAGAGAGGCTTTAGAGAAAGGCTGGTGGGACCAGCCAGGGCTCTGACGAGCTCCCAGTGACCCCGGTGTGTGCGAGGGTGAGCCTGGAGCTTTGCTGTACAGGGAAGGCAGCGAGCAGTAGCGAGTGCCTGGGCACACCCTGGCTTTGATAGCTACAGATGGAGACCTAAAAGATTGCAGGGCCACAGTCCAACACCAGCACATGTAAAATAAGGCTCAGGATTTAGATAACTCTGTTCCAGCATACTGACGTGCATGGCCACAGTCCAACTCCAACACATGCAAAATTAGTTTCAGGATCATTCCAGCATACTGAAGCCTATGCCTAAACCAGTTATTGCCACAAGCTCAGCTAAATCAGAGGACAGCATTCAAAATATTTTTTCTTTTTTTTTTTTTTTTTTTTTTTGACTAGAGTAGTTCAGATGAAAAAAAATTATATTTTCATAGTAGAAGAGGAAAACTGGGTTATTGATAGATCAGCTCCATAGGCAGCATTTCAGAATTTTTATAACCCAAATGCAAAACCAGCACACCCACAAATATCATTTTATGGTATCCATGTACATTAAGGCTATTTTACAAAACATGGATATGAGTTGACCTAGTAATACATTTTGAGATACATTAGTATAAAAAAATGAATGAGTTCTTCCAGATAATATCATGTTCTCAGTATTCTCACAGTACACTGTTAAAACAATGAGGAAAAAACCTATACCAAAGAGTTAAAGGATCCCTTCTCAAGACTTAATGTAATGAATTTAATCAATATTTTTCCATTACAGCAAAACTCATGTAATTAACATATTTTATTTATAGAAAAAGGGTGCTAGTAAAGTAGATTCAGCAGTTTAGGATTGCTTGTAAGTATTTATTCAAATACAGCTTTTTTTTTTCTTTCTTTTTTTTGTGAAATGGATAAAGAAGTTGGAAATTATCCTCAAGTGCCTTGTACCAAAGAAGTTAAATGGGAGAAAAATTATTTACAAAAGTATTTATGTTACCTCAAAGTGGTCATTTAGTTTGAAAGGAGCACTGGAAAGTTAAAAGTAAGAAAATACAGATACTGGAAAAGCCTCTCATATCATAGTGCAAATGTTGTAACACACACCATGACATTATTCACTCTTTAGAGACTCTGTCAGCACCTCTCTAATCAGTAATCTGTAAATGGAATGAGAGTCTTTAATTCTTTCTCAATTTGTTGAGGGGGAAATTAGTAATTTAGCTACCTCTATAGTTCTTTTTACATGCCTGATTCTTTTGGTTTTTTTGGTTGGTTTTTTTTCCTTGCCAGTGTCTACAGAAAGACATTCCTGCGACATTTTAAATAATTCATGCTTTTCTTTAGTAGAATGAATTTTTATAAAATCTGATGACCTGCTACTGGCACTTCTGTGCTGATTTTTCCACTCTGTGATAAGATAATAATAATGAAAAAGGGTTTTCTTAAACAATAGCATGCAAGAACTTACCCAATGATACCTGATGCCCTGAGAGCTACTTATAATGAAGTCAGGTCTGTGGTTCTCCCTTGAAAAAAAATATTTGTTTGTTTTTTGGATTTTTTTAACCCAGAAACTAGGGTGAAACTTGGCTAGTGTAATTAATAATTATTTCTATGCAAGTACTGAAAAGATTTTTAAATATATCAATGGATTTAGAAAACTACAAAGAGATGGGTGTTAATTTGTACTTATAGTCTGAGAGAATGCATTTTTGGGAAGATGAGAAGAACTTAGAGAAAAAAGATTCAACAGAGCTGTCTTCCACCCAGATTTGTCCTTTTTCCTATGGTGTACTGATACCATCTTAGATTTCCTTCATAGTGTAGCCTGTACCAAATGGTCCTGCTTGTCCCACAAGTGTTTTAGGAACGAGATAGAGGTGATGGTGAAGTAACCCTTACCCCTCTGGTTTGTGGGGTTGTAGAGCTCCCAAGGTGGAAGAAACAGGGCAAGTATGGAAGCAAGGAGAAGGCAACATATTCATTCACAGAAGTCCAGTTAATGGTTATTTTAGTTGATTAGCTAGCAACTTCATTTTCTCCCTCATGAAATTGCCTCCACAGATCCCTACTTCTGGAGCTTAATCAGCAGTAGCAATCCATCCCAGGAGTGGGAGATCAGGAGTACTTAATTAAAGAGGGACTGTAAGGCAACTCTCCCAAATTGGATATCTGATCTAGCCTTGGCATCAGGAGAGCAATGCTAGGTAAAAGTGTTTATCAAGCTCCATGTAGCCTCTCTCAAATCTCAGAGATGGGAATATGATGCAGACAGCTTGTAGAAGCTGCTATAACCTGAGTAGTATGGGTTTTAAGGCCATCTGGTACCTGAACACCTGCCTACAAATAACACATACAAATCCAAAAGATGGTCCAGTTGGATAGCCTCTGTGCTTGGATTCCCCACTGGAATTCTGTCCAAAAGCAGTATACAATCTGTATGAAGTTTGGAAAGACTTTGTTCTCCCTGGTCAGTAATCAAGTGCCCATTTCAAATTCAGCAAATTCAGGATCAAAGAGAAGCCAGGTGAGTCAAGGGTTTGGGTAAGAAAACTGCTGAAAATCACAAGGGACTGTTCACACTAACTTTTGGTAAAGTTCCAGAATATTCTAAGCTTGTTTTAAGAAAGGGAGGGGAAAACCGTGTGAAGTATGTAATTTGAAAGGTTTGGGAGATAACCTTGCTATCGAAGCATAATTGGACACTGAAGTAAATTTTGAGGATAGATGGCAAAGACTATTGGCAAAAGACCAAGGAAAGATCCATGAATATGTATTTAAGCCCCATTTTGCTGGTTCAAAAGGTCCAAAGCTGCTTTGCTTGTGAAGACACACATTATGGAGAGAGGAGTACAACAGGGTGCACTGGCAGCTCAGGTGCTCTTCTGAAGGAAGCAAGAATTAGCACTGGCTAGATAAATGACATTCTGATAAATGGCAAAGTACATTCAGTTCTAATGCCTCCTCTTTTCCTGTGGAAAGATTACACAGGTCTAGTGGAATTTCATGACAAACATCTGACAAACTAGGTGATTTGGGATGGGAAGTGCTTTCAGCCAAACAGTCGGGCTAAGGAAGTGGGATTTCAAGGTCATGGTTTTGGAGTGGCAGATCTGAAAAACCAGTGAAGGGGTTGGATGGTGAAAGAGTTTTCCATGTTAAGGGCTTTGGAGAGAAGATTTTGTATTCTGCAATTTTGAAACAAACTGCTGAAAATGGTGTTGGGGTAATAATGTAGTGGGGAACAATGTAGAGATCCATGGCCATTTGCCTCTAGCCAGCTCTCACTGGGTAGCTAGAGGTTCCAGGAGATAGTAGCAACATCAAAAAAGTGAAGACTCTAACCAAAAACAAGTAATTCATGACTCTGCTCTGTGTTTTTCTGATGTCCATTGAATTTATTGAAGGACTGTGCACAGGTCTGAATGAATAAATTGAAACTTTTAACTTTTAGTTACACCATTTGGGCAGGTGTATGTGGTTTTTAGAATGGCCTTAAGTCAGGGGCATGGAAGAGGGTGAAGAAGTTTGACATGTCTGCATGTGTATATATTAAGAAAAAAAACCTTTAGCACTCTTTCAAGTTTTATTCCAATTCAGTTTTATCAAAACTAATATTGTAACAATAGGGTGAAGTCCTGACTCAAATGTAAGAGTTGAAGTTACACTGAACTCAGTAGGGCTGGAGAGGTGTACAGTAGTGAGATTACAATTTGAACCTTACTTCTTCTCATTCTGAGCTAAGAATAGGTGTGATGGTTTCCAGGATAATGATATTTAACTGTAATCTTCTTGAGGCATGAATGGCATTCCATTGATTTTATACAACTGAACTTGGTACTGCTGATTAATAAAACAATAAATACAGAAAATGAACTATTTTGTGTTTTATTAACAATTTGCATTTCTTATAGTATTTCATTTTCAATAAGTATAAAATCATACCCTCGAATGGTAAGATGTAATTGCTGATCATGTATCTCTTTGTTCCAGACACTTTTATAAAAGTGTATGTATTATGTATGATGTGACCTTCAAATGCCATGAATGCTTTGTGCAATAAACTGTCAATATTTGTGGCTATAAGGTACTAGATGACTTTTACAATAATTGGAACAGCTTTATTAAAAGCTTGGATCACTCAGCTGGTTAAAGAGAAAGACACAGGCCAGTGTTCATCTGGGAGTTTCCTTCTGCCAACTGTTAAATGAAAGATATTGTAAGGTGCTTAAGATGTCTCCTTTCTTAAAATAAAACCCAAAACAAAACAGTTAAAGAGGTCTCACACAGAAAATATTCTCTCAAAAAATATTTTTTCTTCACCATGCTCAATTTTTGGTCAAAACTGAGCTCTGCCAGCTAATGGTGAGTAAACAACTCTGTGTTTTAAGTGCTAAATCTGAGTTTCTATGTCTTTCGCTCACACAGTTCTTCAAAGAAATGAAACAGCTAAAATGATGTACTCAGAAACTGTGTTTGATCTCTGATTATCTTAAAAGGTTTTAAAATTTTAGAAAAAATTGAGAAGTAAAACTGCTAAGAACTGCTAAAAAAACCTCTATAGGGAATTTGATTGGAATGAAAAGAGGATAAGAAAACATTTTATGATTAACAAAATCTTAATTTTGTTGAAGTGTTCCATCAGTGTCTCTCTGTGCTGTATATACAGATTTTGCATGTGTCTCAGAGTGCCACTATGAAAAGCATTAAGCAATAACCAGCACTGTATACATGCAGTATTGCCATGAAAATGTTTTGAACCCATGGGGTGTGAAAACCACCAATCTTCAAGTGTGTGGTGTTCCAGGAGAGGGCTTAAGGTGTGTGTGTATCACCAGTTACTAAGAAATTCCTTACAATATTTTGTCTCTCTTCCTGTTGGGCTTGAAACAGCACCCAGCTACTCCCTGCAGGCCTGTGGCTGCCATTTGCTCCTTTCTACAAGCTGCAATCTTTCCTTGTACAAATGGTTCTGGGCCTTTTGCTTCAGTTTCTTTTCGACTGTGTGTTAAGTTTAACTCTGCCAGTGACTAATTGTTAACAGAGGCAGGGCAGTTTGTGCATTTGTTTGTGTGGTTCAGAGGGCTATGAGGGAATTCTCATCTCAGACATGGTATCTTTTTATTTACCAGTGGAACCTTTGTATAATCTTTATTTCTAATAATACAAACAATGTGAATGCTGTTTTCTCACTAGTAGGCCTCCTTTCCAATTCTCTTCTAAAATAGCTCTGTGTTTAAACAAATTCTCTGCCAATCCATAGAAACAGTTTAAGATTCCCTTATATGGTCATTATAAAACCTAAATCCTTGATGAAACAATAGAGACAGCAAGTTGTTCCTGACCTAGGACATTAGCAACTCTTTCCGGAGGCCTAAAATATAACTGTAATATTTAGTAATATTAGAAACTTTCATTTTAAACCATGAACTTCACTAGCAAAAAAGTGTAGTGACATCCACTAATAGGGTTCTAATTTCAAATTATGAGCACAGGGCCAGATTCTGTGCTCATTTACATGGGATGAAACTAATTGAAGCTACTTCAGGTAGGTAGAAAAATATGATTAATTATATCCCTAATTATATTCCTATTTTCCACTATTTTCAGTATTACTAAGGCTTTTTCTTAGGAATAGGCAAGAAATGTAAAGCATGTTTTCTAATAAACTTGGCATATTCTGTGTTGCTTCCCAGGAAATGAGGTGGTTGGGTTCAGGCATACTTGCAAGGAGCTGACAGCAGTGACAGGATTAACACACTAAATATCTTCTAACTCCTTTCTTGACATTGGATTTCCTGCCACAAGATGGGCTAATCTGGGTGTTTCATGGGTCATCAAAAAATAGCTGTGGTCACTACCACTTCTCGTTGCACCAAGTTTCATTAACAGGCAGATTTGAAGAACTACAAATATTCTGAATTTCAGAAATATATGAAAACCTGGGATTATGTGCAGCTTTAAAGGCTTCTGGCCACATTTTCAAAGGGTTCTTTAATAGTGTTGAAAATTGTGCAAGACCAAACACATACTTGTAAGACTGATTACCTATTTTGTGAGTTGATTACCTTTTCCATGTGATTGTCTGTTTTTGGCTAATTTGGCAAACCTTATGTTGACAAATTCCAACTGACTTCACTGATGATTTAGCCTTCATGAGGGCTTCAATTTAGCTCTTTTGAACATTAAAGCACCTCTTTGTGAATCCCTGCACCTTCACATACCCACAGCAAATAAGTACTCTGGTGAAATTTGTGGCACATATAAGTAGATGTTCCTTTCAGAATTTGATTGCTATCATGACTGAAGTCAGTGCTGCTGCCTAACCAAGTGAAAACAGTTTTCTTTTTACAAAAGCAGATTTCTTTTTACAAACAAATTTTTTTTACAAAATCCACCCTTTTCTAATCATGTTTATGGGCTCATTGCAGACAGGTGGACCAGTCATACAGAATATATATGGAAATGTCAAAGAATTTGTTTCCTTTTGCTCTTTATATGACTGCCTAGATAGATTCTGCTTTGACTACAGTGACTCACTGTCCATCTAAGTTTGTCTTCTCTGTTCTGGCAACATCCACTGAAGCTGGCATTTCTCCTCTGTGGCATCTGCAATCTGTGTGCTGAGGGCACTGCTGGCCATGGCCATGGCTCGTTTCTGGCTGGACCATTTCTGATAACCAGCAGTAAGATATTGACTGTGAAAAAATAATTCACTGATGTCTTTCTCACTTTCTTTTAACCTTCTACTGTAGAAGTGCTCCTGGCTCCAGAGCTGTTTGTTGGGATTATCTGTCTCTGTGGAAACTTTCTGCCTGTGTGGAACCAGCCTGATCTCCCTGCTAGATGAGGAGTGGTGGCTTTTAGGCCCTTCTCTCCTGAGAACTGGGCATCTGTTGGAAGAAGGGCAATCCCTCAAATACTGATCTTATGGACTGGTTAATTTTTATTCAGTCTGCATGCCAAATCATTTTGCTCACATTTTGGCCAAATTGGCTCTTTGGTTATGCAGTTAATCTCCACCTTCTGATGTAGATGTTGAAGTGACCTTTCTTTCCTGGCATTTACCCCACGAGAACATGGGCACAGCCTGGTGTGCAAGAGATGTCCCTGTCATACCTCCCCAGAAGCTGCTTTGTGGCTGAATTCCTCTGTCTTGTGTCAGGGAGCACTCTGTGCCTGCCCAGCAGGTACAGCACACAGAGCAGCTGGGGACTCTCAGCTGTTCCTTGTCCTTAGACTGGCCCAAAAACCAGTTTCATATTTAGAACTGAATGTTGCCTTTCACATTTCTGTCCAGGACTTTTGGTGTGAACAGACACAAAGTGAAAGGAAATCTCAGCGAGAGTAAGTTCAGAGGCAAGGTTGGGTAGTCTCACATCCAGCATGTACATCTATATCATACTTTAGTCTCTTATTTCCTGCACTTTAATCAGGAAAGGTTGGGATGGGCAGGAAGATATTCAGGATGCTGACCTGCCTGTAATGGAAATGGATAATAAAAAAGGCAGTGTAATCCCACGTGCATCAAGTGCACATCATATAGACCACATAAATCAGGGAACCACAACGGCTGGAAGATAAGTAACTGTTCTCTTTCCTTCCTGATCTTTTATCTTCAGAATTGAGAAGCTCCCAAAACCAAAGCTAAAATCCTGAGTAAATCATAAATTAATTTGTGGAGGCCAATCCTAGTTCTGCAGATCTGTAAAATTACTTTTTGCTATATTTTTTCACAATTTAACAGAGCTGAGACTTTCTGCTTTTGAAGGCGCTTTCAATTACAGGAGAAGGGGGACGTCAGAGGTTTAGAATACATGATTATTGGTAAAACTGAGGATTTTTCATTCCCCACATATTCTGATGTTGGCATAGTCTGTATTCTTCAGTTTGCTTCTTAACTTTTTTCTTGTCAGTCTCTTCTTTTTTCATCCTAAGTTTCCACAGATCACTTCTGAGAGACTCGATATAAGAAAACCTCAGTAGCAGAGTCAGCGCGACTTAAACACATTTTAAAGTTAAGCACATTTTAAACTTAAGTGCTTTGACAAAGAGGTACAATGTGGCAAAATGGGGCCCTGGTAAGAAGCTGGGTTAGCATTTGATGGGGAGAGTCGGCAGCCTTGAACATATCTTTTCATTGTTGGGAATAAAAGAGCTTGGATGTAAAGCTGCTCATTCAGGTAGCGATGGCCTCCAGCGCTTCGGTGGGCTTTGTAGGCAGAGGAATTCAAAAGAAAACCCCTCAGCCCAGCTTTAAAGTCTTAGGAATGCTTTCACTGTGGGAAGAAAAATTCTTCAAGGTAAGGCCCCTGTTGGAGTAAAGCCTTTGGAGCTATCTACTGTATGTCTACTTAAATCTAAAAGAGAACTCTTCAGACCACCCACATCTTTCTTTGCTTCATTGTTGTTTTCAGTTTGCTTTTTCAGAGGGATTAGTGCTAGAGTAAACTCCATCGTCTTGCTCCCTTGAAAAAATTCAATTTTGTGCAAAGTGAAAATTAGACTCTTAAATCTGCAAAGAGAGCTGTTCATCTTACAAATTTATTCTTTTTTATTGGGCCACACATATTCTAGATAGAAAGATAAAAGGCAAATGGATAACAGGCCATCATTTAGAGTGACATGTAGCAAAACATAGCTAGTAGACTTATTCTGTAAATTCCTCCTGAGTGGCTTGTTAACTTTATCTATATATTTATCTATAATGCTCATATCGTATTTATTGAAAATCAAAATAAAATCCTGCAATTTATCATCATGCATTCTGTGTTTTGCACTTCAGAAAAATCTTTTTGCACTCAGGAATTCTTTCTTTTTTTTTTTTTTTCCCAAAGAAGCTTAAGCCATAATTATATACAACTTTTGAGGAGTAAAAACAGAGAAAATCTAAACTCTTTAGGGATATTGGAATTATAGGCTAGCACCTATGTATGTTTTCCTAGACTCACAAAGACAAAATAAACTCCTATAGCATGCAACTTTATGTACTTGAAGATAATTCAAAATGACATTTACTGGCTTTCTAACTTAAATATTATGCTTTAACTCTGCAGTCTGAGAACAGTCAGAAAATGTTAAACAAGAATGGGATGTGAAAACTATCAGATTTACGTTTTGAAAAGTAGTAATAGCTTGATTACATACATGACTGAGATAAGCATATATATATATATATATATACATAAATACATATATACATATATATGTGTGTATGTGTGTGTGTGTGTATTTAATAGCTCTATCATCTCATTATTTCAGTTTTAAACAAAATAGTTTAGAGGAACCACTTCATAATACATACTGAAATGCCTGTTAGTGTTACCTTTTCCAGAAACATGGTATTTGGGTCTCTGCTACTGTGAGAATAAATTTTATTAGAGCCAAATATTTAAGTCTTTCTTATGTCCCATTACTTCCTTTTAAAAGGCAATGCTGTGTAAACTGCACTATGTTTCCTGACAGCTTTAGTTAGATATCAAATGGGTAAAGACAGAACATTTTTAGTCAGTGGTTTATGGTTGAAATAATCAAGACTCTGCATGCAGGTTTTAACTCTGTGCTCCCCACCTGGATCTAACCCAGATAGCTCAGCTCTGCACAGGGTGTGATGCTGTGTCCATGTGTCCTGCTCCTGACGTGCCAGGAGTGTCAATCTGGGTCACAGCCTCAACATTTGCCATGGTTTTGGTGACATCATGCACTGGTGCTTGTAGTGATACTGAATTGATGCTTACAGTGATATTACATGACCCTCTATGTACAAGATGATGGATGAGCCTTGTGTGGTTTGAATAATGACTTTTTTTTAATGCCCTACTTTTTTTTTTTTTTTTGCAATTTTTATGTCAGTCTTTTGTAAGTTATTTTATTCCTTGCCTGCTTGGATAAAAGCAGTTCACTCAAGATGGCTGAAATGACTGTTTCTTTATATCAAGAGAGAGAAGAGGTGTCCTGGAGTCTCACCCATTGTGTTATGATGCAAAGAGTAAGTGTAGCTGTGAACTCTGAAGGAGAAAACGCAGGAGTTGCGGCTGAGAGGGAGATGGAATTCCCTCTCATCTGACCAATTTTTTCATTGTTTTTCTCATGATATTAGGCCACTCTCTGTGTTGCCTGTTGTAATTCCACTGCTGAGATGTTCCAGAGGAAGTTGGTTAGCTTTGCATGTAGACCCTGTCAGTGCTGTTGGACCCCCTGTCACTGCAATTTTCTTGTTTTAAGAGGTTTTATTATACTGGTGCAAACTTTTTCCCTTTAAAAGCCTACAGGTTTTCACAATACTTATAAATTAAATAGATTCAACAAAACAACAATCTCAAACTTTTGGAGAAAAAATTAATAGGAACTAAGCAAAAGAAGAAATCAAACCAGCTGCTGACACAGCTGTTTCTTTTCTTGTATAATTCAGTATATAAAGGTACCATATGCTGCTTAAAATCATGATGGGAAAGATGAAATAATTTAAGACAATAACAAGAAAATACATGAATTGTCAGCATTCTGTCAGTTTTAAAGAATGAAATAGACAGGTGTAGTATTGACATGTTTAACTTTGTGTTGTGTTAGCAGTTTTAGTGAGAACAACTTCTGACATGTGCTGAAGTGATGTGAGAACATTTCTGTGTTGCAGACATTGGAGAAGAAGCTGGGAGATCTGCAGGAGTCCAGCAGCCAGCTTTACTGAGAGACAGGAGCCTTGGTTCTGCCATGAAAGACTGCCCATACTGTGGAAAAACTTTCAGAACATCCCACCACTTAAAGGTCCACTTGAGAATACACACAGGTGAGAGGAGCACGTGAGCACTGTTGGCACGGGCCTCGTGTGCGTGGGGTTAACACAGATTGTGCCTGGGAGCCTCAATTCCCACTGTAGATTGGGACTTATTAGTCGGAGAAAGTCTTTTGAGAAAGATGTATGACAGTCTTAAATAAAAGCACAAGGAATGTGTTGTTGGATAAAGACCACTTTAATAGAATCATCTTTTCCCAGTTGAGGTTATTTCTGTCTCCTTCCCTGCTTCATCACTGTTTCCTTCAATTACCCTTGTCCTTCAATAGGCATAAGCCTATTGGTTTCAGACTTAGTTATACTAACTGCTTCAAAGGCCTTCCTTAGCATCTGCTTAGGGATTCTGTATGTTTTCCTCAGTTACTATTTTTGTTCCATTTAGCATGCTCATTTTTAACCTCTCACTGTTCATATGAATGCATCAGCTTCACAGATCTGCTTTTTTTTCTCCCCACTAGAACTCACATGAATTAGTACTTGTAAGTGATAAAACTTATCATGCTTTGCACTGTGGTAAAATTTCCCATATTTTATTTCAGTAACAATGCCAGCATTTTACCCTACAGAGATTTGCTACTGGGCTGGATACTCACTTTCTTTTGGTATTTCTCTCGCTGAGAGGACTGCTCTCAATACTAGTTACTTTGAGCCACTCCATTCAAATTTTGATATTTCATTTGCTTGAAAGTACCTACATGCATGGCAAGGTCCATGTAGAGACACAGTATGACTTTATCCATAATTAAATTCTGACATAAAATGTTGTAATCCTCAGGTCCTGTTGACATCATTTGAAATTCTGTATATGGTCAATAGGATCCTGTTTTCTTCCCAGTGTTAACTGTCATGGTAGGCCTTAGGAGAGTATTTAAAACTTGAGATTTCGGATACTTCTTTTTGGAAACAGACATAATAGGCCCCATAATTTTAATTTTCTTTTTAAACTATTTTAATTGAATTTCAGAATTTTACTGCTACTTTCCTAATAGGAAGGTAAAATAATTGCATGAAGAAATAAATTCCAGTTATACCTCCTACTTGAAAATCTTCACTTTTAATTTTTCTTTCACTGAAGTACCAGATAAACAATGTTTCCCTCCCTTCCCAAAATCAGCAGTGATGTTTCTCCTATGTGCGTGCATAATAACTAATGTTGGGTTTGAGAATGTGAGGCCTGATTTTGAAAAATAGCAATTTAAAATTATTTAAAGGAAAAAATTTTTTAAATGGGAAAATTTGTTCACTGTATTTCTATTCTTTCTTTTTTGCAGAAGTAGAAGTGTAATACACTTTTAAAATTTAAACTTTATTTAAAATTTGGCACTCTAATGTAGTTTTGTCTGATTGGATTGCAAACTATTTAGGGCAGGAATATTTTTCTCTGTTGTGTTGAGCTTGTGGGGGGGGGAAGAAGAAACCCAGTGAAAACCCTATTTGTGTGGTCTCCAATGTAGTAAAAGTAAAGAAATTGTATTTATTTTATTGGAAAATAATACTGTAACTCTGAAGTTTAAAGAGTTTAACAATTTTAGTATTTAAGAGGCAAAAAAAAATAATTCTTCAAAGTGATATGAGGTTACCCATCTCTTCATTTTGTTTTATTATATAGTAAGCACTTTGTTCTTATGTTAAACATGGCAGTGATTATACACTTGGTATTTGTGCCTTAGAACTAATGGAAAGTAAATTAATTACAATGGAAATATTCCATTAAAATTGCATATTAATACTGACTAAAGAAAATTAAAACATGAAAAAAATAAACTGTATAATATAAAAAAATTTTTTTAAAGAAACTATGGAAACAACATTTACAATGTATTTAAAAATCATTATAATTTTAAAATAGGTAAAGATCAATTTCCATTAGGTTGAGAACAAAGTATTTGTAAATAATGACAAGAGTATGTTTAAGTGAAGCAATGTTTTACATATTAAAAATAATCCTAATAAATAATATAAAAATGTAAATTGGCAAATTACTAGAGTTATTAAATCAAAACTAAGTTGCTTTGCAGTAAGTGGAAATGATGCAATAGATACCAGTTATTAAACAAATATTGGTTAGCTCATACTTCTCAGGGACAGTTTCCTGCCTTTTATGTCACACTCTGTCTTTATTATATGCCTGGATCATATAACTGACTGATAAAAAACACTTTACTGTATTTCTCCACTACATTAACTCAATTACTGTTCTTGTTCTCACAGCACCTGTTTGTTAGAGATGAGCTCAAGCAGCTCGGCACAAGTCGGGTTCCTTCGAACATCTGTGTGTTTGGAGGCACACGACTGCCTTGGTTTGGTGCTCATGCCAAGAGCAGACCCAAAGCCTGATCCAGCCAGGACGTGCTTCTGTGGCAATTGGCCCAAAAAAGCTGCAGAAGCGGCTTAAACTTGCACAAGAGGAGGAAGCTGTGCTCTGTTTTTGAAGAATTAGGCAGTGGCTTGGGTTGCTTCTTTTTTTCTGTTGGATGTTTCATGGTTGCAACTTACTCCAAACTGAGCTCTGGTTTCTGTGTAGTTTGCTATCACATAATAAGGTGAAAAAAAACCAAATCAAAGTTTTATTTAGCATACTCAATTTTGTCCCAACACAAATGTAGAGGATTTTTCTTATCTAGCTCAGTGATGTTCAGGCAGGAAGAGCTTTAAGGGGAAGATAGTAAGTTATGATTTCTGATTGCTCCCATGTGGTAAGAGGAAAAGGGCATAATTATGTGAAAACATTTTCTCCTCTTTCTTGCTCTAAAAACAGTTAATGGGTGAGACAATTCCCTGGGAGAGCCCTGAATGGGGAGAGGAAGGATTTTCAGGCCAAAATACTCGTGAGCCTTGGGTCTGAGAGAGGACAGACAGAGCTCTTCATGCCCTCTTAGATGAGTTCTGGATGCTGAGCAGTGCCAGAGATGGGCTGTGCTGCCCTCCCAGCTCACACAAACCCTCTGGGAGGAGAGGCAGGGACAGGGGCACAGTGTGGCTGTGCACAGCAGTGCCTGGCAGGCAGCTGGTGGGCCTGCCCACTTTGGGAGCCAGCCTCCTTGATATAAAACCCATAACAGCTTCTCATACAGCTGAGAAGGCTATAACAAAAATCTCAGAGATGCTCAGATTTTGTGGAAAAGAAAACCATCTGAGTATCTCAGACTTATAATGTGCCATATGCAGGTGCTTCTGGAGTTGTCATTTTGCCCCACTGGCAGCAGCAACTTAAGGTCCCTTCATTCAAGGAGCTGAGCATTCAGCTCAGCTTTATGTTCCTGAGCACTTCCAGCCCCCCTGAAACACAGTAAGTGGTGTGGGGTTTACATTGCCTGCCTTGACCTTTGGGCTGAGCAGGAACAGTTAAGTGTGAGACATTAAAATTCCTTATGCGCTGCCTTTGACAGGGGACACATTATGTAGGAGCTGGTTTCAGATTGGCTCTAGCACCTCCTTGCTCCTTGCATTAGCCCTCAGAAGCCACTGCAGACATAGACCAGTTTGGGTTTGTGCTGTCATTAAATGCTCAGGTATATTCCCACTATGACAGACAAAGTTAAATCCCTTGAGTAAAGAAATAAGGATAATGTGCATGAGCAAAGGAAAGATGGTTTGGATTGTGCTAAACAGAAGGAACCTAAGAAAGAGATGAATAGGAAGAAAAAGCTTGGCAGGGCTGCATCCATTGACTGAGAGTCTGTTACGATACGTGTGACACACGTCTAGCATATATTAGATGTATTATATGCATTTACAGTGTTACTGCATTTTCCCTTGGAAATGTGACTAGCCAATTTTAAACCATGCTTAGATGAACTGATGAAATACAGTAAAAATGGTGCTGTTTTAAATGAATTCAATTCACATTTCCTTCCTAAAAAAAGACTGCCTGTTGCCATTCTCTGAAGGCGCTTGTAGTGGGATGAGCAATATGAATAATTAAGGAAAATGGGTATGTGTGCTCCAAGAGGAGACAATTTTGGTATTGAACATCCTTTATTCTTACATTTCTAAGATGAACTAAAAGGACTTTTCATTTCTCTAGATTCCTCCAGATTTCCCATCCTTAACATTGTACAGCATGCCTTTTCTCCTGTCTTAATGACATCCCAAACTTTTGTTGAAAATAATTGATTGAATTTAAATTTCCTTAAAAGTTTAAGAGGTAATGTTACAGTATAAATTTCCTACCAAACACTAAGTAGGGAAATATCCATTAGTGAAATTAACTACAGTTTCTAGGTAGCTAACAATGTGCAGTATACAGTAGGGCATGGCTAATGAACACTGCAGTGGGTGATATTTCATTATACAAATTAATGCTCACATTTTAATGGGAAAGTCACATAATGAATCTCAGCTTCAGTGACAGCAATTAGAGACACAGATTGTCCCCTTCTGGACAAGGCACTGTTTAGCAATAAGCAGCTGTGTAAAAAGTCTTCAGGTTTACAACGTATATATATGCTTTGGGGGAATTGTGTACAGTTTATATTAATGTACTGAATCTTCTCTGCAAAGTAACAGCCATATTTATCTCTCTGCATTTTAACTAAGTAAAGACATGTAAAAAGACTAAATAAATGTTGCAGATGAGATATAAATAAAGGAAAATATTCAATTATAAAACTTTATAAAAATTAAAATATTTTATAGTGATGGTGAGTGGACAAATGAAAAATATTTCATAAATGAGCAAAATCATCAAAATTCTGTCCTTTTACAGGTAGCTTCATCTTATAAAATAGAGAAAAATGACTAGTAAAGGAAAGTAGTAAAGTGAAGAAGTTAACTAGTATTTCTGACAAACAGATTAATTGTGTGGTGAAACATGTGCAGGATCCAAAAATAATCCTACAGAACCTTTGATATTCCATTTGGTTTAAAAAGTGTGAAGTGAATGATTAGAATGATAAAAGAAATTACTGTGTAAGAATAGGCATAATAATGAACTAATTAAACCATACAGCAATTCATTTCTAAAATATCTACTGCACAATGGATAAAATAGGTTATCAATAACTGTTTCAATGGTAAAATAAAAAATGCTGGAAAATGTTTTCAATATTTTCATTAAGCAGTATTCTCTGGAATTAGAAGATGTTTGATTTCATTTGCTTTGCATGAAAGCAAACTGTAGCCTGTCAAGAAATGCGTGGGGTCGAATTGCAACTCCCATTGTCCCCAAGTGATTGTCACAGCCCCACTGCAGATGGGGCTCCAAGTGTTTGGGGTTCTTGCCCTGGTGCAGAGCTGTCACTGTACTGAGGAGCAGCACCACAAGGAGCAGAAGGGCACAATCCACAGACAAATCATAAAATCTTATTTAAAAGGGAGAGGGGAACATTTAGTAGGGAAAGGGAGTGTGGGGTGCAGGGCAGATTGTTAAGGAGCTGTATGTTAAAGATGAAAAATGAATGAAGAAGCTCACAGCACTAAGCTTAAATAAATAGAAGTAAAGAAATTTGATAAGGGAAACTAAAAGCAATAATAAAAACATGTATGTGTCTATGGGGGTTATGGAAAATGGAGTAAAATTCTGTGGATCTGGCAGGTCAAAGAATTGCTATCTTGCTAATACTGGACAAGACTGGATAAGAAATTATTAGCCATAGTATAAAAGACTAAATACTCTTCTGCTCTGTTTCCAGAAAGAAGCATGATGGTTTTCATGAGCATTTTCCAATGACACAGTTATGCTCCCATTAAGTAATGAGGCTGTTATGCTGTATCCCACTGCATTTTAATATTTTTTTAGAATGAATTAGACTGGATAACTTTAGATAAAATCTTTAAAACCCTGACTGAAGAGCTCTCCAAATCATTTAAGTTCATTGAAAAAAATGCCCAAAAACTGCCTTGGAACACAGACCAAGACCCAGAGCACTTTAGTGGTAAAACAGCTTGGGCTATTCTTGTATTTCCCAAAAAAAAAGAATATTAAGACCTGGAAATTAGAACCACCCTGACAAAAGTTTGGGGTAAAATTACAGAATGAAGTGGTTAGTTAATTGAAAATTGGTAGCATATTTATTTCAATTTTATTTCATGAAAGAAAGTTTTATCAAGTCCCTTCTCATAAAAGTAGCCTGTTCTATGTGAAAACCCCCCCAGCAAGAACCCAATACCAACAAAAAATCAACCAAAAAAAAAAAAGAAATCCCCCCCAAATCAATATACAGAGATGAAATGGCACATAAACTCTCAGTTCCACAGCAGCACTTTCAGCTCCATCTATTTGGTATTTCGTCATTATTTGGAAGACTATATAAAAATCACTGTTGATAAAATTTACCAATGGCACAAAAATGGTAAGATGCTAAAAATCATGGGGAGGCACTGATTAGTCACTTAGTCAAGTGGGCTCTTTTCAACAATATGAATTTTAAATCAGCAACATGTAAAGGAAAAAATACTAGAGGCGGTGATGAACTGGGCCTGGGACTGTGGTAGAGAAGCATCAGAATATGAGCTGTTAGTTGATTGCTAAATCTATGGATGTAAACACAGTCTTGGACTGTATAAAATTGCTATCAAGTTGAAATTTCATCAAAGCTTTAGTGGGTACCCATAATTTAAAAGGACACTGAAAAATTGGGAAGGATGTTCCACTCAAGGATGAGAGAAGATGAAGAAGTGATTGTTTTGCTGTCTGCAAATACCTTCCTCAGGAAATGGACTTTTTAATTTTAAAACGTCTGTTCAATCTAACAGGGGAAAAAGTAGCAATGTTCAGTAGGAGGAAGCAAATACTGGACAAATTCAAGCTAGAAATAAGGCACACATTTTGAGCAGTAAAAATACTTAATCAGTCAAACAGTTTACCTAGGGACATGTTGGAGTCTTATTCACTGAAACATAATTTGTTTAAACTAAAGCAAGTTAGTTTTGTTTCAAAATGTATTTACACTCTGATGCTGGAATTGTCGTGTGAGGATCTTTGGCTTGTGTTGTAGAACAGATAAGACTAGATGATCATAATTGTCCCTTCTGGCTTTAAAATCTGTAAATCTAGTTATAATCTGGCTGTGGTCTCCTTGCAGAGCCCATGGCAGATGGTTCCCCTGACCAGTAGGGTCAGACTGTGCTCTGAGCAGGGCTGGGGATCTCCTGCACAGGTCATACCGCTGGGTGGTTTATAAACCTGCAATGCAAATAGACCTGCTTCTACTGGGCAACATGTCTGTTTCCACTTATCTACCAAGATTTGGTGCAGATTTTACAAGCAGCATTGAATTTTATTGTTTTACTTTATCCTGATATAAAAGAGTTCCTCTGAGATATCTTGTGTCTTGTAAACCAGAACAGTAGGTAGATCAGAACTGTGATAATGCTGCCCAGATAAGGTACTCCCTATAAGATTTTTGTGATTTTGTTAGCTGGACATGCTGGAATATTCTTTCACCCTCCTCCATTGTGAAAAAGTTTGCAGACATGCAAACAGGGCGAGAGAATTAGCAAATTCAGGGTGGCCATTGCCTTTGTGAACAATGAAAAACGACTCTTGGATATGAAATGCAGAAGATTATTTTGAAAAAGTCATGTTCCCTTGCTCCTGCATGGCAACATTAATTTATGTGAACTGATATTAAGTGTTAAATAACTCATCCAGACACTGCTCTTGGCAATAATAGCAGGGTAGTCATTATACTAGGATGAATTCTCTGAAACCTTTCCTCAAAGTATGAGACACAAACAGGTTGTCTCCTAAAAAGAATCATAGCATACCTCCCTTGTCCCCTGCAGTGCTCTTTGGACATGTACTACTGCATTTGCTGATAGAATCCTGAAAATTAGTGGTCCTTTGGGTTTTCCATTGGAACCGGCTTGGTTTCAGGTTGGACTGGGATTTTCCCACAGCAGCTTATAACTCTGTTTTGTCATTTGTACAGGGTCTTACACAGGGTGTAGCTGGTTATTAATTTGAATGGATGAAGTATCATCTAAATAACTGCACAATTACTGAATTTAGGAAATACTGACAGACTAAATTAAAAAGATTCAAAGATGATTGACTCCATCCTACTCCCTTCTCCCAATGCCTGCCCTTGAAATAGCAGCATTTAAGACTGCTTTGAAATAAACTAGCCAGTGCCAGTGCTTGGATCTGGCAGAGAACAGCGAGGTTTTGAACAGCTCCCTTTGAACAATGCTGTTTGGCCAGTCCTGCATTGCAAAGGTGGCACAGTGTGTGGCTTCACGTTGAGTTCCATTTCAGTCCTTCAGCTTTAGATCTCATTTCTAGCCATGTGAGGGGTGGAAGCACCACAGAGGCAGCACACCAAGGCTGGGAGAGATTTGAACTTTTTATCACACTGTCTCAGTCAGTGTCCTCTTTCAGTCCAGGGCTCATGGCACTGGTGGTGAGCTGTGTGCTGATCTCCTCTGCTGAAAGGAAGCTTGCTCTGCGGAGAGGCCTTAGAGCATAAAATGGAATGCCTTCAAGGCTTAGCAATTCAGAATAAGAGTATGCTGTGCCCAGGGCTTTAGACTGAAGGTACTTCTAGAAGTACAAAACAGAGCTAGCATTTTCTCCGGTTAACATTCTTTAACTTGTACCCATTCTTACATATGCATACTGCTTTAAGCAGTTTCTGCATGCTTTTAGCAACATCACTGTAGACTATATTACAAATTTCTCCTTTTCCCTGTAATAGTTCTCCAGCATGTCGTGCCTGCAGTGCTGGGACACACTTTCTGATGGTGCCACTTGATGTACAATGCAAACACACTGAACTAGCGTCAGAATAAAAGGAAGTGCTCAATATAATTGTGTTAAAGATTTCCGTAAAGGCATAGGGGATGCTGAGGAAGAGCTTTTCAATTAAGAGGAGTGAAAATTCAAAAGTGAGAACATTTAACCCTGTAGAGTCTGGCACTTGTTTTTCACCAGTCTCAGTATGTATTAGGCAACATGTGAAGTACTTAAGTTGTGTCAGAGGTCACTAGTGCCTGCTGACAGAAACTGGTGGGATAAACATCAGAACTGAAAGCAGCTCCAAAAATACTACAGTGATACTGTAAACCCAGCATCACTGTCTGGCCCTGTTCTGACTGGCAGCACAGCTGTCAGAGTTTGCACACTCTCAAACAGCCCTGCAGAAATGCAAACAAATAGACAGCCACTGTCCTGTGTCCTCCTGTCCCCCTCTCAAAGGCCTGAGATGGGTGTGTGCAAGCTCAGGTGCCCACCTGGGACCAGGGAGGCCCAGTCAGACGTGTTCTGTCTCAGGCTTGAGGCTCAGTAGGAGCTGTTTGTTTCTGCACAACTCCCACTAAACACAGCCCCTGCTCCTTGTCAGTGAAGCACCAGAGCTTAATTAGGAGATTGGGAAAGACTCAGAAATTCCATTGAAATGTTTAAATCTGATTTCTTCTGTTAAGCTGTGTGGACTGAGGCCTAAAGCATGAACCATGCTAATTACTACCTCTCCCTCTGCTGAGCGCCTCTTGGTTGAGGTTCTGTGCTTTTCTCCTCTAAAGAGGTCGATTGATGTGGTTTGATATCTGGCTCTCATGTCTCACCTTTTAGCTTAGGATTACATGATGGATTTAGAATTTCCACTGCTGGTAAGGTGCTTCAGCCCTGGCTGGACTGCAGCAGGGAGGCAGCCCCTGCTCCTGTCACTGAGCTCTCGTGCAGCCCTCCGTGGCCATGGCAATGTTCTGGGCTCACCTCTTATCAGTAAATTCCTTCCATCACTGAGAGGAGCAGCTCCCCAAGTATTTACCAGCCCTTCAATTGAGCCTCTAGCTTAAATAACAGAAGTTTGAAAGCTTTTTTTTAGCAGATTTTGAGGTTATTTGAAAGCGGATAACTTTCCAGCTGGTTTGGTGAACTACATAATATTATACAGCATTTTTACTGTGGAGGAAGTTTTCAAAACAAATGTTTCCATTATACCATTTGGAGAGGCTTGCCTTT
This sequence comes from Melozone crissalis, assembly GCF_028551555.1. Lineage (NCBI taxonomy): Eukaryota > Metazoa > Chordata > Aves > Passeriformes > Passerellidae > Melozone > Melozone crissalis. The sequence goes on from NW_026535785.1 coordinate 14,949,789, forward strand.
GTCTTTTGTATCACTTAGGAAAAAAAAGCTACCTAGAAAAAACAGTTTCTTCTTCTTGCAGAGCTCCCTCATAGAAAGAATTGCCAGTATTGACAGCTTGCAGGTGTTTCAGATCTCTGTCACTTTTAGAGAGGATTTCCATACTTTTTCTTTTAAAAGAATTCTGCATTGCTACCAATGCTCTGCAAAAACTTAGAGATACCTTTGCTTAAATGTACATTCTTTTCAGATATGTCTTTATGACTATATGTGAATATTTATTATATGTGTAAAATCTTCTGCCTCTTTGAAAGTATAGGAAGAACAATAAAAGTTTAGTGTGGGATTCAAATATTTACTTAATTCATGGAAATCATCTTACATGTTTTAAAACTCTATTCAAGCCAAATCTAGAAAAGTGCTTATGGTAGGTAAATTATGCATTTTACTACTTGAGCCTTAGAAATGTCATTAGTACAAAATTAAAGGACTGCAAAAACCAGTAGATAATACTAATTTCAAATACAGAAACTAAATATATTTTGTACTTTTTATTACTCAATTTCTTTTTACAGACTACTTTTTATTTTAACTATATGTTCTTATATGCTGCAATCATTATGTAGTGTAATGATATTAATATTTTATAGAATCTGTATTTATAGTTCTTTATTTAGAAACAATGCAGTAGGTCTGCAGATCTTTGAATCCTTCTGGAATGGTGCCCTCCAAATAATGATAAATTACTTGTGCAGTATGCCATTTGCTAATTATATCCATGATTTACTGCAGAGCAAGACTTAAATCATTCATTTCAGTCTTGCGTAACAGTGCCATAAAATTTTTAGGTTTAAAAATGGTTTCCATGTGTATAATTTAAACAAATTTTAGAGCAATTGTATACACAAAATATTGCAACCATCCATTTGTTACATTCTTTGTCTCCCTTTTTTTTAAACTTGTACTTTTAATGATTACTGTGGTTGAAATTGTTATGCTTCATTTTCATAATCATAGCTTTTAATTCTACAACAGTTTTCTACATGTTAGATTAAGAAAAGGATGGCTAATTGTGTGTAGATACCATGTCATTCCTGAATAGCCCCACATTCTAGAAACCCATTTTAGAAATACTCAGTTTAAGAATTAGTCTTCGATTAAAGGTGTTTCCTTTTAAGAAATGAATTATTAGTACCAAGATCATCTTGTTTGTAAGCAGCTATTGCTGATTTTTTAATTTCTCCACTCATCCATAGCCCAAAGCACAGTTAACTCTCTTTACATTTTCCTCTTTGTCCACACCTGTAGGTGAGAAGCCTTACAAGTGTCCACATTGTGACTATGCTGGTACTCAGTCTGCATCCCTCAAATACCACCTGGAGCGGCACCATCGGGAGCGGCAGAACGGAGCAGGGCCCCTCTCTGGGCAGAGTGCAAGCCAGGAGCACAAGGAGGAAACACCCAGTAAGAGTTCTGTGTTCATCAGGCCAGACATCCTGAGAGGAGCCTTCAAGGGACTTCCTGGCATCGACTTCCGAAGTGGCATGGTGTCGCAGCAGTGGACGTCAGGAATGCTGTCTTCTGGAGATCAGCAAGGACAAGCAGTTGGCATGTCATCTGAAGGGTCTTCAGAAAATATGAAGGGTTCAGACATATCTTCCAAAGGAACACACTTCTCTGAACTTGGCCGTGCTTACCAGAATATGGTCGGGAATGGTGTGAACTTCCAAGGGTCTTTGCAAGCTTTCATGGACAGCTTTGTCCTAAGTTCTTTGAAGAAAGAAAAAGAAATGAAAGATAAAGGTCTCTCAGATCCACTTTCAGCAAAAGCTCTGGGCTCAGACGGTGGTGAGGAGAAGATAAATAGCAAGTCCTCACAGCGGAAATCAGAAAAGTCGCAGTACGAACCTCTGGACTTGTCGGTAAGGCCCGATGCAGCCTCCCTGCCAGGCTCCTCTGTCACTGTGCAGGACAACATTGCCTGGCATGGCTGTTTATTTTGTTCCTTTACAACTTCATCCATGGAGCTGATGGCTCTGCACCTCCAAGCCAATCACTTGGGCAAGGCCAAACGTAAAGACAACATCATAGGCAACAGCAAAGAGCAGTCTAGAGAGGTTTCGGCCTCGGTGAACAAAGTGAGCTTGCTCCCCTCCTCCGTGCAGTCCAGCAAGGAGGCAGGAGTTTCAAACATGCTGAGCCAGCTGGACACAGCTTCTGAGAAAATGACCCAAGGACAAAATAAAGAGACCCTGGGAGAGCAAAAGAGCGCTGCCTGGCCCAGCCACATGGAATCCACTTTTTGTAATTTTACAACAGACTTCTATAAGCAGTTCGGTGTTTATCCTGGTGTTATTGGCACGGGAACACAAAATTCTTGCACCAGTAATGAATCCGAAATAAAAACACAATCCGAAGATGACCCAAATATTCTGCTCTCTGACTCTGTAAATAAAAGTGCTATTGATGACCTTTCTGACATAGCTTCATCTGAGGATATGGAATCTTCCAAGGAAGAAAACATTGAAGATGAGGACATTGACACAGAACCAGATATTATGAATAAGCAGTTGTCTGCCCTAAATAAAGAAAGCAGTGAAGGAGGTGACAATATACAAAGTGCAGTCACCTCACAACCCACACAAGGGCTCGTATCACCACTGCCACAAGCTTCAGAAAAGCAGTGGCACAGTCAGAATCTTCTCTCCTCACACGAAACTGCACAAGAAGTGATGAAACCCGAACAAGTTCAGGGTCCGCAGGTCCTGGAGAAGCAGATGAACATGTTGTCAGTCCTAAGAGCTTACAGCTCTGATGGCTTAGCAGCCTTTAATGGACTTGCAAGTAGCACAGCAACTAGTGGATGTATCAAGAGACCTGACTTGTGTGGTAAGTTTTAGACCTTCTTTTAGACCATTTCAGAAAACACTTGTGCAGAATCATGAAGCTGCTCTTTAAATATACTTAGTCATGTTTGTTAGTAATACATTTTTTTAAATGTTAAACCCTGTGGGCCAAATTCTTGTCCTATATGTGGTCTACTCCATTGAAATCAGCAGTGCTGCATGCATACTTAAACAGGATTTTAGAAAGAACCTGCTTTTTAAACTAGAGTAGCAGCAATATAGACTATCTGTGCTAGTGGCATCAGAAGGGGATACTTACTGCTTTAGCATTCTCAAAGGAGGAAAACGTTTTAAAAATATACAAAATATACATGGTAACTTGCAAACTTTTCAGTATTTTGATATACAAACCCATGAAAAACACTGGATGCTTTGCCAAGCAAACCTTGCTTTCTCTCTTTTTCCCCCCACTTTCTTTCTTTGGACTGGGGTGTGTTCAGTTACCACAACATTAATGAAATCAAAAGCCAAGTGCATGGAATGTATCTACCTGTGTTGAATAGATTTTATTTTTTCTTTCTTTTATTTTCTTTCCTTCCCTTTTTCTTTTTTTTTAATTATAATTTTCTGGTTTGGTTCAATGGCACACATGCAGTACTTGCCCTTGACCATTTTCACTATTCTAACTAGCAGTTGTGCAAATTGTGATTTGCCTGATTAAGAGTATGCCTCCAGGTAATTAAAATAACAACGCTCCAAACAAATAAAACCACATTTTACCCTTTCTAGTCTCTGATCTACAAAACTACAGTTTTACTTCCTCATATCACACACCTCATATCTACAAGAATTAAAGTTAAATCTATTAGAAACAAATGAGATTGAGGATTTTTTGGTTTTATTATTTAGCTCCTATTTTGTCAGCATAGTGTTTGTTTGAAAGAGATTTTAGAGTGTAAATCCTTTGAAAACAGTATCACTTTAAAAAGCAGAGTCAGCAAAGGACACAAAAACTTAAGTATTGTTCATTTCACTTAACCTTCAAATTAATCAGAAAACTCATTGTCAGAGCTGAACATACATAATAAAATGCATTCAAATTAAAAAAAAAAAAAAGAAAAGGAAAAGAAAACGTTATCAACAGTTTTAAAGCCTGACAATTTAAAATGAAACCCTCAATCTGAAAGCACTTAAGAGTGGCTCCCCTGGTTAACCTAAGGTTAGGGGGAGCTTTGTCTGATTTTACTGGCAGTGTAGATCTCAAAGCCCTCTCCACACCCCTCCCTGATTTTCCATCTGTATTAGTTGATCTGATAAAAAAAGTCTGATACCTGCACACAAATTTTATCTCACTTGTATCCTTAGAGCATTGTGACTTCACAATATTGTATTATCTGCCCATATCTGTCATTAAACCAATATCTGCCAAGTATCCATGTGGCCTTACTTGTAAACTTCTGTGTCTCAGTGCACTAAGAAGCAATTTAGGTAGTTGGAAATATTTAGAGATTCTTCAAAATCAGCATTTACATTACTGAAAAGAGTTGATAGTTGATTTAATTTACAGCAGGTAAAATCCTACTTGGATTTTTTTCCATTTCTGGAGTAAAATCAATTAACAAAAAAGAAAAAAAAAATGCAGCAGAGAAATTACTGTCTAAACAAAGAAGTTGAAAAAAACCTAGAAAACTAAGATTAGCTGCTTTGTGCAAAATATCTTTATACTTTTTCACAGGCATAAGATTTTTAAAACAACAGCAGAAAAAAACCCTCTAATATTATTATTGAAATGAGGTCATGTTACTTCCAGTAGTTTTTTGTTTCATCTTCCAATCAATTCAACAGACATTTTATGATAGCTTGAGTTTATATGATTTTAAAGACCATATCCCTTTCACAAGCTCTGCCCAGTGATAATGGATTTGACTTGAAGTATGAAAGAAAAAAAGAAACAACAGAAGCTTCTCTGTTCTACTTTTTAAGCCTTTTTTAAAATCAAAAATGCAGTAGGAGTCCTTCTGTCTCCCCCCTCCAAAAATAGATTTTTAAAATTCTTTTCTGTCATTCTGTTGGTGTTTTCAGAACATAAGCATAAAGGTTGATGTATTTAAATACATTATTTCATTTTTCTCAATAACTCACAGAAAAGTGGATGAGTATGAACAAGCCCCATGTCAGTAGCTCTTTTTTTTGTTTGATTGGCTTGGATACCACCCACTTGAAAGCAGTGGTTTTGGGGGAGTTTTCATTTTCTCAGTGACATTTTATACTGTGAAATCACATTCCATCTGCGCATGTTAGTGTGGGGAATCCCACCTGATGTTTCTGCACTTGCAGATTAGCAACCAGGAGCACCCTGTTCATTTATTAGCCTTCCTTCCTTTCCTCCTGCACGAAGCCCATGACCAAAGTCGTGGTTCTCTTTGTCTCTCCCACTGCCTGGGAGATCAGAAAACTTGAGACACACCTCCAGCATCTGATTTCAGGGCATAATTCTCATGTTCCTTTTGTGTTTGGGGAGACTCCATGCATTTGTGTTTCTTTTTACAGCCAGTGATGTGTGTGTTGTAGACATCCCAAGAGAAAACATTGATGCATTTGATAACAGTCCTTGCACACTCAGAGTGCAAGGCATAGTCCTCTTTCTATGGTCAGAATACAGAGGAAATAAAATTGAAATAAAATATTTCAGCTTCAGTAAGCTGAGATTGCTTCTTTGGCTGGCCACGCTAATTGAGTTGAATTTCTGGCTGCCTAAAAACAAGCTGGGGTATTCAGCAATCCATGTGGATCATTTTTAGATGGCAGATTTTACCCTAAGATAGTAGGTCAATTTTTAAGCAAACATCTTGGCACAAAAATAGTTTTGTTTCTAGAGGAGAATGCCACCAACGCACATTGTTGTTTCAGAAAGTCACTGCACATGTGGAAGCAGCCCTCAGTTTCCCTGTCATGGAGAATGAGAGAGACTGATGATGTACACATAATTCATTTATGCTCCTATCATGCTTCAGGCTGCAGGGATGAAAGACACAATTAGGAAAGAACCATAATTACTGCATAATAAAGAAATTTTCATGTCAAAATGCTACTGAGAAAAAAATCACGAATTTTTGTAATATTTCTCCTTATACAGCGGAATGAACAGAAAGAAAAAAAGAGCATAGATAATTTTAGATTTACTCCTGAACTATACTTGGTTTTGGAGTCTCAGGTGATTCTACCTAGGAGTGGATCTTGTTAATGTTGCTGGCACTCAATTCCTAAGAAGAGGACAGGTCTTTCCTTGCTGACTGGCAGCAAATAGCCCAACGGGGAGGGGAAGCCCGAGGTCTATGGCTTGGTAGCTGTCTTGAGTATCTGTGTACTCTGCTTTCACAGCCCTTGCTGATTTGACAAGTTAAGCTTGGAGTTTCTAGATCTATTTTGTATTTAAATTTTGAAAGATCTGTTTTCCTTTCCATTTATGCTCTTCTCTTTTTCTGCTTGTCTTCCCACACACATGTAGTTGCCTCACAGTAATGTTCTACCTTCTGTTCCAATACCTTAATTCACTTGTGATTTGTGCACAAGGCCCTTTATGACAAGACCCTATCCCTTCTCTCTCTCCTCCCTTTTAAATTTCTCTGCTTTGTGACCAAGATGGTAGAATTTCCCTACTTGCATTTGCTACTTGGGAAGTACTGAGGCTTTCAAAGGAGAGCTGATGGGCTACAGAGCTACTGTCCAGATATAGTCCTGGGCGTTAGCTGGCTGCTTAATGGGTTAGTGCTATTGAATCCACACTTAATGATGTCCAAAAGTATTAGTTCCATCTTGTCTCTAAATCTAATTTGCTTCCATTCATGCTTGCTTTCCTCTGCAATTAGTGCTGTTTTCTCCTGCACAGGCTCCACCCCATTATCACTTCTTTCACTGTATGAAAACAGGGCAGGGCCCCTCTGATACATGGGAGCAGCTTTGGAGTTCTGGTCCTGCAAAGGGCTGAGCACTTTCAGTTTCCTTTGCAGCAGAAAGCTTTCAGCATTGCACAGAATTATTAAAATGTTCAGCATTGGAACTTTCTGAAATACCTTCCAAATGTGGAACTGCAGCGCAGACAAGAGGGCTGGGCAAGGGGAAGATCAATTGTGGCAGATTATTACAGCTTTATTGTCACATAATTATAGTGCTCTACCCCAATGTTTAACTAGTGAATTTAGTTATTGTAAATTGCTTATTGCCACAGGTGTCAAAACCAAAAAGATCATAATGCTAACCCCATCAGAACTACCACCAACACATGAAATACGGAAAAAGATTTTTAATTATTTGTGATGGCTTCACCTGAATCCTTATTGCAGAACTTTTAAATTACAAAATCCATATTAAAAAGCAAAAGGCCTGATATATGCAAGCTCTAGGACAGCTCTGAGGCAATGGAAGGTCATCCTACTGCAGCAAATTGTAGCACTGCCCATTTACAATATCATGTAATGCACTTAAGGAACGCTTTGTCCTGATCTGCAGTTGGAGGAGTAACCAGAATATTCTTTTCCTTCAAGGCAGAATGAAATGATATGGAAGTTTTAAAGCAGGCTTTTCTTTACCCCATTATGGTGCTTTTGAAGAGGTTTCTTAGTTTCAGTTAGTAGGTCCAAGGGCAGCTCTTAGAGTACAAACTGTTCCTCTGAACAGGAGATCAGCACCTCGGCCCCCGCCTGGGTTTCAGACACACTTCTGGATGTCACAGTGCCATTTGCATGGCAATATCAAACCAAACTCATATGGCTTGCTTCCTTTTTTTAATTAACTGGGAATGCCAGTGATCCAGTGAAGTTTGTGTTGCTGGATAAAAGGGCTGGTCTGTGAATAGCATTGTATTTGCCAAATGGTTCGCTAGTCATTTCAGTACAAACAAATGGATGGTGTCTGTAAGTCTGCAAACACTGTTGACATTTAGCCTTGTTTATGTTACTTTCCTTTTGCTGCATATTTTTGGCTAGAAGAGATACTGTCTGAATCAACATTGACTTCCTAAGCAGAAGCTAAGGGCCCAGTCTTGCGTCCCTCATTCCTGATGAGTAGCACTACTTACATGACTAAGGATTGCAGAATCAGGTCCTATGTTTATTTGACGTTAAATTTCATTGCTATTTTCATGTAATTTAATTTGATTGTATTTTGTTGTATCTGAAATTGGTCAGGTGACAAGTTCAGTATCACCATTTTGTTTACTGTTGAAAGTTTTTAGTTCTTACCATTCTTCATGCTGTGGTGTGACATTCCCATTCCATTTATGTTTCTGGAAATTAACCCCTAAAATATCTGATACAGCTAAGTGCTGAGTACCTCCTATTCCCAGAGAGACTGGAGGCATTCAGTCCCTCCTAGCACCACATCTGAAAGGGGGATTGTGTTTGCAAAAGGAGGCCTTGGTATGTGCCTTGATTTCAGACATCAGTGGCCAGCCGCACCAAGGCAAATCCCTAGCACAGAAAGGCTTTTCTTTTCTTTGCAGAGACAAAATAATGATGTAAGCTTAGAGCTGTATGATTTTTGCTCTAAATTTCATCTCCCAAACAATATATTCTCATTGTTTTTGTCATATCCAGGTCAAATTTAAATTATAATTTAGGATTAGGCAGAGGCATAGAGATGTTTCCAGGTCTTTCCAAAGTGAGACAATGCTCTGGTTTGTGTTTTGGTTGAGGAATATACATTCTTGTGTCTGAGGTATAGTATTTCCTATAACTACTCATAAACATGAGCAATTTAGACATTCTTGTAAGTCAAAACTAAGTGTACGATTAATACCTATTATGAGGCCAATTTTAAACAATTAATTTGACAGCAATTATAATTTTATGTTACAGGCTTTCAGGAATAAATAACCAAATTCATCTTTGTAATCTAAGGAACCTAGGATATCTTTATGCAGAGATGATCTTGTTATGCACAGTATTGCATATCTGGAATTTCTGAGTTTTGCTCCCACCTATCTAGATGCCTGTAGTGCCAGGGATAAATAATTACCTGAGGCTTATTAATTGTATCAGCAAAGAAAAAAATATATACCTTAAGTGTAAGCATTAATATATGTATACACAATACATCCACAATATATAACAAACCATCATAATAGTACAAAAATAGAGGTCCTGAATATGTTCTGTTATTTATGTGTTTGGCAAGCTTAGGGAATGGACTTTAGTATGAGTGAAAATTCTCTTAACATTTTTAAGGTTATTTATTGTCATTTCTATTTGAGTTTTTAATGGTCCTGTATTTTGTAATGCTTTAGCAGGAAAAAATACTGTAGTTATCTTTTTTCATATTCTTTAAGCAATATTTCTAGCTTAATATATTGTGCCAGGTTTTCCAATATTAACCAAGAAAGACAGTAAAATTCAATGAACAGCACTCTGACATCCACAATTTAAAACCTGTGATTGAAGTGAAATGTGTAAACTTCTAGTGGGTTATCATGTGCTTTGGAATAGAGTATTGTTGGAAGTAATTAGAAAATATATTAAGGTTTCCTGGTAATGAAGGTATGTAAGTTTTAATAATTGTTGCTTTCTGAATAAGTGTCAAACTATATCTTTAAATGTATATGGAGTTACAAGTTAGGTCACTTCTGAATGGAATGTAAAACAATACTAAAATGCTTCAATAACTTATCTCAGTGTTGCTAATAAAAAAAAAAGCTGTTAACCATTAGTGCAGTTTTGAGTCATTTTGTTGATTAATTCAAGAAAACTCTCCGAGAAACTGTTGTACCTTTTGGTAGACAAAAGACCACTCATGAAATCCACAGTTATTTGATGCTTTGAGAGGAAAACTCTACAAAGCTGCTTGTTGTCCTTGTGAATGATATTTATGAAAAATCCCATCTTTTGAGGCATTAGAATGGTGCCTTGTATGGTTAGGCAGGTGTATAAGGAGGGGGCAGTAAACTTGTTTCCTCTGTCACAGAAAATACCTTGGGAATGTGGGAGCTCTTTCTCCTCTGTCACTATTAAAATCCAGTAGAAATTTTTGTGGAAGGCACTGGGTTGAAGATGAGAAGTGTGGGTGGATTAAGTGTGTAAATATCAGTGCCAGAGTGAGCCAAGTACGGGGTTCTAGTGCTGCAGCTGGAAATGCAGACTCAGTGAGTGATGGGTGTGCAAGGCCTGTCCCAGTGGACAAATACAAGGAGCATACAGAAAGAGAGATCTTTCTTGGGTAATCCTGGCCAGCCTTACTGCAGTCACAGCTCCAACCTGCAAATAACCCTGAACACTCACTTTGGTTTCCCGTGGGAAGAATGGGCGGTGAGCATCCTGAGAATAGCCTCCCTCCCCAGGCCCACGTAGGATTCTCCTGAGGTAAAGCAAGCTTAGGAGAAGCAGCAGCCAGCCTTGCCAGTGCCAGTAGCACCACCCAGGTCCATGGTAAGTGTTTGCAGGATGGGGTCCCTGACAGGTGGCCCGCTGTCCGGAGCACCGCTGAGCATGCAGTGGGAGCTAAAGGAAAACATGGCTGGGGCTCCTGGTGTCACATCTTCATTAATGCTCCCCCTTCTGAATAGCATATTGGTACTTTTTATTTATTCCACCAAAACACCATGAGTCAGGACCTGACATTTTAGTGTTCTGTGTCATACTGAGAAAAATCTGTGGTTCAGCAGTAGGACAATTATATTATTTTGGAAGGGCTAGAAATAATACAGCATTTGTGAGACAACTGTAACATTTATCCAGACTCAGTGTGACATTGTTCTTCCTTTTATTTGGAGAGCACTTCCAAAAAAGTATCAACTAGGAGCACAGGAAAAAAAATACAAGAAAAAGTGGCAATTATGAATCCATTTAACCCCCATTGAGTATAATCTCATTTTGTGTAGTACCGTTGGCTGTTCCACGCCTAAACTTCTATGCAGTGAGCTGTGAATATAGTCCTTATTGTCCTGTGGGCAATATGACTAAAGAAAAAATATCTCTGTATTACAATGGAGCACTTGTCTGAATGGCATAACCTAAGGTCCATAACATCAAATCTAAAGTTGTAATTATACAGCTGCAGTCACACCACTCAAGTGAAGGCTGTGTCAGCACTTGCATTATATAAGGAATCCTGTTTTCAAGGGTTGATGAGTCATATGCAAAAAACATTTATCACCAAACAATTGTTCTGATTGTTCTGAAGCAACATCTAGGTATGGGCCTTTCTCCAGTAGGACATGGTTATATCTTCTGCAGTATGCCATGGCGTACTTTGTTAATGAGTGTATCTTTTTTGAGCTTGAAAATTGCCTAGCAAGTTTGCGGGTTTATGCAGTCTGATTATTGTAAAAACATAAAATGGGAAAAAACCCAGGGTGGCCAAGGTCTCCTCTAACAAGGATTGTAACAGCTGAAACTTGTCTTTCTCAGAAATGATAAAATTTCAGGGAATTTTTTCCCAGTTTGTCATCCCTGATTTTGCCTGAAGTTCTTGGATCTGAACACTTCCTTAGAAGACCCAGTCACAGTTTTGGTTTTTGAGCTGTCTTGAAATCGAGCCTCTCGAGCTCACAGTAACTGTTATTGCCATTTGAAGCAGCCGCTCATTTGCTGGAGAGGAGCAGACAGGAAAGAGGTTTATTTACAGCAGCACCACAGAGGTGAACCACTCTGCACCCCTCCCACACGAATGTCAAAGGATTACACTTGGGACTGAGACCAAATACTGGGATCGAGCCCAAATACTGGAAACCACAGCAATTTTCCTACTACATGAAATTTCTAGATAGGTACAGTGAGTGTGAGTGATTTCAGCTAAGAGAGGCTCCTGCTCAGAGCAGTGCCATTTACAAGCAGGTGTCTCTGAAGCCACTCCCACGTCAGGCATTGCACCCAGGCTGCCTTGCCTGCCCCATTGTCTGTGGGGCGAGACGAAGGCCAGCCAGTTCCTTTAAGCCGATCTCCTCTGATCCGGGGCGTCTGTAGCGCCCTTCCCTGCATAGAACAGCCATTGTTCAGCTGCAGAGCACCAGTGGGGTAGAAAATAGCATGCCATGCTGGGGATCAGAGAGGGAATTGTTCCTTAATTATCTCTTACTGAAGGAAAAACCCAAGGCATATCCCGATATGTGGCATGACTCCATCAGAACACAAGTCTTTTAAAAACTATTTGGGGAGGGGGGGGAACCAATTCAGAAGCTGGCAATCCTCACTTCTCCTGCAGGTCTACCTGTGATTCACTGACTGACCATGGAAAGAAATAAGTTTTCTGCTTTGGATTCTACATTACGAAATGGAAAATAATAGTACTTATCTCCCTGGTAGGAGTGCTGTGAGGATAAATGAATTAATTAATGTTTGTAAAGCACTTTGAAGATGAAGAACATTATATAAGTCCTCAGTGTACAAAAGCTTCCTTCTCTGACATAACCACAGTAAGCTATAAAAAATTCCTGCTGAAAATAAACACACGTTGCAAATAGGGGTTGGGTGTGTATGAGGCTGTGGTGCCCCAGCACTGTGGGTGAGCCTGATTTCCTGAGCAGCCCAAGAACCCATCACCATAACCTCTCTTACCCCTGCCTGTGCCCAGCAATGGTGCTCAGGGCTCTTTGCAGCAGATGTGGCATGCTTTGACCATAATAGCTTTTTACCAAACCCATGAATTTTTACCTCAGGGCTCTTTGGGCTGAGCTGGCAGGTTTTGGCCATCACCACATCAGGCCAGCCCCAGCCCCATGTGCCAGCAGCCACAGCAGGTGATGGCTCAGCAGTGTCTGCAGGGCTGCTCCCTCCCACTGCTGCAGCTCCCCTGTGTGAGCAGCTCCCTGTCAGGACTGAGGTCCCACGACACTGTCTGCCACACTTTGTCCCTCCTGTTCAGGGCACTGTGACTGGTCCCCATGGTGCTCAGAAGATCCCAGTCTGGTGGCTGAATTGGCTCTTGTTGTTTTTTTATTGAATGTCAGTGATTTCAGTTCACAACTTGGAAGTTAAAATTTTTCTTGCCTGTTTTTCAATGTCCCCATCCTGTGTTAGTCCTTGCTCCTTTATTTATTTTTTTTTTAAACTCAAGCCAGGAACTGTGTTTGACCCCAAAATTCTCACACGAATAACAAGGCAAATTAAGAGGATGCAGAGAAGAAAAACCAACACTTCAGCCATATAGAAATGGGACATTTATCAAGAGAGACATATAAGAAAAGGTTTGTGCATTGAGATGAATAGGTTAAAGATGAAATTCAGGATTTCTTTGGGGCTCTCCTCAATTCACAGCTGCCACATAGATCAATTTGAGAACCTCAGAAAAAGGCAACCTTAGCCCTGATTGTGTCTCATTTCAATTTTCCCTTTGCACACCTAGCCCTGTTCCAGTCTGTGTGCTTGGTTTTCTTTTAAATCCTTTCAGCTTATGCTTGTTAACCTGTTGCTGGCTCAGCCTGCCAGCTGGAGTGCAGAGCAGAGCACTCTTCTGCTGCTCCTGGGGGCTGGAGAAACCTGCCCCACTCCCCACTGCCACAGCTGAGGGCTCTGCTCTCCCTGCTGGGAGTCTGAAGAGGGTAACAGCTTTTACCCAGCAAAGTTTGCTGCCATGCCATGTTCATCCAGATGCCAAACACACTGAGACACATCACCCACACAACCAGACTTCCCCAAACCCTGGCCAGCACCAAGGAGCACCCAGTGGGGCCACTGAGTTTTCTATCCCCTGACAGAAGAACTGTTTAATAATGGGAGGGCTTGTGGGTGTATTCACTAATCATTATATAACTGTACATTGGGGTGAAAAAGAAGAAAACAAACTGAAAAGCTTTCCCAAAGGATAGAGGTGGGAATCCCATTAACATGACGGCTCCCTCTTTAGTTGCCAAAATGATTGACAGCAGGATAAGGTCAGAAGATGAAAACCAAGCCATGGGGGACAGAGCAGGGAGAGGAGGGGGCCAATCAGTTGAATAAAAAACTGAGTGTCAGTGCTGGGGAAGGAGAAAACCGACACTCCCACTAGAAAAATCCTCACCCTCTGCTCCCCTACTGTTTGTTTGGGGAAAATGCTGCAGCTTAATCAGAATTATTTACAAGATAATGGTCCATTGTTTGTAGTAAGACAGATGCTGTCTGTGGGAATTTGGTGGTTTATGCTCTATGCATTACAGTGCCATTGCTGTGTGCAGATGGGATCACAGTGGTATTGTTGTTATCCACTTTTTGGAAATTTGGAGGATCCTTACTGTGAAAGGAGGATCCTTAAAGAGAAAAAAGAAAGAGTTTTCTCAGGCCCAGAGCTGGGATTTCTCTTAAGGTAGAACTGTGTGTGGGAGAAGAGGATGAAGCAGAAGCACTTTGCTTGAGACTTGCAGCATGAGGGGTCCCTCGGCTGACTGTAATTGGTGGTGGCAGACATCAGTTCAAGAGATGAATGGAGGGAGGGATGGATGGATCCTGTGTGTGTTTCCATAGGTGAGGAAATACATCTTGGGAGATGTGCCTGCACCCTCCTTTGCTGGGGACTGGCAGAGTCACTTGCTTAGAAGGTGGTGTGAGAGGTACACAAACATGACTGTGTGGAAGTCAGGCTGGCCTGGTCAGTGATCATCCTCTGCCTGTGTGACTGCAACCATGGTGCTCCCTGCTGTCCCCCCATGCTGCAAGCTAAACACTGAGCAACTCTGTTCACCAGAAAACTTCACCCTGATGATCTACGGGTGAGGCTGTGTGAAAGGAAAGCTAAATTTCTGCTGGATTCACATTGGAAACAAAAGCCCCAAACTCCTAAAGAGAGAAGTCTGTATTTATTTAGATGATCAAATGCAAGATTTTATTTTTCTTTTACATTTTCCAGCAGAAAATCTATCTCTATAAGCATCCCCTTCTGGCCTGAGTAGAAAGTTCAGTGAGGAGGCCTAGAGGCCTGGCTCAGTGAGGAGGCCCCTGGCAAAGGGGACAAGCCTGTGATGTGCAGGTGAGTGACCTTCTGCCATCAACTACTGCACACAGGAGCAGTAGGGAGCTCAGTGAGCTCCATGGAGATGGCTGCTCAGACAGCATTTCCATGTCCCCAGCTGTCTGGGTGTGTCCCAGCAAGGTGTGGGGGACAGCAGCACCCACAGCCTCCCCCATGACCCTGGGACAGGGACAAGGCCCACGCCTTGCAGAGCTCTGCTCTCACAGCAAACCCTGCCGTGCCTCTGCTGCCTGGCCCACAAAGCCTGGGGGATGACAGGATCCTCCTCAGGTCCCTGCACGGTGCAGGATGAGGGGGTGGAGGGTGCCTGGGCAGGGGTGGGTGTGTGTGTGTCTGTGCCTGAGCTTCCTCTCTCAAAAATCTGCTTTTAGTGTGCAATAGCTCACATATTACCTCGGCAGAGATCCGTGCGCACCAAAGGCAACCAAGAGACGACAAACCACCAGAAGGGCTCCAGAGGGGATTTTGAGCATCCACGTCTGGTATCCCAAGATCCATTAGCTTTCAGGTAAAATGGAAAACTATGACCATCTCTTTTGTATGCAAAATAATTAAGCTTGTCTTTCCATCACTGCAAAATACCTGAGTTTCCCTGGAGAAAGCAGAGGGCCTGAGATTAGGGAATGAGACAGAGAAGGGCAAAGAATGGCTGATTCACAGTTTTTGGGGTCTGTGCAGCTGGAAATGGGTTTCCAACATTAGCATGTTCCCTTTTGGATGGGGTTTTCCTGAAAAGGTTGGTGGGAATGGCAGCTCTTGAGTCCTCCCTTCCCTCTGCGCTCAGTGGGCAGCCAGAGATGGAACTGATAGCATCAGATCATGAGTGGAAACCACTTTGCCCAAGAAAAGGGATCTCCTCTGACTTTTGTGAAACAGAGTTTTCCAAGAATACCCTTGAAGGGTTAGATTGGCATAGGAGATTGTAATTCCTGAATGATTGCATTTTTTCCTAAGTATCTCCAGTGAGATCTGTACTGGAAGCTCTAAGTATTTTTTTCTCCAAGTCAGCATTTATTTGCAGAATCCTAATTTTGTATTTCCTGACATTTAAACTTTTCAGCCTAATGTTCTAATAAGGATTCTGTCTGTCCATCTAAATAAAGCTTCATTCTAATGAGGACACCATCCATCTCCTGAGATGGAGCCATAACGACTTCCATCCTCAGTGTAATTTTAGCTAGGCTCCCTTCCCCACCCTCTTCTCCCCACAGACCTTTGTTTGGGGTGAAAATTATCTGTTTTGGGATGAAGTTGTGCAGAATTTCATTTTGGGTAAAGTGGCTGTGCTATTGTGTGAGCCTCTGCTTTCTCTCTGAAAAGGGGGATTTTGCTCACTCCCCGTTGTATATTCAGTGCCTGCTTATTTGCAATTTCTGTTCATAAGACTGTGGGTTTTCATGCCAACAATTTTCTGTTTGAGTTGTTGGAGTAGGGAGGTTGTGGGAGCATGCCAGTGTCAAAGGTTGTCACTTGAATGATAATTAATAACATTATCAGACTGATTATGTGTTTAGATGTCCAGAATCAGGAGTGAATTGAACTTGTTAAATTTAATTCCTACCTCCGAATGACTGGGATATTGGCATGCTCACCAATCTTGCGTTTGCATAAAGGACAAAACTGGGGATTTGAAAGGGCAATGATTCATGAGAATTGTTGAAATTCTGGGCTTTTGGAGCTCAGAGGGCTTCTCCCACAGCACCATGGCTGTGTTTGCTAGGCAGGAGCAGGCACAGAGTGGGTACAGGGTGGTGTTCACAGACCTTGGTTTCACTCTGCCAGTTGTTGACTGAAACATCAAGTCATTTGAGATTGGAGATTATGTCTTTTAAGGTCCAGAAGAGCCATTTCACATGCAACTGATTACCTCTGTCAGAGGCAGGAGAGCCAGGTCCCACCTTGGTGGGTGGGATCTGAACTCATGCTTTCAGAGGTCAATAACAGGGCTTTTAGACCTTTGTGCTTCTCAGTCCCTTATAGCCAGACCTTTTCTGTTAAAACTGTTTAAATTGCAAACCACTAATAAAAGGATCATATGTGTTTCCCACTGAACAGGTTCTTTAAGGCTATTATGATAATTAAAAACATATGGTGCCTATGCAAGTCAGAGGGAAAAAACAGATGTACAAATTAGGTATTATATAAGGTTTTTCTCTCTTGCCCTTTCAAAAACGACAAGTCAAAGAAGTGTAAGGAGATAAAGATGATATTTTTCTGGAGATGGTAGGTAGGCATTTTGGATTTTTAATCATGAAATATGTAAACCACATTTCTTATACATAATCAGAGCAAACTCTTTCTAATAAGCAGGAAGAACAAAACATAGTAGCATATGACTGCAGTATTTATGGAAGGAATAAGGAAACACTTTGTTTCATACAAGTTATTGGAGACCAAGAAACCTTTTGCATTTTTTATGATGTTTCCCTGCACAGACATGGAGGATTATATTTATTAAATATTGAATTATATTGAAATTGGATTGATGCAGCCAAAGAAGGACATTTCTTTGTATTCCATTTTTTCTCCTTTTAAAAAAGGGAAATGTACTCATATTGATTGCAGTACAAGTAGTCATTTGTTTTAATTTAAAAATATAGGATTGATTTTGAGAAGGTGATAAATACTGCTAATAAAAAAATTCAAAATGGGGATTTATAATGATTCTCTGTTAAGTCAATGGTTTAGAGGGGCTAACTCATAATAAAAGTAGAGACGTGCTGAAATATCCATAGCTAATGGATTATTTGCCATTTGCTAGTGCTGCAAACTTTCCTTGGTTTGCTGGGTCCTGCTACAAAAAGTAAAATTTATATCATCTAATGCTCCTCGCTCCTAGCTTTGTCTTTCTCATGCTAAAAATGGGCGGCTGAGAGTCTAGCAAGCAGCTGTGGGGCCTGCTCCCTATGCAGATGGGCACAGGTATTGCAGAGAGGGGCCAGAGCCAGGTGTGGCTGTAGCCATGGAGCTCAGGTACTGCAGAGTCAGGTGTGGCTGTAGCCATGGAGCTCAGGTACTGCGGAGCCAGGTGTGGCTGTAGCCATGGAGCTCAGGTACTGCGGAGCCAGGTGTGGCTGTAGCCATGGGGCTTGGGTGTCCCAGAGAGGGGCCAGAGCCCTCCAGGTTTGGCTGTAGCTATGGGGTTTGGGTGTCCCAGAGAGGGCCAAAGCCCCCCAGGTGTGGCTGTATCCATGGGGTTCGGCTTTGCTGGCCCTGCCCAGCCCGATCCCCCGGGCCCCGCAGCGCTCCCGCCTTGCGGCACCGGGGCGGGCACCGGAGCCCTGTGACTCGTGCCTGGAGCCCTGAGCTCTCTGTGCCCGCAGCACCAATACCTGCCCGGCACCTTGCCGTGCCTCTGGCCGCAGAGACCCTGCTCTGGCCCCTTGGGGCTTGTCGCCTCCCGTGTCCCTGCGGGGATCGGAGCCGCAGCCAGCCCGCTGCTGTCGCGGGGCACAGAGAGCATCCCACCGGCACAGAGCACAGCCTGCCCGGGGATATGGACTCCCCTTGTTGCGGTTCCCAGCATGGCACGGAGAGCACCCTGCCCGGGGTTGCGCTTGTCTCTGTCCCGGGAGGGGAGAGCTCTCGCCCGGCAGCCCCGAGAGCCAGCCCGGGTGTGCCGGCTGCTGCTGCTGCAGCCCGGCTGGGGCACTCCAGACACGGCACCTCGTGTCCCCCAGCACGGACACCCCGGGCAGGCTGCCTGCATCTACAGCCAGCATCTCACCCCCACCTGCAGCCGAGCCTTTGCAGACCCCTTGCTCTGTTCACTGATGCTTTGTTCTGTCATGTAGCAAAAAGCAGGCATTTTTTTCCCCATTCTTTTTTTCTTCCCAAATAAACTTTTAGAAAAGCGAAAACACAAATCTGAGGAAATAAGAGCGGGAGAAGCCTGATGCTAACACTTCAGGTTTGCAGGAGTGGTGGCTGAGCAGGCATTTCTGAACAGAGCCTTTTCTTTTCTTGAGTGAGTGATAGCAAACTCAGTGTTATTTTGCATGTAGGTATTACCATTTTAACTTTTACTGTGGTAAAATAACACCTTGTCACTCAGTGCAAATACCAATCACAAAATGAATTAATTGTAATAACTGTTGTCAACAGAACAAAAGACTTGTTGCTTTCCTAAGCAGATTTCAGTGCCACTGATAACTATATACAGAGGTTCCCTTTGGGCTTATTCAGTGCATGTAGTCAGAACATAATTTCATCTGTCTTTCTCTGTACTTTGTTGTAAAAGTCTCAGAAACTGAGTTAAAAACCTGTATTTTTTTTACATATCGCTAAGCATACATTTTTCAATCTTTATGATTTTTTTTCTCACAGAATCCCTAAACATTTTTACTAGTTAATTAACACTTCTTTTGTGGCTAATTTATTAAAGAATTAACATGTTTATAACAGTCTGCAGAATCTGTTGGTTCACCTTATGGTGTGATGGACAGTTATGCTGAGAGAAAATATGGGCAGCTGTTTTGCTACACAAAATAAATTTTTGCTAATGTTACTTCTTCAGCCAGTCATCTTTATCCGAGACGAACACTGCTATCCCAATAGATGGGGGAAGTTTCCTTTGAAAATGGGGGAAGAGAGAAAAAATTTGCCAAGAAAAGCAGAATTCTTCATACTTGTGCTAACCACAAATTTATTCAAGCAAAGTTTTGGATGGGGGGGGGTGGGGGAAACTAATTAACTAGTTTCACAAAGGAGCCTCAGTACAGCAGGAATTAGTGCCAATATGCTATACTCATTTTACATGGCTATTTAGCTTAATAATCAAAACCACTATGGCATATCCTCTACATTATACTGGAAATGTTATGTATTTTCTTAAAGAAACATACATTAATATTGCAGCCTGGGATAGTCAGACATCACTGACTGACATGGAACAGTCAGACTGCCAATGGAACAGACACTCATTAGGAACTGACCCACACATCAGTTAGAGATCCATTTTGCATCTTTATTTAACAGAATGTGTGTTTTAGCTCTTCCCTGTATCTTCCCCCAGAAATAAGCTAGAAATCAGGAAAATGCCCCACATAAAATTCTGTTTGGGTGAGGCTGCCTGGTGTGAAGAGTGGGAGGCTAAAGGAGCACCAGTGGAGCAGCTGAGCATTGTTATCCAGGGATTGGGTCCAGCTGCTCTCCCTTGGTTAAATAGGGTGCACCTCTCTGCTGCAAGCCCTTCCTGCAGGAGAGCAAGAAGAACCCTGGAACCACAGTAAGACCTTGCTAAATTCTTTTCTTTTCTGAATGTGTTTGGGGTGGGGGGCCAGGAGCCTTGTGCCGCCCCTGTCTGGGCTTTGCAGTGGGTAATGTTAGCGCCATGCAGCCTCAATGCGGTGGATTTCAGACATTTCTTTCCCCTCCAACCTTCTGCTGTCAATAGCATTTGGTTTGTCTTTCTTGTTGGCAAATGCTGTGTCTTCAGCCACCAGTCAGTCAAATGTTCCTGCTTCTGCAGGGAGCTTGTTTTTTGCGTGGGCAGCTTGGCTCTGCAGCTGCAATAGAGCATCTGTCTGCCTCTATGGGCTCGTGGGGCCGGGGAAGGACCCTCTGGCTCACGGCTCTGCAGGGCTGGCACATGACTCAGTGTAAGCTGCAGCACGTTTGTTCTCACAGCCTTCTCTCCTTTGCATTGTTTAATGTAAACAGTTGTGAATGTGCCTGAGTGATTTTTGTCTCGTGTCCTTCCATGGCAGATGGGACATCCATGATGATTGTGCTGGAGCGTGAGTGGTTTTGTTTCAGCAGCCTTAGACCAAGGCTGTGGATGATCTCGTGTAGGTGTAGGATGGCTGTGCAAGAAAGTCTTCCTGCAGTTCAGGTGTTTAGCAGAGAGAAGTGGTTGTGGGAGGCAGCTGCTCCTTGGGCCTGTGGGTTTTGTGCTGCTGTGGTTTTTGGGGCACCCAGCCAGCACTGCCTGGGTTCTGCTGCACCTCTGCCATTGTTCCTCTGCTTGGGGTTGCAGCTTACCTGAAGATGTAAGGCTTTGGACAGAGGCAGCAGCATGAAAAAGGTTGACCAGCATCTTCTATGTGTTCTAATGCTGTGTGGGAGGGGATAGCAGCTGTGCTTGGGATGCAGCAGCCATCCTTCTATGGACTCATGGGCTGTTTTCAGAAAAAGCCAGTGTCAAAAACCTGGGTCAGGCTGGGCATGGGCAGCACAAATGGGCAGGAGGACAGGTCCACTCCCCCCTCCCAAGCCTGTCAGTGTGTGCTGTTCGAGAAAGCAGGGAGGGAGCATGCAGTGCTCCTTACCCCCTGTCTGCTGCCCCCCTCCCCTCACCCGTTTATATCCCAGTAAATCTGTTTGAAAGATGGAAAATACTTCCAGCCTCTCATATAACACTGTCTCCTGTGCTGACTGGTGCTTTTTGCTGCTGTAACTTGGCCTTTGCATTGTTTGCCCACTGTTCCTTTGAGGCACATCAGTGATGCTGCTCCACTTTGGGAAGTTGGAAATTAGGGTGCCCCAGATCAGGTGGCTCCAGCCCTGGCCATGAGTTTCCCACAGCAGAGCCTTGTGAGCCCTGGTGACTGGCAGGATGGGACCTGGGCTGTTTTGTTGTCACTGGGGCTGATTTTGGATTTGCTTCTCAGCCATTGCTGTTCTGTGGTATTTTCTGCTCCTCTTTGGGTGATTAACTGTGAAAAGAAACATTTCTCGTTTCTGTGAGCCACTCCTCTCCCTGCTTCTTGGCGCTAGTTGCTAATCAAAACAGGTCTTTGATAGCCAAATGGCATTTGGCTGAGCCAAACACAGAGCTAGACACACAGGCTTCTTGTGATTAAGCGCTTTATTAATGTGAGGTTTAATGCAAGTTCACTTGCAGTGTGAGGACCCAATGGTAAATGTTCAACAATCTAATTCTGTAGCACTGTGTTTTATTTAGCATGAAAATATTCCTGGGTACCCAAAAACAGTGTTCTGCTTAGGAGTGACGCTTCACAGGATTTTAAAATATTAATTTTTTGCTCCTTCCAGGGGCAAAGGTGTGTTAGCCTGTCATTTTGTAAAGGGACTTTACAAAAGCTGCTGCCTTTTTTTTTTTTGTTTAATCAAACCTGTTTCTATAGATAAACAAGTGCTGAGTTATAAACTAGTAAACTTTTACTGTATTTGTATAATTCGTGTTCATATGATCCCAGAACATTCCAAGAGACGTTTTGGGGAAATTTGTAAAATAAATGTGCTTCCTGGCAGAGACCTTGTGTGCCAAGTTTTAGCCTGGGCTGCATTTTCACAGCTGAGTTATAAACCCCTGAAAAACAGGATTTATAATGGAAATGCTGACACAACCTTAACCATAGCACTGCTATCTGGTGCTACTATAATATACTGTACGAAGAAATCAGTTCATTAGTTAGTTATAAACAAAGGACAGAGATAGTAAATTACAGTAGGTATTTCAGCAGTTTTCTATATATTTATGACACAAAAATATGCAGCTGCATTTTATTTCTTGAGACAGTATTTAAAGATTTCAGATTTAATACACGTTAGTTTGGTTATGCACATTGTGCATTTTGGTCTTGCTGTTCCTTCTTGTAGTTTTATTCATGGTATTTTCTTCTTTCTCTGTTGCTCATTAGAAAAATGTTAAAAATCCATTTTCATCTGATTAATAATAAAGCTGATCACATGTAACCTAATTTTCATTCACTGCTGCCCCTGTCTGTGGAGTCATATACAAAGTGACCTTTGAATCACCACTGGGCCCATAAAGCACAATAAGCACCATTGTCCTGTCAAAAATTGAAGATGTTTTACATCATTACAAAATTTAATGTTCCATCTTTTCAAATGCACTACTTTTCAAAGGCCACATTCCAATTGAAGCTCATTAAAATCAGACTCAAGTTTCCTGTGGTGGGGATGAGAAAGAGTTTCTCATGCATTCGGAGTAATATGAATCACTCTTTTAAAACAGATATGGTTACATATTAGTTTTGAAAGGTACAGTAACTGCTGAGCCTCCACTGTCTGCAACAGTGAGGCTTTTGTACTTATAAATCTAATAACTGCCTCCTGATCCCTTGTACTTCATCCACACTGTATCCTATTTACTTATGAATAAATCAACTTTCTAAATAAAATTGTTGTTCAAAAGTTCAGGGGTTGAATTATAGAAGTCTCTGGCTCAAAGCTTCTATTAAGGTTTTAGCAGACATCTGTAAAACTCTTGTTAAAAAAAATCAGTTTTTCTCCAAACTCCTTGAATACATTAGATTTGGAGAACCAAATTCTTCTCTATAGCAATCCTTTAAAGTCTGCTGAATTGCACAGAGGCTGAATTTGCTTCCTAATCTTATGGAATAATTTCTCATAGTGTTTTATTTATAAATCAAATAGAACTTTGATAACTGGTGGCTGAAATGGGCTGTATGTTGGTAAATATATGATCATGTTCATACTATGTAAGTAGAGTTATACTCAGAGTTGTGGAAATACTCAGGTATTCAAGGTATTAAAAGGCTAGTTGCCCCTCCATCCCTCTTTCCTTGTGAGAGGTGCTGGCAAGCTCCATGTAACTCCATTTCCACAAACAAAAGCAAACAAAGTTATTTCAAGTCTTTGAAGAGTTAATTTGCACTGCTATATGTATATATATTTATATATATACACAGAGCTGAATCTCTATGTATGGATGTGTGTGGATGTGCATGCTGCTACCCTATATGTAAAGCAGATGTATATAAATATTATTGCACATTTGGTTTACTACAGCTATTACATGATCTCGCATTACACAGAAGGAGTCCCATATATTGGTCACATGCAGTATAAGCTGTGCTGCAAAACACAGTGCATTAAACATTTTATGAAGAAGATAGGCACAAATGCATGGTGAATCCTCTTTTCAACTGTTGACAGACACTGAGCATGTTTCCTCTAAGTTTATGATCATGAAACTACAGCTATAATTTGCCAGGCACTGTTGCAAGTGAGACAGAAAGAGCAGGAATATCAGTCTTTTATCAATATTGCATTAAGATGCTATTGCATTTTCAATATTCCTAGTGTAGCTCGTTAACATGGTGTATTAGCATAACACGTGATAAAATCAGGTGCAGAACATTCTCACATTTTAGTTATAATGTTTTTAATGTTTATGGGGATATAAAAAGATATAAGAGAGTACAAACCCAGTGTGAGCTCTGTGGGTATCAAAAGCTACAGAACAGGCAACTCTTACATAGGTCAAGAATATGGAATACCACACGCTGATATCCCATTTAGCATTGAGAATTTTCTACACAGTTCAGTCATATTTTTATGATAGTATTGTACCACATCAGACATTCTCAGTTTTTATATTCTGGGCTGTGTGCTGAGACAATACTAAATGAAATTCTTTGACTTTTCATGGTAATAGTAATTTTAACCTCATTTAATGCACAACTAGAAGTGGGTTGGGTTGAATCATGGAAAATATAAATCACTGGATAAAGGTGTTGCTTCTAAGCAGTCTGTAATTGTTGGTGCTCTGGTCACTTATATCATGGTTTCTGCATCATGTTTTAGTCTCACTGGTTGTGCAGGTTCTTTCATTTGTTGCTACTAATACCAACTAGCATTCATGATTTTAGTAACTGGGGATGTCAGTATTGAAAGCACCAGGTACTGTAGTCTAGCCTGTCCCTGTATTTAGATAAAATTAGCTCATTTCTCATCTGCTCCACGTGATTTGCAGTGGATGATGTTTGGTGCTGGCCAGGTTTCACTCCTCCTGTCAGCTGCAGCCCACCGTGGGGCTGTGTCTACTGGACACAGTAGCCTGTCTCCCCTCTCACCCAGGGCTTTTTGAAGAAGTGAAACCTTTCCTCCCCCCCTCTGTAAAGGCCAGACTTTCCCATCCTGCTGTTTACAGCTCATATGGAAGTGAGTAAACTTTGTGGCCTGCTAAGGGCTGCTTTACGAAGTGCTAAAAGGCTTTAAAGCAGCAGCACCGCAGAGGCTCCTGCTGCAGGAGGCAGTGGCCAGGTGGGGAGCCCACAGGGCTTCACTCCTGCACTTCCCAGGGGCACCCTAAGTTGGGAGTGGTCTCTAATTCTGAACAACTTATGCCTTTTTGGGGGACTGCACGCCTGGCAGCCACAGTGCCTCCAAAGGGAGCCAAAGCTCCTCCTTCCAACTGGAGTGGATATTTTTGGGCCAGGCTCTCCCCAGGACTGTGGGCAATGAGGTTGTCTTAGCTCCCACAAGTGTCTGCACCTGCACCAGAGTGGCACCTGGTGCCTTCCCCAAACACCTCTTCCCTCTGTGCAGAGAATCACACATTGCTTCAATCAGAATTTCTGATTTTTGACCCATGGTAACACCCAACCTCTGGAATTGACCTCAAAAATTGAAGAGCAGTAGATTGTGTAAAACAAAGCTTGTAATACTTTTCTCAATCTTCCTGACAAATTCTAAATATCACCTTTCCCACTTCCAGGATCAGTGGTGCAGCCTTGGAGAGCAAGAATAGAGATTGCAGCTCTTGCTGCAGTTCAGCTCTCAGGTCACATTCTCAGCTGTGGTAATTAGTAACAAGCATCTGTATATGCAAGAAAAAGGGAGGCAATTCCAATTCCTGTGTACTCCTAGAAAGAAACTTGAATAAATAAAAAAAAGGGACCATCAGATTGCTTTATTCCTTTAACCCCTCTTGCACTTAATGAATCCATAGCTGGTACTGACAGTACTTGAAAGGGTTAGGGTATGTTCTGAGCATGCTGTGGCATAACAGCCCCCCAGCAGGATGAGCTGCTATTGTGCATCAGCCAGAAGGGGAAAAATACTGACAGCAAACTTTGAAGTCCTCTCTTACAGGGAGCTTTCCTTGACCACTTCTTTCACCTTCTGAAGAGCCAGACTCTTGGGGAGAGCTTTATTCCCACCCACCTTTTCTTTCTTCATATGCCTGCTTGTCCCACAGGCATCTCCTGGTGCAGCAAACCAAGAGGTAGATCTGTCTGTCTGTCAAACACAGGTGGCTGCTGCTGAATGGAGGAGAACTTCCTCCACTTGTGATAGTAGCATGGGGAATGATTAGAAAATTTTTCCTTCAAGGAAAAACTTCACTCAATCCACACTTGTGTATTTAGGACAAGGCATTTAATTGGAATTTCCTTCAAACTTTATGTTGAAGTACTTTATTTGCCCCATTTAATTTTCTTAAGCAGAGTCTATAGACAGATGCCTCTCTTAGGGCTGAGTCTTTTTTTTTTCTCATTTAGAGCATTGGGCTGCCTACATCAGGCAGCATTAAAAATTCAAGATTTGCCCTCATCAGTGATTACTTTGAATAGGAAGCAGGTTGTTATTGTAGAGCAGGATACAGTGGATACAGGACTGAGAGTTGTGGGATGGTGCTTGCTGCATGCACACCTTTAATAACAGCACTTCTGCATCTACACATTGTCTTCATTTTTCATCTTGTGCTCTTCCATAACAGTGGATGCAAATGCAAACAGGCAATTTCTCTTGGCTTTGGTGGGCTTTTCCCTGGAAAACATAACTCCTTGTGTTGTGTAAGCTTAGCTGGCAGTAGGTGCATTGACAGGGTCAATAAATGTATTATAGCAGAGTACACATGAATAAAGTTCTGAAATTCGCTAAAAGGCAGAAAGTTTTCAGATGTTAGGAGTGGAGTTACCATGTTCTCTTGATCAGCACCAATGCATTTCAATAAAACTTACTAAATAAGTGATTTTTGTGTAAGAAAAACAAACTGTTGGTACCAAAGCAGTATGCATGTTTTGGGAGAGGGGTAGTTTGCACTTTCCTATCAAGTAGGGGATTTTTTTTGCATCATGAGTTGAAAACAGAAGGAATGTCCCTGCTCCAATGAAGAAGACAGATCTCTGCATGCATTTCAAATTTAGGATTGTGTAGTGGTATGAAAGGCAGAAGACCCCAGTAAGCAAGGCAAACTTAGCATGTGCTAACTTGAAAGCTAGTACCAAAATTAGATTTATAACTGTGGAAGACACAATTCTGAATATTGGCAGCTAAGATCCTTAGGGATTGCAGGTGTTTTTTAAAATGACAGGTACTGTGTTTGTATATCCTGCATCTGACCATGCTTCTGCAGAGAACAGGAAAGTCTCCTGCTAAATACTTCAAAGCCATCCCCATCTCTTCAGAAACCCAGAAAAAGCTTGTTTGCTGCTCCTGCCCATCCTGCACACCCAGCTTATTCATTAGCAGACTAGATCCTCATTATGATGATCTCATTCATTAGCAGACTAGATCATCTGGTGCTTCCAAACTTCTTGTTTCAAAGCTCTGTCTTCAAAGTCAGCAGCTGAGAGTGCCAGGCTGTGTCAGGGCTGCCTGGGCCCTGGGAGCTGTGCTGGGAACTCGTGTCTGCTGAGGAGTGAGCTGGGGGTGCAGCAGGGACAGCCGTGGGGACACCCCCAGGAGGTGCCAGTGCTTAGGGGACTGGCTGACAGGCTTCAAGATGAGTTCAAGTACATCGTGACTGCTAAACTGAGTTTTAAAGCTGGGGCAGCAGGAAGGGTTGCATGGGTGTGTGCATGGGGGGCAGGTGGGAATTATTCTGTAATTTTCATAGCAGACATTTTTTTTGTTTGAAGTTTCTTTTGTGCATTCAATAATGAAGCTCTAAAATTGTGTAGCAATTAACTGAGGAGTGCTGTCCAGGTGGAATCAAATGGCAAAATGTGACTTTTCAGAGGGGAAAACAAAATGCCAGAACTGTTCCATGCTTTTTCTCCCAGCATAAGAACATCCAGCTTAAATAGAGTATTCAATTTTTAATGAATTGGGATCTTAGTGTCCTATGATCTATGGATGAGGAGTTAAAATATGATAAATGTGCCCTCACAACTGATGGAATCATGCATGGCATAGTTCCTTTGGAAGATACTAATTTGTTTTTTGTTTGGTTGTTATTTGGGTTTTTTTTTAATTTTTCTGCTTGGATATATTCTTGATCATGAACATAAAATGGTAAGTGATTTGCAGCAGTTTTAATCATTTCCTCAAACATTTTTACTTCTTTAAATGAACTGTACTTTAACATAAATTGTTATGCTTCTCTCCTACTTGTAGAAGAGAGGAAGGTTTTAAAATGATCTAATATGGGACAGTATTTAGCATTCAGTATTTTCTAGCCCAAGAAACATTATATAATAATCTATAATCAAAAACACTAAAAACCTGTTAACTGCTAAATTCTGTTTCATTCTAACATTACAACTAAAACTCATTTATAAGTAAATGAAAGTCAAGAGGATTAAATTCAATTAAAATTACTTTGAAGTATGGGGGAAAAATGTTTCACGGTGATATAAATCAACATATTGTTATTGCCTTCTTTTCCTTATCCACTAAGGGTCTCTAAAGCAAAATGTAGTCTAAATTATACATGGAGAACAAATAGAGAGAAAAGAATGCCATGCACCCACAAGCACAACCCAACTCAAATGAAAGGTTTGGGTGTACTTGTGGATGAATGGTGTGCTTTTCTGTATGCTTTGCAAGCCAGAATTGTGGAAGGTTTCTCCCACTTGCAGCCTCCATACCTTCATTGAGTGCAGTATAAATAGAAAGCCAATTAAAGTACATCTTTGTTATAAAAAAGAGGGAGACAAACAAAAAAAGCCAACACCATTTTAGCGTGCATGCATTTTTTACTGAAAGTAGGATCTCAGCAGAGAAATTAACTTTAATAATCTATGGATTACAAGACATATCAAACCTTCAAAGCATTGCAGCGTTAGATCTATTCTCAAAAGGGTTTAAATTACTTTAATAGTTAATAATAAGTGATATGACTCATTTTTCCAAGTAAATCAAGATCGGTTGTCATTTGTACATCTGGTCTCCAAACCTCTTAATTATGGCAAAGAAATTCCTTGGTACCTACTGAGCACATCTGAGGTGTGCAATACTAAAATACACTCCTATTTTTTCAATTTCTATTTGATGATTTAGGACATAAGCCCAATGCAAAGCAGAGAGCAATGTTTTAAGTATCCCTTTAACCCAGCAAACATCAAGCCCCACTAGAGAAACATGCAGCCACCCTACAGAGAAATTCAGGGCACATCCCTTACTGTCAATTGAGCTATTGATCTTAAACATGCAAGGAGCACTTGGAAACCCATGTGTGTCTGTGTGCAGATATGCAAATCATGAACATCCCATTGAGGACATTTTTATTGAAAGAGGGCCCAAATCTTCAACCTTCCTGCAAAGTCATTGTTGGCCATTAAAAACCAGCAACTGAAAATTTCCCTAACTCCTTGCCTAGAGAAGTTTGCTCCCATGAGCAAGATCAGGACCATAGAAAAACAATGCTATTGTTATTTAAGAAAAGAACCTCACTGTCTGCTTTAAATCATATATTGTTCCCACAGGTTTCAATTACTTCACATAACGAGACGGTGCCAGCGTGTAACAATGGCGTGGCTTTCTGTCTCCATGGCTCTGGTACAATACTTTTAAATGAATTATCAAACTGATCAAAACAAACATTGTTCCCCTCATTACTGTGCTGCAACCTCACCATTAGCAGAGTTAGCATCCACACATGTAGCCAAGTGCCTGGGGACACAGATGCTCGCTGGGCAAGTTGCTCTCCCAGCAGGAGAGGCTGCAGGGCTGGGACAGAGCTCCTCTCGCTGCCAGGGGTGGGCAAGGTGCTCCTCCAGCAGGCACCTGGACCTGTCCTTAGTGCGTGGCAATGTGTGAGCATCACACCCTGTAAGATCCTGCAAAGCACCTTAAAGCTCTGAGGGATTCTTTCTGAGGGGAGATTTTAAAGAGGCACAAAACTTGCCCTCACATTTGTTGGTGCTGCTAAAAAATCAGCCTATGAAAAGCACCATTAAAACACACTCAACAGCAACTTCAAATGATTAAACTATTTTGCATTTGCCTTCAAAGGCCACACAAAGTACAGATAATTCAGTCTTGAATCCTAACATCTGTGTGGGAAACATGGCGTGACTTTTGGCTGGCTGTTATTTGCAGTTCACAAGGTTGAATTAGGGAGTCCAGAGACAGAATCATGGAATCACAGAATAGTCAGGGCTGGAAGGAACCTCTGGAGATCATCCAGTCCCAATTCCCCTGCCCAGGTAGGGTCACCTGGAGCAAGTGCATGCAGGAACCAGGTGGGTTTTGAATGTCTCCAGAGGTTCTTTCCAACCTGACTACTTTTTCAGTCACCCTAAAGACAGGGGGCAGGAAACAGATTTTGTTATCCTCTTGTTCTTTGTCAGGTACAATATCTTGGTAAGATTTTGGGTTGTTTTAAAATAGTGATGTACATATTCTTCTTTAACTCCAGCAGTCTTTTTGTCCCTTGCTGTGACACTTTAGCTGTGTGTCCATACCAGAGCAGCCACCAGCCCCAGGGCAGTTCTCTCGCAGGCACAGCTGGCCCCAGGCTGGCTGCAGGGCTGTGCAGGCAGCGTGTGGGAGCTCCTGCTGCAGCAGGGCTGCTCCTTGCAGCCAGGCAATGCCAGCTGAAAAACAGCAACACCTTTCCCATCATGCCCCAATACATCCATGCATAAATACCAATTGTAATAAATTGCAGTTTTCATAGCCATTACAGGGGATTGATTTTTTTATCCCCTCAGACCTGAGCTGGAGTTTTACCACTGGGTAGGATGGGGTCCATGCTGAAAGATGTTTGTAGATGCTTTGCTGGTAGTTCTGTGAACTTTCTGCTATAAAGTTCAGCAGTTGTGCTGTTGCATTCATTTTTCAAGTATTAATTTAGGCTCACTGCACCTTGGAAAGTGTTTGAATATTTGTAATTTTAAGTATTTATTTTCAAAGTTAAATTAAAGCACTATTGTCTTGCAACTAACCCTACTTTTTCCACCAGTCCAAAAACAAAACCTTCAGTCTGATAACCTTTATTTATAGATGGTAATAAGCATATTTAGCAATTTTATTATTCATGACCCTTGTACTAAATATCATAATCAGAATACAGATGTGTGAGATAATTTCTATATGGAAGTCACTGGAGTAATTCTTGTGAAATAAAAATAGCATTGTGTTCAGAGAAATAATTTGTCCATATTTAATGTGTGTCTTAGTACAAACTAAGAGACCACACAGTTTTTTTGAAAAGTCCTACATTAATAACAAGCTTCATGAATAGAAGCAAAGCTCTAAAAATGTGATTTTTAGTGTTAACTTTGTTTTCTGTCACATGCTATATTCTTCCATATATAGTCCTTAGATTTTTAATAGAAACAGGAGAGGGACTGCTGTGTGCTTTGTGTGAACACAGAATCAGCAAATGTGCAAGTTCTGTGACCATTTGCTCTCAAGAAGTTAAACCCAGTCTTTTTTTAATGCCACCTTTACTGATGTCTGTACTGAAGATGCAGCTGATCAGATAAACATCATATTCAGACTTGGCTCACTAATTGACTGAACAAGAATCAGTCACACTTTATGTACCATTCCATAATGGATTTTCATGTTTGTGAACCCTAACTGGCTGTGGAAATGGAAAGCAAATGTCGCATAATCACAAATAACTTTGTGGTTTAGGGGTTTTTTTAAGCCAAGAGAAAAAAACCAACTTTTTTCTTTCCAGTTTATGACAGGTTCATCATTACAGACAGGTGATCAATGATCATTTTTTTTGGTTTTATCAGCTGCTGTGCTACTGTTTAGAGAATTTTTAAAATTATTGCTAAATATAACATTTTTCAGTTAGATGTTACATGAATAATTGATACGGTAAAGTGATGCTGAAAGACACAGGTATAATAATTGAAAGTTTTTTGTCAGAGGTTTTTGAGAACACATGCCACTTATTGAGTTTCTGACTATCACCACATTAAGCTGGGTTTCTTTTTACTTGTGTATCTTCAGCAGAAGCTCTCATTAAGCATATTGTAAAAAGATCCTTTTATGAAAATGCTATCAAGTATTTATAACTACAGCACTGAAGATCAGAGGAGGATATTGTTCAAAATCTGTGCAACATAAAACTGGTCAGAAATATCAGCATCAATCAGTGTCAAAATTAAAACTGACTTGAATTTGTTTTCTTTTAAAATCCTTTTTATTTTTTTTGAGTGGGTTATAATGAGCGCACACTCATTTTGACAATCTTATTTGCTGGCCCCACATTGCAATAAATCAGAAATGTGCTGGTAATAAAAAGAAAATATTGAGACTAACAAAGCAACAGGAAAAAAGCATTCCTAAAAAAAAAATATCAACCACTACCAGCACTAATCTATGCAAAATAAGAACCCTTCTTTTACCTGAAAGTTCCTAATATGAATATGGAAATAGGGGAACTGTCCATGAGCCTAAAGATTTGAGTTCTCAGTCCGACAGTCCTAACACTTTTGGCTTAAAGGAAATAAATAAAAAAATACCGTCTGGATTAAAGGTTATTAGACACTCTCAAGGCAGAGCAGCAGAAGTGCGACCATGTATTACCCACTGGACACATCTTCCTGTCCTGTATATGAAGAGATTATCTCAGATTTCTAGAAGCCAAAAGAAGGGATAATGTATATACTTCTGACATTGGCACTCTTCCAAGAGAAAGTTGTAACAAGCCTGACAAATAAGGGAAAAAAAAAAAGCCAGAACAAAGGGTGAATGACATATGGCGGTTATCCTACAATATGGTCCTTATCCCTTTTAATACATCTCTGGAAGACATAAGTGAAGCATGGCAATGTGCTCGGAAGAGCTGACATGGCTGCATTGTACTCTTGGAGAAGCGATAGTTTTAAAATTATTTTAAAAATAATTTAAATTATTTTTTAGTTATAATCTGGTGGACTCAGATGTTCAGGCTAGATCCCTGCACAAGGACTTCACTTTCACTTGAGTAATGTGGCTGGTTTGTTCTAGATCTTCTTGGGTTACTGGTAAGCTTAGGAGTTTCTCTGGTCACAAAGACTGTTTGTATGGGGGGAAATTCACTTTGGGAATCAGAAGAACTGCTGATATTGTTGTGCTTTTCCTGCAAAGGGCAGGAGCAAACCTCCCCAGGACTTCAGCCTGGCACTGTGCTTGCTGCCCAACCTGCTCCTCACCAGGTCAGGCAGAGCATCTTCCACCTTGCCTCCTGTTCTCTTTAGCATGAGTGTTACCTGTGCAGTGTTAGTGCTCTTTGCTGCTCCTCACAGGCACTTTTTAAAATCATGTGACCAAAGCAGAGAAGCAGCAGGATAGCTGGGGTGACAGCAGAGTTACATTTCCCTGCTGTCCTTTCCTCCAGGGCAGTGTTGCCTGTTGTGGTGGGTTGAGTCATCCCAAGGCCAAGGACTGGAACAGCAGCCATGCAGGATCTCTGCCCATTAAAGCAGGCTCAGTATTCACCATTTCCCATCCCAGGATTTTCTGGATGAGAACACAAAAGTCCCAAATGTAGATTTGTTGTGTGGGAGCCCTCAGATGAGTAGATACTTGGAAAGAACACCCTATCTCACTGTTGCTAGCTGCTCAGATATTAAAAATAAAGGAATCCTTTCAAAGAAAGCATATTCTCATCACAGAATGCCAGGTTATATTTTGTATCTAATCCTCCTGACTTCAGCACAAAAAGTGAACAGAGGGTAAGACAAAGTACTTTGACAGTGTCTTAGTTAAAACAAGATCTCAGGAAATGAGTGCGATAATGAGCAATAGGCTAAAAATTCCAACATATTGCACCAGGTCCTGAGAAATAATGCAAAAGCAAACCCCTTTGTTCAGATAACCACCAGTTACATACTCTGCTGGCTGCTTATTAATTGTCTGCATGACACTGGAATTGTTTGACCAAAAGATGAGGCCACTTTTCCTAAGCCATGACTCCTCACCCCACCTCTGCATGATACTAAGGAAGGTTTTGAAGCTGTTACACTGCTCTGGTATTGGCCAGGTCTCTGTACACTGAAATTCCCCCAAATGGCTTTCTTCCTCCTGACACACTTGTTTTCAAGATTTTTTCTGTTTTAGCATTGCTATATAGTCATTGAAAAATTCCAAAAGACATCCCAAATCTTTGTTTTACTGCTTTTTGTAATAGAAATTATGTGGCTTTTGAAGCTCTTCCACTGAGACTCAGTTTGAGAAACCACAAAGCTAGGGATTTTAGAATTTATTTACAGTATGTTTACTTTATTTTTCCTAAATCTAGCTAAATAACTAAAAATATCATAATTAATGCAGGAGCCTATGACTCTTTTTCTTCTTCTCTTCCAAAGGAGCTCTAGATTCATAGGATTCACTCTAAAATACAGATAAATTCAAAGAAGTTTTTAAATTCCCACAAGGTTCACAAAATATTGGCTACATCTTGTAAATCACAACAAAATGCAGCACCCTTGAATTACAGTTCTTTATTAAAAAAAAAAGTAATAAAAGAAAGACAAAAGATGATAAAAATAATTCTGGGTCTGACTCCAAGTATGTACATTCCTTCATGATTTTGTGCATTTGAATATAAAACTCTTTCTCTACACCAACTTATTAGGATCTTTCCTTGGGACTGCACCCCAAATGAGTCAGATGTTCTGCTTCAGATTGAGTTAACTAATTATATTACCTTTTATCTCTGCCTTCAGGTAACTCCTCATACTTCTAGCTCATGCAAAGGGTGGTAAAACTTTTATAGTAGTATAATTTATTTGGAACCAGCTACTAAAGGGCATAGCAGCACCTGAAAGAGAACTAATGCCAAAATGTTATTAAAAAGTAAAGTCTCACAGGGAACTGTTTTTCCTCTTTATGAACATGCTTGAGAATCTAGGTGGGAAGAATGGACCTAGGCCCATGTTGTGGCAAGTGCTACATCACTTCCAACATTTATGGCTGAAAAAGTACAAACACAGGTTTGTGTTTGGTAGGTTAGGGGTTCATATGGTTTTCTAGTTTTTATTTATTTAATCTAGATTTTATTTTCTGTAAGCATGTGGTAGGCCATGGCTGCATGGCCACTGTGGGTTCTTACAGGTGATTTGCCCTTCCCAAGAGCAGGTGCAGCATTGGTCACTTAGAAGGGCCTGAATGTGTTGTCTCATTTTTCCAGAGCACCCAGCTCCAGCTGCTGTTTAAAACCAGCAGTGGGCCCATAGGTCAGCCCTGTTCAGTTCCTCAGCAGTGAGGCAAGGGCTCCTCTGCTTCTCTGCCCATGGGGAGCACTGCTCAGAGGCTGTGGGAGGTGGGCTCTGGGCACTCAGCATCCAGCCCCAGCCCTTGAACCATTGGCACTGCTCTCAAAGGCAGGGTTGTGGGGTTTTTTTTCACTCCTGGTTCATTTACATGAAGGGCAGGATTTTGAATTGGAAATTTTCTGACTTTCAACCTGACAGTTGTGATCCCCACTTAAAAAGGCATTCCTATATTAACAATAAGCTATTTTTTTAGTTATTTTTCAAATTAATATTCAGTTATTTTCTATGGCTGCCATGGGCCCATGACCTGCACCTTCCCTGTTGTACGCAAAAGGATTTTCTACAATGTCTCTTATACCTTACATCTTTAAACACAAAAGCTGGAAGCCACTCAATCATTACCTTTAGAGTGTTTTTCAGCTCCTTCTGAAAAAAAACAACAATCTGAGGTAGTTTTAAAATTAATGGTAAGGTATGATCTATAGAAATGCTGTGAACTGAGGCCAGCAGATGATAGCAGTGTTCTTAACCTCTGACAGTGAAGCCCTGACCATTCCCCATAACTTTTGGCAAATATATCTATAAATATGTCTATAAGACAAACACACGGTGCTCAGGCCAGGAAAGGATGAAGCACCTTGCCTTGCAAAATCAGGTCAGATGGTACCTCTCTGTGTCTTTCATTATGGAGAGATTTTTCTCCTTTAACTTCTATCCCATGCTTAAAATACCACTGGGATTAAAAATTAGAAGTTGCTGTCCCATAATAGACCAAGCTGACCTCTATATTTCAGTGGTGCTGCTGGGACTGGTGTGCAAATGACATTGGTGAATCTCTGTGCAATTTGGGAGCCTGCATTTTTCATCAGTGTGCTGCTCTACCTGACCCTCAGCTATTTACCCAAAAACATGCTGTGTTTTTAAGCAAGGGCCATACTGCTGCCATCTTCCTTGCCACAAAGTTTCCCCTTCTCCATGTGTGGTTAGCTGTAAGGCAAATGCTAATAGAAAGCTGGAGTCTGTTGCTGGCTCCTGGTGAAGATCAGGGCTTTCTCAAGCTGATGTCTAATGGAGAACACTCTTGGAATGATGGTGTTATAAGTCCATCAGGACTTCACAAGGGCCCACCTCCTTGGTTGTGTTAGCTCCCTGCCTAGCTGAAAGGGGAAGAGGTTTGATATTTTGCTTTTCCCACACCCAGAGAGATGCTCAGAGGCACCATCAGTCCTTGACACTCCCCTGCTCCTCCCCACACTGTGAACTCATCCTAAGAGGGTTCCCAAACAGTTAATTCCCCATCTCTCTCTGGTCCTTCCAGCATTTCACAATGCTATTGTCATCCTAGAAGGCAAAAACACATAGGAAGGAGTTTCCCTTTTTTTGGTAGCATCTTTATTTAATTCCCTCTGTGGTCCATTTTAATTCCCTCCCTCCCAGCCATTGCTCTCTGCAGGGCTGTTGCAGAGGCCTTGCACTAGTGCCCCTTTCTGCCCCTGCTCCTTCACTTGTCCCAGAGATTCCACCTTTCCTCTAATGTATCAGCAAAGCCCTTCCTTTCTGAGGTCTTCAGGTTTTCCCTCAAAAGCAGAAAAAGGGGCAGAGGGCTGAGAATGTCTGGAGTGCACTCTACAGCCCCAGAGTCAGCGTGGCTGGCACCCCTTCCCCAGCTCAGAGGGGCTCTCTGAGGATGTGTTTTGGGTGTAAGAGGCTTGTGTGTAGCATGAACTATAGAAGGACTACAGGTAGCTCCAAAGGCAGTATGTTAAGATACTTTTCCTGGTGATCCCTCTTATTAAAAAAAAAAAAAAAAAATGGAAAAGCCAAACCTTTTCCTTGCTCCAAAATGCTGTTTCACTAACTCCGAGCGTCAAAAGGAATTTATTCTTAGCCTTCTGTTTCGATCAATTCCCACCAGGGCTGAGATAAAAATTGTCTGTGGGACACACTGTTCTTTCTTCTTATACACCTAATGTTGCTGTGCTATTTTGGGCTACCATTTAAATAAAAGCCAATTTGACTAAAGAGCAAATATATTCTGTCGAATGACGGCAAAAGGGCAGAGCTTGGGAAAAAGAAACAAGAAAATGCAAGGCATTCATTTTTCCTTTGTACTTTTTAATAAAAGAAATTCTCTTGCAGCTTAAAGTGACACTTTAAAAGATGTATGTATCGTGGCTTTTAAAAACACAATTAGATAACACCTTGTCAAATACTTATATTCTTTGTTGACAGCCTTGAGTACAATCACAATAACAGCACAGCTATTTCAGCATGTTTCTTATTCAGTTGCCATTGGCAGAGTCAGCCATTTTATAAAAATGTTACTGTTTATCACTTTAATCATCAATCTACATCTAGTCAAAACAATAAGTCAGAAGGAGTAGTAAATTATACTTGTGCAGCCCTGATGAGTTTGAACTGTTTTGCTGAAATTAACTGCAATAATTATCTATTTTTCTAAAGCTGTTAAGAAGTTCTGGGTAAAGAAATAAAAATTGGATCAATGAGGACTTGGCTTTTTTCCTCTTTTATAAAAAAGAAACCTTCTTAGTAGGAGGGAAGAATTTAACACTGAGTCTCGGTTTTTTAAAGGTGAAAGAATAAACATTGGTTTTGTTCTTTTTTTCCTCTGTCTGGCATCAAGATCCCCAGACAGAGCTGTCAGGTGGCCCAGCCCCTGTCCCTCTCCCTGCCTGGGCAGGTCCAGCCTGCAGGGCTGAGGTGAGGCTGCTCCGAGGGTGTGCCTGCCCCTCCTGGAGGGGCTGTGGGGACACAGGGCTCGGGAGATGGCTCACAGCTGGCACTCAGGTGCTTGGTCTGTCTCTGGGATGTGCTCACTTTGGTGCTAGTTACCAGTACTGGCAGGTGCTCAGTCTGCTGCAGATGGAGATGGTTTTTGTGTACAGGTGTATATATATATATATAAAATAAATATATGTGTATTTTTTTTTAATCACCAAAAGTAACAGTGATTATCAGGGTCCTGTTTTACAGGTGTGGGAAGGGACCCCACCCATGCCATGGGCAGGCTCCAGGGCTGGGCAGGGATCTGCCCCACTGGGGGATGATGCTGTGACTGCTCTGCAGCACCATGAGCCCTCCCTGGAGGGTCTGATGGGTGCAGTACCCTCCCCTCCCTCCCTTCCTTGTGTGCCTGGCATTGCCTTTGCTCAGTTCAACACAGGTCCCCCATGGCCACCCTTAGCCACCCAGCCCATTGGGTGGCCACCAAGAAAGTTTCATGGCTGGATATCCAGCAGCAGTTTCTGATCTGAGCATGTTTCTGATCTTTTCAGAACACCTCTGATGGCAGGGCTGCCTGTGGCTCCCTGTTTGAGTGCAGGGCAGGGTGTCAGGGCTCACTCCCACAGCAGAAGGTCTCCTGCTCCAGCAGTGCAGTCACAGCACTTCCACATCACCAAAGCCTTTGCATCTTTTTTACCCTTGTGGTTCTAGTATTTTATTTCTCATCTTTTATCGGTTTGAAATATTTTATTTATCTCTTATTTCTTCCTAGCAATAACATTGTGAATCCAGTGAATGCATTTTATATGTTGTGTGTGTGTGTGATCAGTTGGTTTTTTAGACTTATATACCATAGACTATCAATATTACATTTCCTGCTCTAACCAAGAGGCTTTAATAATACAGGTCTAACTTTTTACTCTTTTACAAGACAAGGCAGCAAATTTAGATTCCTTTAATCACATGAAAAATGATGGATATAACTAGGGGATTGAATTTTGGAAACAATGCTAGGACAAAAGAGTTCCTGATGGGATTCTATAAATATTAACAAAGAATATTTGTCTTATCTTTTGCTAGCAACCATTAAGTATTTAACCCTATTCATGGAACATTTTCTA
The DNA here is from genome assembly GCF_028551555.1 of Melozone crissalis. Lineage (NCBI taxonomy): Eukaryota > Metazoa > Chordata > Aves > Passeriformes > Passerellidae > Melozone > Melozone crissalis. Next base: position 14,988,537 of record NW_026535785.1, read on the forward strand.
TGTTAAGAAAGCTTTAGCTTTTGTCTCCCCAACAGGCTGTCTGTCTGCTTCTCCAATATGATAGTTCTACTGCTTTGCTATGAAACTTTGATGGTACATTTAATTTATTTATGGTAATATGAATATACAGTGGTTTACTAAGCAGTAATTTAGAACAATATTTATATGGATCTTCATTAATTTCATCTAATTACTTACTAAGGCCCTTGAAATATCTAAGAATCCAAAGCATACGTAAACCACAGTCAAAAGCAATATATTATGTGCCCTGTATAGGGAGCACAGCAGACGTAGTTTGGATTCCAAAGGAAAAAAAAAATAAAGCAGTAAGCTTGAAGAATGTTGCCAACTTTGCATAGGTGTGAAAATTTCTGGCTGCTGGCAAAAGTTTATCTGCAGTTATTTGCCCTTGGCTTGCTTTTTCTGCCTAATGTGTGAATATGTCTTCCTTGGGTTTTTGGTGGCTTTGGTTTGGGGGTTTGTTTTTTTGGTTTGTTTTTTTTTTTTTTTTTTTGGGTTGCTGTTGTTATTTGGTTATTTCCCCCGTGTTTGGGGTTTCCTTGCCTTCCTGCCAGCGCAGGTTTCTGTTGTTACACAATATCACCCCCATGGCCCCACAGCTGTCCTTGGGGTAAAGGCGCGGCTCCAGCCCGGGGAGCGCAGCCACCGGCGGGGACCGCGGCCAGCCCGGCTCCATCCCAGCTCCATTCCCGCTCCGGCAGCCCCGGCCCGTCGGGAACAGGAGCAGCCGGAGCCCTCAGCGAGCGGCAGCGCTCCGGGCGCGGTGCCCGTGCGGGCTGGCCGGCACAGGGATGCTCAGGATGCTGCCCCGGGTACCGATGCACTCGGGACTGTTCCCGAGCTGTGCTCGGGGGGCTCTTGATGCACATTGCTCAAGCATCAGGGCCCACGGCACAGAGGGGAAAAACAAAAGCATTCTGTTGGTGGACGTGTTTCTGTGCCGAACGATTCTGAAAAGGAAGCTGAGTTTAATTAAGAGCAGGTATTTAAAAGGAAACTGTTAATGCTTTTAGGCTGAAGCTGGAAGATTTGTTAAATTCCTGTTGTGATTGACTGGAGAACAGAAGGAGATCTCTTGACTTTCCTGGGTCACAGCTAGGAATGGAGAGGAATCTTTCTTTTGCCTCAGCAAGCTGTGGGAGCTACTTCAATGGCCAAAAATAATTTTGAGTATAACACATCTGCATACAACAGAATAATTCTCATTTCTCTGTTGACCCCCCTCTCTGCAGCTCAGGAAAAGAGAGAACTCATTTAGCTCCTTAAACGTAGGTGTTGTAATCATTAATAAGGAAAGTGCCAATAAAAAAAAATCTGGTGATACTATAATGGGGGAGATAAAACACTGCAAAGAATAATTAGATGCTAGCATCAAAATACTGCATGAAACAAAAACAGTAGGGAGAGAATCAACATTTAAAGCAGTTTTTGAATTTTATCTTTACCTGCAGTCCTTAATCTTTTATTTTGTCTTTTGATTTTCCTGCTATGTACTGTGTTCCTCTTTTGTTTTATTTTCATTTGACTTCATTTCATTACACCTCCCTCCAGCTTTTCCCACCCCCAATATTTTTTTTTTTATTTTTTGTACTTTCAGCTCTTCCTTTGTTAATGTTGAATGCAAATGTAAGCCTGCTGAAAGAATTTTCAGGAGTCAGGAAAAAGTCTTAAATACTAAATAGATAGGATCAAAAAGCTGGGATGGGGTGTGAGTCAAAGCAATTGGAGCCCATCTTGGGTGATGCATGGGACTTGGGGGAGTCCCAATGAGCTGTGCCATTTGTCTGGGCATCTCTTTGGTCTCTACTGGCAATAGTTATTGTGGGTGGAACTGGAGCTGCCCTTCAGGGAGGGGACCATGCACACAGCCACCCACAGCTGTCCCCAGTCCCATATGTTGGTGAGGTGCTGCTGTCTTGGAGGCTGAACTTCAGCAAAGCGAAGGATAGGAAGGAACCTGTGCTGGTCTCTCTGAATTCAGATGTATTTTGGGGGTTGGTTGTGTTTTCCTTTTGGGCAGGTGTAACTTTCTAAGGTTCCTCTGCAGAGTGTGAATGTGAGAATGCAAGTTTTTGGGGTGGAATGAGTGAACAATGTCCCTTGTCCTCAGGCTGGGAAAAGACTGGAGGCAGTGTTCTGGTGGGGTGGAGGGGAAGCATGCAGGCTGCTCTGTGGTGTCCTAACCAACACTGGCAGTTACATATCAGAGTTGGGGAAAACTGCTCTAGAACAAAACCAGGAGACAAGTGGTAGTACAAACTGTATGCAGCTGCTGTGAAACTAGTGTTGGACAGAGCCCCTGTGTCCCTGGAGGGCAGGCAGATGGGCTTACCCACAGCACCAGGGACTGGTACAGCAAACCCTCCCTGCCTACGAGTCCCAAACTATCTCTGCTGTTTGGGCATGTGGGAGACCAACCTGTTAAGCATGTCTGTGTTCAATGGCAGCCACCAGTTAAAGTGCTCCTGTAACAAAATGGGACAGGAGGAACAGATTCTGAGCTCCTGGGGTTTGGTCCATCCAGCTCCACATCCTCAGCAAGTGGATAAAAAAGGATCTGTTGCTACAGAATGAATGTGGACGTACGTATTTTTATCCAGTTGAAGGATAGGCATTCTGGGTGTTGTGTGCTGGCTCTAGTGCTGAAAATAAAACTCACAGAATAGGGCATAGTACTAATTAGAAACTTAGAATGGAAAAAGATCATCAAATATAGAAACTTCCTGAATATGCTTCTCTACATTCTGAATATGTTGAAACAGAAAAGTGGAGGATTTTGTCTTTGAGGCTTGCATTTTTGCTGTGCAGTAGATAAGAACGAGGCTTTCAGATAAATTAGAGTACTCTTTTGATATGAAAAATCTGCATGCTTTTTTCACTTCTGCAATGATCACCCTTAAGTCTCCAGTTTTTCCACTGGTTCCTTGGCTATTGCTCTTATCAGTCAGTATTTAAGTAGTATTTATCAGTAGTAAAGTCATTGTGTAACAGTACTGGTCACCCAGGAGCGCTTGGGATTAGATGAATAACAAGCACAGTGCTTCCACTTGACAAAAGGCGTGGTTTGTGTTGCCCAGCATGAAGGTACTTCCTGTCCTGGAGGGATGTTGTGACCATGGACTGATATTAGGTAATTTTCCTCACCTAAATTATTTTTGATCTGGATTAAATGGGAGTCCATTTCTCCAAGGAAAGATGCTGAAGCCATGTGGTTGAGGAGTGTGAATGAGAACATCCACAGATGTTCTTTGCACCCAGAACAGAGTGAGCACTGAGATCCTGAAGAAGTAGTTTGGTGATGGAGTGGTGTGGGTGGGAGGTAACCACCAGGGCTTGGATTTGGGGGTGAACCTGCTGGAGTCAATGTGCTGATCTAGCCCAGCTTGGAGCTGGAGTTCTCAAAGTTGTGTCAGGACCTGAACATCCCTAAACTCTTAATGCTGAGTTAAATAGAGTATTTAAATCATACCACCTAGACCTATGTCTGTCTGTAATTAATAAACTTAAAGCTTAAGTTAGGGAATTCATTATACTAAAGCTATCGCCTGTTTCCTGTACTGTATTTTTTTCTCGTGACTGATCTTTTCTCCTGTCCTCATCATGCTTGCTACATCTCTGCTGCATGCCAAATGGAGATCAGAGACATTATTTTTAAATGTGAGCTCCCTATCAAATCCTATATTTATTATCTCTGTACAAAAACCACAGCTAGAGCTTCTAGGCTATTGGAACTCTAAGGCTAAAACTGCTAACCCCCCTTGCAGAAGGGCTAACTCAGTTTTCTGGGTTTCCAAAGTGCCAAGCAACTATCAACACATTAAATTATTGTGTTTCCAGAGCATCAGGAAATACTGATTTGTTTAATGTTGTTTCTGGAAGTAGTTGCCTTTTGGATTATTTACTTTCCTAGTGAGTACTTATGCCACAGTGCAAACTTCTGCTGAGGAGCCTCTGCATGCTTCAGATTAGAGATTTAATGTGGGACCACCAATTCAGTCAATCTGCAGCCAGAACTTATTATCTACTGCATAAATCACAGTAAGATGTGATTTTTCACATTTGCAGCGAGGCCTTATTTTTATTCCAGGTATTAGGCTGTGCACTGCACTAGATCTTGGGGATGAATCTGGCATAAAAGAAAAATGCGAGAGCCCTTTGCAGTTCCCTGTCCAGCTGTGACAGAGCTTCCCATGCTACAGGACAAGGGTCTTGTGGGTGGAAAGGGCAGCTCTGAGCCAGTTTGCCTTTTTGGTAAAACATTTTGGAGCTCCAGTGCTGGGTTGCCAGTCGAGCTCTGTCCAGTGCTCCCTACCAGCAGATTTTGGCACAGCTTGCTCATGGGGTAGCACAAGCTGCAGGCAGGAGTGGGGCTGGCTGGCAGAGGGGTCGCTGTGGGGGGATGAGAGGTTTGAACACAGTGCCTTGCAGTTATCCCACATCTTTCAAAATGGCCATTTGTGTTTTATGTCTATGTCCCTTTCTGAACCATATGCTGTGGTCCTTCATTTTCCCACCTTTTTTACTCCCTTTGGGTTTTGTTTTAAAATTGCACTAAATCTGTGTTGGTATCCTTTTCCTTTCATTTACACCAAAAATAGCATTTTATCAATGTCAGCTGATTTCTTTTTTTAATTGAGCTGAAGTTCCCAGAGTGTGACAGGGAGGTTACCAGGTAGTACATATTTCATGTTACAATTTACACTCGGAACTCCTTGCTGTGAGGCACCACTGCCATCTATTACATGTGAAGTGGAGGATGCTGTTGGCCTTCTGAGTAGTAAATAACACTTTGTATCCCTCCATGTTTCCCCTTGCCCCCGTGGAGGACATGGGGAGGCTGCAGGAGCCTTTGTAACAGATCTGTTCTTCATTAAAGAGAGGGAGCAGGGTAGTGGCTTGGTTGGGGTGAGGTGTTCCAAGCTGGGCTGTGCACCCTCTCAGGGCTCTCTCTGCTCCTGATGGGGAACAGGTGTGGAACAAATCCACCACAAAGCCACAGGAACCCCCGTTACAAATTTCAAGCTCGTAAAATGTCAGCTCAGGGGCTTGCCTGGGATGTCACCCTGCCTGTCTGTTCACCTCACAGGCAATTTTTACATTTATTTATCTCAGTCAGTCACCTGATCCTGAATGGAATTGTGGCCTAGGGCAAAAATAAAATAAAATATTTTTGTAAGATGTTTTTATCATGTAAGTTTTGCTGCTGATCATGTGTACCATGCTGTCTTTGGGCAGCACTGCTGGAAGCTCTGGAGGCAGCTGACAACATGCATTTAAGGGATGTCCCCCAGCCTCTGCCCCCACCAGCCTGCTATTAACTCAGTTAAAATGTATATGACCATGGAATAAGCATGGAGCATGGGTGAGTAGGAGAGAGGGAGGACCTCAGGGCCAGGCAGTTTACAAACAGGCATCACAGCCACTCTGTCCTTTGCCCCCTCTTACATTTCTTATTACAGTACATTAAAACCCTTTGCTCTGTCAAATTGACAAAGGCAGCTATAAAAGGGGTCCTTTCTAATACACAGTAATATAAACTATGTTTGTACACTTACCACATAATCCCTAATTACTTCCATACTTTTATGTGTGGAGAGCTTTGACACTTGCATTGCTGGATACTTAGTGAATGAAATAAAAATCAGAAATTATTTCTGTATAAGTATGGGGTGGTATGTGAATTAGCTTCTAGGCTGGCGACAGAGCTCACATTTCAGAATAAATATACTAAGTGTCATTGATACCCTAAGTGTCAGATAAAAAGCTATGACACCAACAAAACTCTCACATGACCCTGACATTCCTCCAGTACTTAAAGTAATTACCATACTATTTAATAACAATGTTTATAAAATTGCTTTTTGATTGGCTATCTTCTATGTCATACCTGTGTCAATAATTCCCAGTGAATGCCTGAATGTGACTTTTAACCCTTCTTTACAAATAATTTCCATTTCATAAGAACAAGAATATTCTTTAGGAAGTTAGTAATGGAGTCCTCCCATGAAAACTGCATCACTCACTTTTTGGTTTGCCTGCGTGGTAGAGGGCACAGTTTCCCTTCCTCTCCAAAGGGCTGCACAACTGCCTCCATCTCAGTCCAAACAGGAATCCCTGAAATATCAAAAAGATGGAGCTTGTAATAATTTTCACGAACTCTCTTTGTCTAATGTTCAATGCAGTCATGTGAAAATGAAGCAATTTTTCATGGTTTCTCTGTTAACTTTGACCACAGTAGGTTATCATACTTTGGGCATTATAGGGGGAGTTTTTGGTGTTTTCTCTTTCCCTCTCCACTTCTGCTTTTTAAAGATGAGAGAGACCTAAGTGAAGCAGGGTAAATACAGCCTTAAAGCTGTGGTGACATGGAGATGGTAATGAGGTGCCCATTCTGTCTAGAGCTGTGAAGCTTGCCCAACAGTATTATCCTGAGAGGGCTTACAAGTTCTCAAAGTGTCTTCTGGACCTTACTTGTTCACCTGAATTTAGAATGATTCCATTATCAGAAACAGTGTCCACCAAAGGCAGTGGAGTCAATGCACTCGTCTGTGATTCTTGGTTACTGAACAGACAAATGGACAAAGGTAGATGGGTCTAAAAAGTTATGAAGTGCCCACCAGCAGCTCTGCACCTCAGTTGGTTGCAGATTCCTGCTAGAAGTCATCTTTACCATAAAATTGAAACAACACTAGCTGTGATCCTGTTCACACTGTTTGTTTCCCTAAAGCTGTAGAATTCGCAGCACCTCTTTTCTGAGCATCTCTTTTCTGCATTGGAAAACTTAAGAATAACCATTCCTATAATGCTCTTCAGAGAGAGACAGCTGTGTTAGCAGTGTGGGTATGTCAGGGCCTGATTTGTGACTTGACCACATGTCAGACCCAAGATGGTCAGAGATCCTGGTAAAAGTTATGGTTGTACCTGGCCTGCAGCTGTGCAAACCTAGAGATTTTCTGCTGGTAGGGAAATCTGAGGCAGATGAAAGGCTGACTGAAGGTATCTCCAAGGTGGATGCCTTTGATCCCATGGAGGCCTGGCACCAGCAGAGAGGTATCCTGTCAGGTCAGGAGAATCTGCCTTATTTTAATGCTGGCCCTACTGGATGCTAAATACCAAAAGCATCTCACTCCTTGGGAGAGCACGCTCTCAAAAAGCTTCACAAAATTTTGTGAACATGCTGTGTGTGACAAAATCTGTGCAGAATATCAGATGTGCCAGAGAAAGACACCCCACTTCTCTCCTTTCAACTGAAATATATACAGGCATCAATAAGGATTGTAGCCTTAAAGCTGATGTAGAAAAAGCTTGGAAGATCAAAGTTTGGTGTGTGCATGGTAATGTTTCGAGAGCGGTATTTTTAGTAACCATCCCCCTGCACTTGGAAGGGAAGGCAGGCTGTGCTGCACATGTAGACATGATGAGGAGAACTTTGTTTTCCATTTAAAAGTCTTCTAAGTGCATGCTGAAAGATGAGGAATATCAAGAATAGCAGAGTGGTAGCACATGAAGAGAGAAGCAGCGAGCAAGCCAATGTCAAAAGAAGATAGGCCAAGTTTTAGCTCTTTACTTGCTTCAGTGTGCAACCTTGACCTCCTGCTAATAGATTTTATTTGTGGAATATGCATGTGTTTGCAGATTTGCTCCAAAACATGATGGGTCTCATGATTCACACCGACTCTGTTTACATTTCCCAGTAGATATGTTTTGTTTGTTCATACGGGCAAGTACTTCTGATCCTCTTCTGGAAACTGGAGTAGTTGATGAAGCTTTTTCCTCTTCTCAGTTAACTGTTCCCCTAGATTGTCTCCTATTAATATGCCATGATGTGTTGATGTAAAACACTTTAATATTTCCATATGTATTAAAAGGTCAGGGATAGTATTCTTTCATTACCAAGAGTCATATATCAAGTACATCACAGGAAATTCTATGCTTTAGCAAAATAGCAAGGCAAATATATTGATTACAGGTTATCTGTCAAATTAGCTTGAACCTTTTGCTCAGAGTATCAGGTTTTTCCATTTGAGATGTACAGTAGCTCAATCTAACACATTTATGTGTTTTTGTGAGGAGGGGAGGGTTGTGATGCTGAGATTTTACTGAACTGGCTGCTTTCTTTCCTCTGCCTTGACAATTACTGAAATATGAAGGTCTCTTTCCCTCCCCCTACTGAAGTGCTTTCCCTCTCCCAGCACTTAAGAATTCTGTGTTAAAAACCCTCATTCCCTGCTGCTTCCCTTCTCCTGCATAGCTCTGACTTTCCACAGAAAGCAAGCAAGACCCACTTGATACCAAACACTAGTCCCCATCGTGCTGTAGCCAGTGCCTTCCTTTTACAACTTATTTATAAGATTTCTGAGAAGTTACAATTATCTCTGTATTTATCACTCAATCATCAAACAGGCTGAAGTTACAGAAATCCAGCCACCTCTGCAAGAGGAGGATGCTACAGCTGTGACATAATTACATTATCAACTTAATTAAGGAAGTGAGTGAAATGAAAGAGAAAACAAAACAGCCGAAGAGAAGGCTAGAGGTGGGAAGGGAAGGTGGGATGGGTAGCATGCAGAGGATGTGTTAAATTTAGCTCTAAGTGGTTTAAAAAAGCTCTAATGTATCATAAGAATCCCTGGGTTTTCATCCTGTGCTCCTGTCTTTCTGAGCAGCTGCTGGGAGGGCAGGGGCTGGGGTGGGATGAGGGGACCCCCAGAAGGTGCTGCTGCCATGCACCCCCTCAGCCTCCGGGGCCACAGCCTGTGGAACCAGGCCAGCCACACAAAGAATGGGCTACTTCAATGTGATCACTTGTCAGGCCTTGGGCAAATCTGGTTTTACAGAATAAAGGCTCAGTCCTGTTATCCTCATGAGCTGAAACCCCCCCATGAACTTGTGTAGGAGTTTTGGGCACATGAGAGCTGAAGGTTCAAGCTCCTAATCTGATTATTCTCACACAAATATATTAATTGTAGAAAACCAACAATACTTTTCCTAGACAGGATAACAAAAGCAGATCACTGCTCAAAGTATGTCCTTTTTCTTCTGCCTTCAAATCCCATGTACTTTTCAGTATCAAAAAGGAGAAGGGAAAAAAAGTCCTCAAATCCTTTATTTGATTTCAGTGTGCAACTATGCTCAGTTTAAATGTCACCCATACACAGAACAGTGGTTGCACCAGAGCAATCATGGCAAGATGTCTAAAGGGGTGTCAGCAAATTGGACAGGGTATAATTTTTGTCAATGTGTTCTTGTCTTATTTTAGTTCAACATCATTTCCCAGTTGCAATTCTTTTGAGTGACACATGGAATGCAAAACAACATAAAAGGTCTGCCCTGAGGCAGATACGTGTCCATGTAGGACTTTAATTATTCTTTTTGAATAATGTGTAATATGCAAGCCCAATTTCTTGCATAAAAGTCTGATGAAAAAACTGTGTATCACCTGTATAACTGTTTTTATGATACATCTCATATTTTTAGAAGCACTGAATTTGGAAAAGGTCCTTATTAGTCCAAGAACTCTGGATTTTTCAGGCAACATTTGGGAGAGAAAGCAATTGTTCCCATGGTGTTTTGTAATGACATAAATATTTTTTTTAAAAAAGGCATTCTTTTGTTCATTCAACTGCTGTGTGCCTAAATAGCACTTCCATCACAGGTATAGAGTGCTATACCTGTAAGATTTTATATGAATGTATTCTTTTACTCTGCTGCCTAACACCTGTAAGCTGATCCTGCTCTTATTTACATCACTTTTCTGCCAGTGTGACTCCAACAGCTTCATGGAAGCGAGTTCTGAGCAAAATCAGAGTCAGATCTTTTCCTTCTAAGAACTAATATTAAACTGGCTCTTTAGGTAGCACTTGGTGTATCATTTTAGATGAGCTGATAAAAAATAATGAAAAAGATGTGTGAATGGAAATGTAGATCATAATGATGAAATATGTTTTTAATATTAAAAAAAAAAGAGAAGCCAATGTGAAAGCAAATCAAGGGTGTTGCTGCAGTTTTGCTACAGACTGTGGGTCTGATGCCTGAACTCTGTGAGCAGCTTTTGACATGAGACAGGAAATGTCCTCCTGGCACTTAGGAAAGGGAGTATTGGATAGTTAGTAAAGATCTACATGTGCTCATACCTACAGGAAGGAGAGGGCATGACGATTTGGGAATGTTGGTTTGTGGACAGCTGAGGGGTTTATGGACAAATGATAAAGATGAAATTGGACCACATAGTCCTCTATCTCCTTTGATAACTGCTTTCTCAAAGTTCCTTCTAGATGTATAAAAAAATAAATATGCAAACCTAAGTGTTTATATTGTAAAGTACAAGGAGAAAAAATCTGAGGGCACTTTTGGCTGAAATCACAGGAACTGAAGCAGAAGGAAGGGATTTCTGCGTGCACTATTTTTGCTGCACGTTGGACATTAATAAGAACTTTTGTATAGATAAAATTGTGACCGTGGAGCTTGCTGAGTTTGTCAGGATCTCAGCACAGCCCCACAAAGTTTGGATTCCCCTCGTGTGCTGCCGTCTCCCCCTCAAAGTAATCTTCTTGTTTATTTGGTGACTGCAAGGCTCTGTTTTTGGAGGGATATTTTGGTTAGCATAAACTATTTGAAGACTGTTTGGAGAAAAGCACTAACCCATCCTGAAATCAGTGGGATAAAAAGCTCTTTGTTTATAACTGTTACTAGTTTAATCATTTAGATGAGACGAATTTGCACTTCTAGCCCTGAGTGTGCTCTGATTTCCCTGCAAACATGTGTTGTGGGATTTGCATTGTCTGCAGTGGGAGCCACACAGAGGGGAAGGAAATATTTTCCCCATCTTTTTATTTTTATTATTATACTTTATTCCCTCAATTTACCCCATTAAAAATACCACGTAAGTAGAGGAGCTGCTGGATTGAAACGATGAAAAAAATATATCAAATTATCCCGCTGCATAAGAAAAGGTATGGAAGAGAAACCCAGGGAGCAGCAGCTGGGATCAGGTTTCATTCAGATGATCTAAAGCAGCGTTGTTGCAGCAAGCTGAATTTTCTCCCCAAGTGTCTGGGCCCTCCCTGTCCGGGAGGCTCTGCTGGCCGGGAGCCGCTGACTGGCAGTGACCTTGTGCTAACTGTCTGTCAGAACCGGGCGCTCACAATTCAGTGGGATGAAAAATAAGCATTTGGTGCCTTTCTTTAGAAACATAATAGACAGCTTCGCTTTCACACCTCCTAATAGCCTTTTTTAAAAATAGTTTCTCTAGCAGGATGCTTTTTTAGCGCTTGGAGATTTACATGTCTACAGTTTCCAGAATTTATTAGGATTTCTTGCATTTTGTATATGTTTTTTTATCTTAATTTTCCTGATGCCACACTGTGACGCTGCCAGTTTAGCAACTCCAGCTGTTGTGAGTCACGAGGGTAGGCTGTGGTGGTGACTGGATCACTGAGACAGGGAAATTTGTCAAGTCCAAGCATTAACCCTTCAGAGCCAGCTCTTAAGCTCTACCTGTTTCCAAAAGTAGCAACCACACTGTCCTTTTCCAGAAGGCAGTGCTGGCCTCATGATTTACAAGTCTCAGGTGCTCTTTTGCTGGCAGTGGAGGTGGCTTCCAGGCAATGGTTGGTCAGGGAAGCCAATGTGGTTTATTGGGTGTATTTGGTTTTACCAGTTACCCTGTAGCTGTAGGGAAAGGGCAGAGCAACTTCTCCCAGTGCAGCCCCCAGGCCTTCAAATTCCTCTTGCCTTTCAGGAAAGGAGTGTCTTTTTTACAGGATCCCACTGTTATTCATTGGAAAGACGGGAACAATTTTAAGCTTCCAGGTCTGTATAAGCTCTATTGAGAGTGGAAATTAGTTGGGGCTCCCTGTGGTGTATGTGACTATGGAAGCTACAATGCTCATTTGTCCTGCTGAGCAGTTCTTGTATGTGCTTTACTGGCTGCAGAAGTTTTTTTTTTATTATTTTTAGGGTTTTTTTGGGGATTGCAAAGATCTCCAGTGGAGAGCGATGTGGCAGAACTGAGAGTTCAAGCTACCCCTCAGTCATGTGGCAGAGTCTTCCAGAGTTAGGTTAGGAAGGTTTAGATGTACGCTGAGTTAATGCAGTTGCAGAATAAATTATCTATCTGTTGCAGCCAAGAATCATGAGTCTGCATTTCAGGGCCTTGCAATGGAGGGGGAAGGGGCAGAGAAAACAGAAAAAGGGATTGGGATGGGGGGAATTAAAAATTAGGCACATGAAGACAAACCTCTTTCTTTTAAAACTGGATTAATGGTGCTCTGGCTCTTTGATTGAAGACAGGATAAGCCAGAGCAGACTTCTTCATTTCTTTGCCCTGTCAGTGGATCCAGGCAGGTGAGGGATGCACCTGGGCACTGACCCCCTGACCACCTCCCCTGGCCCCAGAGGATGCTCTGTCTCTGCCTGCAGCAGAAGGGACTCCACCAGGAGCCACCAGCCCACAGCCAGGTCCTGCTGCTATCACAGGGATGAACTTGTTTTCTAAAATCTGCCTCCAACCTGTGGGCACAGCCCTGCACGTGGCTGGGGTGCCAGGGGGCTCCCCATGGGCTACAGGCTGTCAGAACAAAGCCCTGAATTTTGACTCCCGTTCTATGTCAGTAGAGTGTCCTTTAAAGCCTCAAATCAGCCAAAAGCTCTCACACCCTCACCCTCTCCACCACCCTGGATACAGAAATAGTCAGATCTTTTTGTTCATGATTAACTGACTCATGCTTGGAAATCATCAATTTAAAACCCATTTCAGGCAAAGTTACTGGAATGTTCTTTGCATGGACATATCAGGATATTTAAATTATAAAAGTCTCCAATAGGTGCTGAATATATCCTTAATTTTCTGAAGATATAGTGAATTTGCTGCTAATTACTGTTATTTGCATCCCCCACCCCCTCCAGAAAGGGTCTCTGAGAAGTAGAAAGAAATTTGGATAGATAATGTGCACTGACAGCTCCTACAGTGTGATGGGGAGGGACAATTTGAGACTGTCACAGGGCTATGCTCAGCTTCATAGAGATGGGATTTCTCTACATGTTAAAGTATGAGGAAGGCTAAATAACTCACAGGTGTCAACGGCACCAAAGAATTATGTGTGTCTGACCTATGAGAGAATAAATCTCATTTCCTGCTTAAATCGACATGACATCCCTTAAAGTATAATAAAAATGTAGCATTCTTCCCCCAATTATCTTTTACAATTTTCTCAAATTTATAAAAACAAGATTTTCCAATTTTTAAATATATTTTTTTTACTGGTAGATTGTGCTCTTTAGTATCATTTTACATAATTTAATACAATTTGTTCCATCCATTGGTTTTCATGGAGATACAAGCTGTTCGTTTGTGAGAAAGCTGGCATAGGCACGAATGTTGGCAAAGAGTCACCTCCAGGAGTTTATTCAGATTTCAAAGTTGCATGGGGGCACCGGCCATTTTGAAGGAGATAAATGTTAAGGTGGCTTCTTTCTTTATTTTCAATAATATTTATTTGATATTTTCATTTTTAAGGTAGGGTTGACAGCCTCTCCCTCCCCGCTCCTTCCTCAGTCCTTGGCAAAGTGAGTCATTGTTATTTTGTCAGCTGAATCGTGGTCACAGAAAATAATCTAAGCTTAAAAGAGAGGCTTTCTCTGAAACGTGTGTTATTGAATGAAAAGAACACAGGTGTTTCTTAATTATTTGTGCAGAAGGAAAAAGTGGTGCTGAGCGGATGAGCTGTAATGATTAACACGCTGAGGAGGAGAGGCCACAGCGAGTGAGATTCTCCTTTCTTCCCTCCTTGCCACCCTTTCTGCCTCCTCCTGGGTGCCATGGGCAGTGTGGGGAGGCAGAGGGCACTGCCCCCCAGAAAGGGACCTGTTTGGCTGTCAAATGTCAAATAAAGCATCCCCATGGCTGGGGTGGGGCAAGGAATTTAGTGAACCCTCTCTCTGTGCATATTTGTGATAGAGGGGGTGGCAGTTCCTGCTGTGAGCCTTCTCAGAGAGGGTCTGTACATCCTTGCCTGGAGGCACCAAGCCTCTTGGCCATGGTTTGCCACCACCAGGAAGATGAAAGATGGGGCTTTTGGACTCAGCAGTCATGAAGGCAACGTGCCACCCCCTTACGTCACTCCTAACTTCAGCTTTGTGCTTCCACTGCAGCACGTTAGGTATTTTAAATTGCAATAACCACTGAAACATTCATTATCCTGGTGTAGATGCAGGTTTGTGAGGCTGGCAGCATGAATATGAAGTTGTATTTCTGAATGAGGACCTGAGCCCACTGCCTTGCAGGTCCATGGGGATTGTGTCAGCTGGATGCTGTATTTGGGTGCATGGTGACATGCTTCTGTCTTTGCCATATGTTCCTGTAGTGCTCAGGTGTGCAAGAACCATTTTGATGGCTGGTGGTGCCCTCAGAGAGCATTGCCCTCCATCCTGTGTGCTCCTCAGAAATACCAGGAAGGAATGATGCAATTATGGAGAATAAAATACTAAACCAAAAGGACACAGGGCAGTGGAGCTGGCAGGGGGCGGTGATCAGAGTGGGAGGTTAGCCAAGAAGCTCAGCTGAAGCCACCTCCTCCTGAGAAATGTGATGAACACAGATTTTTAATGATTTCAGGTCACTGGTTACCCACGGTTCACACCAGCCCTGTAACCCCCTCCCTCACTGTGCCCATGGGGACATCAGGGCAGGAAGGCTCGTGGCTGTCTTTGGATGGTCCCTGTCCCCTGTTCCAGCCAGAAATGTGTTTTGACAGTGCCAGATCAGATGGTCCTGAGGCAGGAACAGGCATCCCATTACACAAATGCTGCTCAAGTCATCGAGGGGGATTACTCAGCTGAAATTTGTCTGGTTACTCATCAGGGTGAAGTAGAGTCAAATTCTCAAATTTGTACTCTGTTGTGTGAAGCTGAAATGCTGTTTCTCAAAACCTTGCCTCTGAACAGAATGAGCTTTCTGATTTTTCCTTTGTAATGCTTTTTTTTTTATTTTTTGTGGTTTTGGGGTTTTTTTTAGCAAGCTCTGGCACTTCTGACTGTTGTAGGGAAGCATTCCTACAAGCGTCAGTCCCAGCCTCAGAGAAAGAGCCTATATTGATTCCCACATGTAGTAAATGATACATCAGTGCAAAGCTTCCTATGGAGGAACTCCTCCAAGGTGGAAACCCCCAAGAATATCCTGTATTTAAATAGTAGCTCCCTATTCTTCATGGTGGTAATGTAATATATATATATAATTTTGCCCCACTCTCCTGAGCCCCATTTCAATGAGTCTTGCTGCTGATATTGAACCACCAGCCTGATTGTGGGACTCGTCTCCCAAATCTGGTGCAGAGTGTGCTGTGTCTCTGTGGCCCTGTTGATCTGATGCCTTGTGCAGTCAGGGCAGTTTTGTTTTTTTCTGTTTCCTGGTTTTGGTGCTTTTTGTAACCCTATCAAAGCAACCATGAGCCTTGTTCTCTCCTCTCCCTGGCCATCTGCTTGAAGCATCTGGTAATCAGGTGCAAGCCCCCACATCCAGAGCATTCATGCTTAAATTTGCAGCTACCT
The DNA here is from genome assembly GCF_028551555.1 of Melozone crissalis. Taxonomy (NCBI): domain Eukaryota; kingdom Metazoa; phylum Chordata; class Aves; order Passeriformes; family Passerellidae; genus Melozone; species Melozone crissalis. The sequence goes on from NW_026535785.1 coordinate 15,004,104, forward strand.
TGCCACCCACATTGGCTTTTGTTATACTGCCAAGATGTACCTCTTTGTGCACTCGATATGAGAGAGGCTTAAATTCCACCATCAGCCTACTGAAATTGTGATGGGCCAGGGTGACATTATCACCTTTGAACATAGATATGTATCAGCCTTCTCCCATTTTTCTCTGCTAGAGTCTCCAGCTAATCTCTGCTCCAATTGCTCATCATACCCAAGCCATGTGTGTGCTGCAGAGGTACAGCTCCGAGTTGCAAATAATTTCTCAAAGAAATATCTCAGTCTAAAACATGATGATGCTTAATGTGCACTTGTCATTTCTGGGATTCTTCTTATATCCCTTTTTCCATCTGAGTAATCTCTGTGTATGTGTCTCCATATAAGAGACAAATAGAGTCATTGTTCTGCTCCATATTTTAATTCCATATCTGTATTTTAGGGACATTGCTGCCTTCCCAACAGACTGACTAAGTATTACAAACTGCCAAATTTAGGCTTTTGGAAGTGGCTGCTACTGAAATTGCCCATTGAATTTAAGAGCAGACAAATAATTTCGTCAAAAACAGAAAAGCCAACGACCTTGAGCACTATCCCCTGTCCCTTACAAAAGGATCCCTAAAGAAGAAAAGCCTCACTGCTCACTGATTCTGGGGATGCAGAAATACAAGATTTGTATTTCTGCATCCCCAGATTAGAAAAGAGAAAAACATCTTGACTTCTGATTTTCTACCGCATCAAAATTTTCATGTGTGCTCGATCTGTTAGAGTAGAAAAATCAAACTGAAGCACCTGGTTGTGGAAGGACCTGGAGACGTCAGGTATTTGCTATCTCCTGTGTTTGGATGGAAAGAGAGCCCATCTGTTTGAGTAGGACTGTTTTATTAACACAATAAATGTTGCAGACAAAAGTCCCAGGGTGAGGTGGTCCCCGGGCTTGCAGCTGCCCCAGCTGGTGCTGGGCTTGGAGAGCCTCTATTCCCATGTCAGCATCCTGCAGACCAGCCCTCCCAGGCACCTCCAGCAGAGCCAGGGAGCCTCCCAGGGGAGATCAGCTGCTTAGCTGTTCCTGGCCTCTGAAAATCACCTGTGCCAGGTCTGAGACTTGCCTTGGGATGTCCTCAGTGGGCTCTGCCCAGCCCAAACTGGGACTTGCTCCCCATCACAGGCACACCAGCAGCAGGGGCCATTTCTAAAATTTGGTGGTCACGTTTTAGCAAGTATCACATAGCATTGGTTTGCTGGTCCTGAGGCACTGGCTGTGACAGCTAATGAGAAATGCAGGAGGATGGTAGCAAAGAAGTCCAATTCCAGAATGATTATTTAAATCAATCTTAGAAGTATTTTCCTGTAGCTGAAACCAGATTCATGTGTTGAAGGGAGATGGTAAAGCACCAACTAAAAGCAGCAACTCTCTTACAGTACCTACTGCAATTAATGCCATTTCTGTGATCTTGGTATATGCATCAATATTTTTCTTCTTCCCTGACTGCCTATTCATTGTTGCTATCTTATATTACACCTTTTTTTTTTTTCAATGTGATATTAACCCCATACAAATAGCTATAATGTCACTTTTTTTTTTTTTTTAATTTTAAAATTGATTAAGAAGCAGCCGGATTGACATAATTGTTTAGGAAGTTATAAGTATTTTATCTGTGGGGATTGTTTTTCAGCATTTGAAAACAATGTTAAAAGGTGAAGAACAAATCTGCAGCATGTTTTAAACAAACATGTGATATTTCACCAACTCCTTAGAATTATTTCAAAGATAATAAAACTGTAATTGTTATTTTTGAACCTGCTTGGTCTAGGTTTTTTTTCAGGCTTTTCTCATTATGTGATTATTCCCTGACCCTCAAAATATGAACTCCAGGCAGATATTTTAGCATATGAGCAGGACACATTGCATCCATGTGTGATCCCTCAAGTTTGGCACAGCGTTGTCATGCGTTCTACGGTCTGTGAGCACCTGCCCTTACAGATCACCCAGATATTGCACTCTGTGATTTTCACACACTATAAGAAAAGACAGTAAATGCATTAAATATGGCTTCACAGATTTTTTCCACAGAAAGAGCTGGAAAGCCTTTATAGGTTATTGCAAAAGTCAGAAATAAATCCAGAGGGAATTTTCCACAAATGGGTAAAAAAAAAGGAGTGTTTAGAAGAGGCCTTATTGGCTTGAGTCATGAAGCTGGCTCTCTCTGAGTGCTGTGCTGTAAGTTTAGTGGGAAAAGTTTGACAGCAATTTAATTTTCATTGACAAATACTGTCATAATATTGAGGGAAACTGTATCAACAGTAGTGGTCGATGCTCAACCAGTCATATGGACTGGACGAGCTTACCATATGCTTAACTACAAACTTCTCTTGGAAAGCTCCTTTAGAACACTTGACAAGCTTAAGATACTAGTCAGTAATGAGCTTGAACAGAACATGTGAAGTTTTACATTTCGTACAGAAAATGGATTAGTGTTGATGTGTTTCCTGTACAGAAGAGATTTGTATGCTGGTATCTGTGCAGCTACAATGCCTGTGTGTATTTCCATAGCCTGAGGTTCACCCAGTCAAAGGAAATTTAAAAGTGAAAATGAAAAAAATAAAAAAAAAAAGAAAACCAAACATAATTTATTTCTTCTGCACAGCATTAAGGTGAGAATATTTTCATTTATGTTACACATAGAGTGTTTGAATTTGCAGTTTCTGGTAGTAATGGGATGCCAAAAACCACAAACCGAGGCAACCCCCCATATTAGCATGATAATTATTACAGCAGGTGATAGGTCCAGGCTTTCATTAATGTGCAGTATTACTACCTTCTCCTTGCAATGAACCTTTTAGTCTGATCACTGCCTTTAGCATTTTTTACTGTGATTTCTGTCTATAATTTCACACAGTCTCTGAGTATCTGAGATGGTGTCTACCTCCCTGATGACAGGATCAAATCAGGTATCCAAAGATGCAAATGCTTTGTCTTGCATCTCAATGTGTTTCAGTTCTGTTTTGTTGCTTTTGGGTGGATTTTTTTTTTGGGGGGGGTGGGGGGGGGCAGATTCTGATTGTACCTAAAATTAAGGAGTCTTGGTCTAAATGTGTCTTGTTTCCCCCCTCATCTCCTCGGCACACGGATTTTGGCTCCTGTGCATTTTGTCTTTTTTTTTTTTTCTAATGCATTTTTTTCACACTCATAGACATATATGCATCTATGTATAAAAACATGCTTGTATGTATTTAATGTATTTTTGACTGTGGCCAAACACTGTGCCAGGTTAGAGACTCAGTTAGATAATTCAAACAGAAGTCTGACCTGATTCTGTCTTAATTTGCTATGTTTTGTTATCATTGAGCCATTTGTAATTTAGTTACATGTAGAGTAGTTCAGTGATGAGCAAGTTTTAACAATATGGAAGGCATAATGTATGCTTACATGAAAAGCATATACAGCCTTTCATTGCACTTTGTACTTGGGAATCATTCTCTTTCTTTTCAGTTTTGCTGTGCTTTCCTCCCTGAAAAGTAGCTCTCCTCATTAGAAAGAATTAAAAAAATAGCTTTAAATGTAGGAGCAGAAAATAGCAGTTTCTATGCACAGTTCAGCTGTGGCATATTTTCTTAGGGTAAATATTTTGGAAACTGCTTTAATTTTCACGGTTTGCTGTTTTAAAGATATTTTTGTAGAGAAAAGGTAGAATTAAGCATGGCTTGTATCCCTTTGCCCCTTTGAAAATCACACATGACTCCTGAATTGGCACTTTTACAGAATAGATGAGGAATCAAGTTCAGTTTTTTTGTTGGCACATTGGTCAAACCTTCTGCCATCAAGAATAGTAACTACCCTTTATTTTCCAAGCACAGGGAATGGATGATCCCCTCAATTCTCTCATCATTGTTTTCACCCCACTATTTCACTATTAAATTTTATTCCTTGTCTGAAGCTGGGATTTAGACTGCTTGGCCTCAAATTAGCTGGGTCTAGATGGTACCATCTGCCGAATGCACAACAGCTATTAAGATTCTTAGATTTTTAGCATTTTTTTTTAATGTAGTCATCTGACAAAGAAAAGAAAGCAAAAACGGTGTCCAGCATTATTTATTTTATCAGCCTGGCAAATGAAGTAGATTGGCATGAGTGCATTCCTTGTAGTAAGTGCCTGAGAGTACAAGGGTAAAAATGGCTTTGAAGCTTGCCATGAGATCCTGTTTTATTAACAAACACGCAAACCCACCTGCCATGGGCTGGAAATGTTAAAAAATCATAACTTGGAGTGAGATGGCCAAACCAGGAGCCATTGTAATGGTGTGTTGGCCATGGTCTTCTGGCATAGCACATCATTTGTCTGGTTTATCTTGGAAATACTCATTATCTCTCAATACTGCATCCCTTATCACTATTTTAACAGTAAAGAGACAAAACCTCTTTAAAGAAATGAGGTTGCTGCAGGTGCCTGTGGGTGCCCAGCCCTGCTGCTGTCCATCGGGTCCCTGCTCTCAGCACCCATCCTGCCTGAGCCAAACCTCAGCCCCCACACTGCAGCCTCTCCTTACTGACACTCCCATTTCATTCAGCACTGCCCTAATCAACAATGTGGCACGGAAGACAAATTCCCACTATTTTCCTTTGTCCGCCTCTAATGCTGGAGCAGTTTTTTCAAAGAAACCCGCAGGACCTTGCTCTACAATGCTGCCAACCTGGTGTGTCACCACCAGGTTTTTATTCATCCTGCATGAAGAGAAGCATTTATCAGCTGGTTTTGAAGCCTCATTTTGCATTTAAAAGTGCAATAATTGGACCAAAGACAATACTGTTATATGGTTTTTAAAAAAACCCAAACAACCAAGTGAAGATGATCTTACATGGGGGGCTAAGTGACTGTGGGAATTTGCTTTTAGATGGAACGAGTCCAAACACTATCGTCATGATCTGGGCTGTTTTGGGTGCTTTTCAAGCATTTATTTGCATTGATATGATCAAACACCCGGTTCAGAATGGCTGCTTTAAACTCAACAAAACGAGCACAGGGATTCACCCAGGGCGAATCCAAAATTGTGTCTGGAGCTTTGTGGCTCGTTTTTAACAAGACCTTTTCAGTGTTCACTTTTTAAACGATGACACCATACCGGGGGTTGTCGTTCAACAGATTGTTGGTTCTTTTAACAATTTGTTCAGAGGAGGAGGAGGAGGGAGTAGAGGCAGCTATATTTGTAACTACTGTTGTTCAGTAGAATAATTGATTTTTCCAGTTTGGCAACCAATCTCCATTTTCTGCTGCTTTACTATTCCCCCCTCCTCCCTTCCCCTTCATGTCTTCAACAAAAAGACACTTTTTCCTTCCAATTTTTAATAGCAATTTGTAGTCTCAGCTTTCTTGATTGAGGAAACAGAGTCCAAGAAGGAACTAGTGATTTTCTTGGTGCTGGTCCAGGTGGGGACGAGCAGCTTCCTCAAAAGTGCCCTGCTGTGTGAGCACCCCCGACTTTCTGCCCTGTTAACACAGGACTTCTGTGACTCTACAGCATTAGCAGTTCTTATTCAAGATTTTCTTTGGGTTTTTTTTGTTTTTTTTTTAAGGAAGTTTTACAGAAGGAAGCACGGAGGGATTGCACCCTCAGGGCAGGTCTTTATGCTGTTTGTCACAGCAGATGCTGTGCCCATGCCTTGCTCTTTGAGCTCTGAGGCTCCATGCTTTGGTGGTACCTGGTTTTGTCCAGGGGCATTTCCAGTAGCAGTCCAGGTGGGAGCTGTTCTCTGGGTGCAGGGGAGTATTAATGGTTCTGTACACTTCAATTATTTTTTTAAAAAAGCTTTTTGCTGAATTCTGGAATTCTTAATTTTTAAAATATTTTATTATTATTATTTTTATGTTTCTCTACCAAGAGAAGCTCTGCTATTCCTGAGGTACATATACCTTCTGGACTTGCACTGCACAGTGACCCTGTACAAAGCCCCTTCTTTGGAACCCCAATAAAAAGGCTGTTCAGCCCCTCACTTGAGGGACCTAGCAGTGTCTTTTGGGGTGAATGCAACCAGCTTCTGCTGAACTTGCTCCTTATCATCCTGTTAGCTTTTGGTGTTCAGGCTTAATGTCTCAAGGACTGTTGAGTGCCTTTTTTTAATTATTAATTTAATAATTATCCCAGCTGGAGGCAGCACTCCATATAATATGCTGGCTAGGATATATATTTTTTAACCTTTTTTTGGAGGTGGAAGGTGTTTCTCCTGATTCTTGACTTTCAATCCTGCAGCATCTGGGTGCTGGCCTGGGGTGTGTGGGAGGTTTGTGCCTCTGCTGTAAGAAACTTGTGCATCTATTTGCTGCCAAATTTTTAAAGCCCTTTTAACATAAACACGTACAAATGTCTCCAAAAAAGGCCTTAAAACTCCAGTGCAGAACTGTATTTGCATGTTAAACTTAAGAACATATTTAATATATTACCAGTAATTGATTTAATGCCTAAGTAAGACTAACTATGCATAAATTAGTAAAATACTTGCAAGAGAAGTGCAATAATTGCCTTCGAGTGAATGAAGTAGTTAAGGCTTCTATTTACCAGCTTTGTTAAGCATAAATGTCTAACATTTAGACTTCAGCAATTTCTTCAGCACCAGCCCTCGAACAGTATTCAAAAATATGACTGAATTTTGCAAGTTACTGTAATTTGAGGCTTTTTCCAAAGCTTCTAAAGTCAGACAAAGAAATTTTTTTAAAAAATAAGTCCTTTCTTTTCCTCTCTTTTTTGATTATTGCAAATTGGGTATAATAATCTTGGTTAGTTGAAGTATTAGAAAGGTGAACATGCATCATTAACAGTAGGATTTTATGAACATTTTTGTAATATTATGTAATATTTAAATTTATGTTGCTTTTTTTTTCAATTTTCCATGTAGTAATTAATTTTGTCTTACTGACAGATGATTCTCAATGACTGATTTTCAAGAAAAAATCCAGACAGGTATTTTAACCCTTTGTTTTCATTCTAGACACCTCACATTCATGGGTCTGGTTGTAATTAAGGGGCTCTGTGCTTGGCTCGGTTGTGAATTAAAGCTCAGTGCTGTTTGTATCAGTTTCCATAGGTGTAACTTCATGCTGTCCTTTCTCTGGATGGGAGGTGGGAGTGTGGACAGAGATTTTTGCTTTGCTCTGAGCAAAATATCCTCATGCCATGTGTTGCCCAAACCACCCCCTCCTGTTTTTTGTGTATCCCATAGAGGGGTGTGCTGGCAGGCAGTGGGATCCCCACCTTTCCTCCACCCTGCAAGAGACCCTGAATCCACCTCGTGTCCCAGCATGAAGTGGGATGTTGGTGATGTTTAGGGGCAGAATGGGGCAGAAATAATGTGCATGTCCTGTTAGGAGCAGATGTGACTCTCCAAGAAGCCAGGGAAGGAAGGGCAGATGTGGGGCAGCCAGGGCATGGCACCTGTAACACAGAGCCCTTGTCCTGCTGCTTGAGTGTGGTGAACTGACTTCTGTCTCCTCCTTCACCCTCCCTTTCCTTGCTATTGATCCCTTCTTAGTCCTGTGATCTGTGTATTTCCAGTATTTATCACACTGTGCTTGCAGAGGGTGACAGTGTCACATCTCTTGAGACTTGCACTACAAATCACTGGCTTTAAGGCTATACCCTGAAGGTGTAGCCCTGAAAACACTCAAGAATTAACACGCACTATGAGACAGGCATAAGGGCTGTCCTATGAGTTACAGACAACTGTAGACACCAGTCTGTCACTTGCACTGTGGCTGTAGTGTTGCGTGTAAATCCCATTTGTTTCCGTGGTAGTTGGAGCAGCAGAATTTCTGGCCTCCCATTTCTAGTAACTTCATGCTGGGTTTTTAAGGCATAAACATCACCAAGAGCTTTCCCTTATGGCCCTTTTTTGGGATATATTTTTTGCCTGGGAAATCATAAAACTCCCCACCAAAGAAGCTGAAGTGAGCTGGGCATGAGGGCAGACTGCAGAGGCTGCTGGGCAGTGGGGCTGCTCGGCAGCTCAGCTGGAGGGTGGTTCTTTGTGCATCCTCTGGCACCTCTCAGTTACCTGCTTTGACATGTTATGTGCATGAAAATGTGCAGATTTGAGCCGACTTACATTTTTTTCCTGGCCCGTGATACAAATTAACAGTCTTTATTTTATAATATTTCATTTGAATAGCAGCTCTCATAGTTTTAAAGTACTGAAGGATGAAAAGTCAGGAATGTAATTGCACTGTTTGGCTTTTGCTCTGAGTGAGTCATGGTGTAATATTTTTCCACAGGTTGCTAATGCTGCCCTGGGTTGTGCGTGACATTGACTATCATCTCTGTGTAAAGAAATTCCACTTAAATTCCATTAGTGCCTGCTTTTCCTTAGCTTCAGCTTGTTATTAGATGGGGCTGTAACGTGAGGCTACTTCAGCAATGGTGTTATCCCTACCTGGGCTTCTATTTGGATTCTAACAAACTGAGATAATTTTGTCACTTGGCTTTTTGGATGCTCTGTATAGGCCCAGTGATAAAGTTAGGGTATGGTACAAAAAATGTTTGCTTGTTGTCCTCTTAAACAGTAAGGAATGATTTTTCACAGTTAGTCAGTTTGGAGATTCCAGAAATATCTCTGCTTCTTTTTATGCTGACAGTAGGTTATAGGCTTCAGATTTTGAGTTTTATTTCTCATTTTTCACCCTGCTTCTGCCCCTTCTGCCTCCACTAAGAAGAGCGGCGAGTGTTGTCTGCCTTTTGTTCTTACCACTATGTCACTTGACATTTTTTCTCTATTGAATCATATCCCATCACTTTCCCTGCTCACTAAAAGGCAGGCTGGATTTTTTTATTTATATATTGTCCCTTCATTCAAATTGTCTGCGGCTTCTCCTCCATTTCCTAGTCTGAATAAATTTCATCCCGTTTCTGCATGCTGTTGAAACAGAAGCTGAATGAGCCGAGGTTCTGCAGAGATCTTTGGGGCAGGCCAGCTCTCCCCTTGCACACTCTGCTCTTGCTGTTAGCATGCAGAGCACTGTGCCCTCACATGCTGTCCAGGTCGTGATGCATTATTTAGCTCAGCCTCTCGTCAGAACTTACGGCGTTGTAGCCTGTTAGGGGATCATGTGGCACTACCTTTCAGAGAGCCCACGTAAATCATGGTCATGGATTCCTTTGATTATTTTTGAGTTTGGTTTTTTGTTGGGTTTTTTTTGTTTTCCCATGGAGTGTGATTTTTTTTCAAAATATTCTATTAGTTTTGTTACGTATGATCTCCCTTTTGTGAATCCATGCTGAATATCTTTAATTAAATCATAACTTTCCCTATTTTGTCCCTGATTAGTGTTTCCAATATCTTTCCCACTGCTGAAATCAGGCTGACTGGTGTTTAATTTCCTTGATCTTCCCTAGAGCTGCTGTTATATATAGGTGTCACATTAGTCCTCCCATCCACAGCTACCTCCCCTGCTCCCGAAGATGTTCCACAGATATTTGCTAAAGTATCCCCTTGCTTCTGCCTCTTCCTTCCAGATTCTGGCTGTCATCCCATCTGCAGTATTTCTTTAGCTGCTTGAAGAAGTGCATTTTTACAGGTTCAACTTTTGGATTTATTAATCTTTCTTGTCCTTGTTAGCTGCTGCATGTGTTGGTGTTTGCAGTCTCGGTGCGGGTGTCCTGCTGGGTGCCCACCTTGGTCGGTTAGTGCCTGTGCAGTGCAGGGTGGCCTCGTGCCACCCTCCCCATGTGCATCCCAGCCCTTGATAAACCCAGCAATCCTGCTTCAAGTGCTGAGGCCTTTGTGCTGTGCCCAGACCATCCTTCCTCCTCAGTCTCAGATCTTCTGCTTTGCTATTTTGGATTTCCCAAGACAGACATCGCTTCTCTGACCCTTCATGTATTTTTGTCAGGCCCCATGTGAATTTTCTGCTGATATGAACTCATCTTTGAATACTTGCCATTTCCGTATGGAGTTGTTTCCTCCGCTCCTTTATTCCATTCAGGGTCTGCTCCTCCTCTCATTGAAGTCAGCTGGGAGTTTTGCCATTGCCTTCCTCGAGAGCAGCAGTGAGCCTGCGATTCACTGACACTTCCAGCATGCTCTCAAAATTAACCCTGCTGAAATTGAACATCGATATTGAGCTTTATATTTTAGTTGTAAATCCAACTCCAACTCCTTGAATGCTGCTTCTGTTTGAAGAATGGCTACTATGAAGTAGTCCATTAATTTTAATGTAACTCTCCATGGTTAGATTTGGGTCATAACATTTCCACTGTCATGACTGCAAAAACAACATCAATAGAAAACTCAGGTTTTCTGGATGTTTCACCAGATGCACCAAAATCTGCTTGTCCTTCTTCCCTGTCACTAGAAAACTTGTAGTCATATAAAACTTGCTCAAATAGTGTTTAAATCTTTGGGGACAGAAAAAAGAAAAGCTATGAAAACAAGGTTAAGTACAGGATTTGGGGTAGGAGGGGTTGGTTTTTAACAGTAGTACACACACTTTTGCTTTTCCCTTGGCATTAATGCTGAGAGTCACATGCCTCTGTCCCCACAAACCATGGTGGAATTGAGCCCACAGGACCCGTGATTTCAACCAGAAAACTGCTGCTCTGTCCTTAGCTCACCCCACTGTGAGGAAGGCTGGTACCACATATGGTATGTAAGCTCACACTCACTTTTCTGAGACCATGGAAACCCGAGCATGATGGAATACATCAGGGATGGAGTGGCAGCCTTGATTGCGAATATTTTTTTGCTAAAGTCAGACACTGAATGTTACTGTAATGACATTTTATGTCTCTCCTCCTATATTCTAGCAGAGAGAGCCACAGGTGTTCCACTGGAATTACTCACACATTTATAGAATTGGACATTCTGTCATTAAATGGACTTAAAACTAAAAAGCCTTTGTCTGCAAAAGGTGGCCAATAGAAAGGGACTTTGGATTATCTGATATCCCATAACTTAATCATATGGCTCTTAAGAGTAGGGCATAAGCAGCTGTGTCTCGCTAATATGCATGCAATATGTGTAAAGTGATATGCTTTAATTCTAAACTTGTTTTTAGCAGGAAGAAAAAAGCGTTTAGATGAGGAACATTAAGATTCAGCATTAACCATTTTTTTCCTCGGGGCAAAATTATTCATCACCTGATATTTATTAAGGCAACATTTTTATTTTATTGCTCTGTACTGTAAAGAGTCTTTCCAAACATTCTCAAAGTTGTGTAGGGAAGTTTTACAGGCAGACTTGCAGGCTGCATTTAAAGTGGTTTTCAAAACTTGAGAAAGACAGATATTTTCCTTCTTCTAAATAGCAATGTTGTCAAATCTTATACTGGAAGTTACAGAGATAAGCAGTCATTTAATTTATTATTTAATTTTAATTTTTTTAAAAATCCATCCTCCCACGTTATATAAACTTGATTTCTGTATTGTAGCCTTAATTGTTAGTTTGTGTTGGTTTAATCTCTCTTATTTAAGTATGTTTGCTTTAATAATATTTAAAAAAACTAAGACAAAGAAACTGTAGATTAGAGACTTTATTTTCAGGGTAAAATGATACGGATAAGTGAGCGTCAACTGACCAGAAATTATTTGCTTCTGTCTGTTAGACACGTAATGGAGTCATTTAACTAGTCAAATTAGGAGCTGTAGAAATGCACCATGCTTCATTACTGAGTTCGAATGGGCACCATTTTACATTTACGTCAAAAATTATCTCATAGCAAATTAATGTTTTCATTGTGTGGGGAAGCGGGAGCTGTGCAGTATCAGCACCACCTAGAGGATGCGACACAGATGGCTTGGAGATGCTGGTCACAGGAAAAACGAACAGATTATCTCCAAAAAGCAAAGTACTTCCAACAGGCTGCTGCCTTCCCCAGACTAGCCCTGAAAGTTTTGCTGCCTCGTTCTCTCAAGCTCTGCCTGTCCCCATCAGCTCACCCAAAGCTGTTTATGGCACGGATTGGGTCGAGTCTTTGGTAAAATCCTTCAATGTTGTTACCACAGGTTGCATATTTTTAATGCAGAGAGATGCTGTTAGAAGTCAGAATATCACTTGAAAAATCAGAGAATCTGAGCAAACAGTAAGAATTTCCAGGTGAGGTTACAGAGGCTAACTCATCCTTGAAATTTCCTGAAAAGTAAAAAAGTAAAAAGGAATTTATTTAACAAATTGCATACTTTGACTAATGGAAACAGCTAGTGACTCCAAGTGTAGAAAAAGAAACAATGAGGCAAAGGTGAGGGCAGAGTTTCAGCTTGAGAAAGTTGTGGCAGTGAATAACCACCATGCAGGAACTGAACAAGGTAACACAGAGAATTAGCACTAATAAAACTGGTCAGTGAGAACTGTGAGCTGTTTAAAGCACAGAATGGTTTTGGGTGGCTCACTGTGTGCTTTCCCAAAGGGGTAGTTGTCACACAGGAGGTAATATCAAAACTAAAATTAACTCTAACTTCTCTGTGGGCAGATGCTCCCAGGAGGGACCATGGCCCACCCTGGCAGCTCCTCCAGCAGGGCCAGGGCACTCCTGGCATCAGACAGCCAGAGGAGTGGCAAGGCAGGACATTTTCATCCATAAGTGTTTTGTGATGAAAGACTACAGAGGCTAAGTGCCTCTGGCAGCGTGGTTTAGTGTTTCAATACAACTCCTGGAATTCTGGAAGGGGAAAAAAAGTTTAAAGTGGTCCTTGAGGCCTGCCTGTGTCCTGCTCCAGCAGGTCCTGCAGGCAGGGTCCTGAGCAGGGGCTGCTCTGATTCTGTCAGTGCTCCCGCCAACCCCAACCATGGCTTGCAAACCCACAGCAGGGCAGGGAGCCAGGACATCCCCTCATCACCCAGCCCAGGCTGCTCCCTACCCGAGCCAAAAAGTGTTCCCCAGAAATTCCTTCTAGGAAAGGGTCTTCTTGCACATGGAAACACAGAGAATACAGAGCAGAAATTTGCAGGATTTGAGCCTCAGCTATGATTTGCATTAAAGATATGTTGTAAATTGACCAGAATATCTAAACATGTTTTCCAGTCTTATTAAATGTTGTGCATGCATAATTGTATAATTCTCCATATTGATATTCTTAGAGGAGGTTTCCAGAACAAAACAAAAACATCCACAAAGTACTTTGACACAAAGAACAGGAGCTAGAGACAAAGATGAGCTGAGAGGGCAAAATAGACCAGAATTCATTTAGTATTACATTTATCTCTGGTGCAAATGATCACTCATTAATTAAAATGTTGCTGCCCATTGGAGTTTGAAGGCAAAAATTCTTCATAATTGTTTAAAGTATGTAATTTTTTTGTTATTTTTCATATTTCAATAAATTGCTCTTCAGAATTCTTTGGAAAATCGAGTAATTGCCTGTGATATTATTTCATGGCTAAGTATAGTGTCTTAAACACATACTGAAGTGTAAGTTCAAGAATCTGCCAGTGACTTTAGGGCCATGGTTATGATAATGCCACATTGGTAGACAGTCCATGCCTGTAAGTAAGTTTTCTTTTGTTCTAGACAAAGCTTTCTTCTTATTTTTTTAATGGCTGAAGCTCCTTGTAGAAAAGGATTTCTTTGGAACAACACAGAAAAAAGTTAAGAGTCTTGTTTACAAGTACCCAGGTATTTCTTTCTTTTTTTTTTTTTTTTTGACTGTAGTGGCACTTTACCTGTTCTCGTGAATCTTGTCTGCTGAGATAGTTCAGCCTTCATGTTATGTTTACCAAGGCCAGACTAGAGGATCAAATAATTTATAACCACTCCTGTTGGGTTTTATGTAATAACTTTCGAACTCATATAAAGTAATGATCCACAAACTCTTTTAATGTTCATTATAAAATATGAAATATTTCTCAGAACCATTGCAATTATGTGACCAGACATAACTGTTTCACACATGAGTAAATACAGGGAGGTTTAACATAACTTTATTATCTTCCTGTCTTTTCTTCTCATTGATGTGATAATACTGTTTTAATATTTTTCTAAAGAAAAGTTAAGTAATTTCAGAATCTCTATTGAGGCCTAGTTTATTGGTTTTTGTAATAGAGTACTCAAGAATAATTGTATTTATGATTAGACTGATAGAAGTAAATGTTGTTGTGCTGAATAGGGGTAAAATACCCTGAAAGCTTTATATTATTATACAAATATACAGGCATACATCAGTAAAAAGAAATTATTAATATCTGTCTGTCTGTCTATGCATTTATTTTATGCTCATCATAGTATCAGTGCACCTCCTCTGGAGACTTTCAGGGGTTTAGCAGTTATTAAAATGTCAGTGGATATAGGATGGCAAAACTCATTAAGGCTACATTAAAAAAACACATGCCTTGCCTGATACTCTGAGCTAACCTTAAATTTCCCCCTCCTCTCCTGATTTTCCTGGATTTAGACTAGACATAAAATGGGTCCTGCCACAACCTAAACTCTCTTCTGAAGCTGATCAGCACTTGTTAAGCCTGGCTTGGGACTTTGTGGAGTTTTCCAGGTTTCCTGCCCTGTTCAGGATAAGAGAAGCCTCTGAACTTTGTAATTGGCATCCCTAAAACCTCTCACATCTCCTCCTCCACATGGTGCCTTCACAGGAGAGATGGACTCAAGCCTAACTCTGAGGCCCTGCCTGTGTCTCTGACTTAGAGCTTTTGGTGCTAACACAAGGTGGAATAAGCCCCCCCTAAAAGAACAGCACTGAGAGAATTCCCAATAGAAGGATTCCTCCTTCCCTTCCTTGAGGAGCAGTGTGCGGGAGCAGGAGCAGGGTGAACACGTGCATTCAATTAGAAAATATGTTATTTAAAATATGTATACCAACTCTAGCTGGTAACATAAAGTAACAGAATTCTGGTCCCCAGCTAAATGGTGCAAATATCATCAGAAAAACGATTCTTTGTCCAAAAGAGCACAACCTAATCAAGAACTCACTTAAAAATGTAAACTATTTCTCCCTGATGCTCCCCTTGACTGCCTGATGTCTTTCCCTTGCTGACACGTGGGGTAGGTGCTGTGGGTTTGTCACTGCTCTGTGCCATGCTGAGGGACCAGGACAGGGTGCTTCACAACAACTCCACAGACTTCCAGGGCACTCAAAGGTTAAATCTCTTCAGTCCCACTGTCCTCCTTGCTTCTTACAGGTTTTGTGCAGGGCAGGGGTCATTTTCATGCATTAAGAGAAGTGATTTTAGAAATGTTATTTTCAGGAGTCAGGGATAACCCGCAAGATTCCAAGTGTGGAAGCAATGAATCTGTTATACCTTGTCATTCTGAACGAGAGACAGGAATTATTTCAGAGTCCCTCTGTTGCATGGAATACTTGGACATTCTGTTCTCCCTACTTTTAATTTAAAATGTCTTTATTTGTCATTATGAAATGCTGGTGTGCATTGAAAAATGAGTCCAGTTGTACTTAGCAGTAGCAAAATGTGATATGACTAATGATACAACGAGAGGTATAAAGTATGCAAAAGATGCAATAGAGCTGGAAGGATCCTGGCTCTCCTTTTTCATATTTGAGTTTAGCTTTGTAAGAATTTAAATAATAAATATTTTTGTGGTGGAAAATTTTCTTATAATTTTTTTTAAGTTTTGAAATTCAAGGGTTGTATCTATTTTTAGTAATTTAGGCATTTTTAGTCCATCTAAGTTAGTAAACTTGATCATTTTTTAAGGTTTGGGTTTGGCCAGGCAGAGTTACAATAGTTAATTTATTTGACACTGGAAACTAAATTTTTACTTATCTTTGGAAAGTATGAAAAAAATAAAAATCAGATTATGAAAGATTTTACTTTGCACACAGTAGAATACAGGTCTACATAGGATAAAGCCCTATATTTAAGGAGTCAGGAGGAAGATCTGAAGACAAAGGTTTAGAAAAACACCCAGGCTCCAGATTTCAATGCACAGAGAGGGAGATCCATAATGAAAAGGCTACTTTTGAACTTGTGCTATGAGCTGGATGTTCACCCTCAGTTTCATTTAACTGTTTTATACAGAGAAACATGTGATTTAGTTCACCAGGGATGGAATTTTTCAATCTGTGCCCCTACCCAATTATCCAGTATGCAGTATCCAGGTTCATAAAAAAACCTGTTGATGAGTTTCAACATGTCAAGGCCAAGTATGCATTACAAAATTCCTAACCTGAGCTGATGCTGCAGGTATGGGTAGCAGTTGTGCATATTAAATGTGTTTACATGCACTCTTCACAAACAAATTAAATCTGTGTTTTCAGACAAGTTTTGCTTTACTTTGGAACTGCTAAACACTGAAAATTCAGGGCATGTATCAATTAGTTCAACAAACAGATAATTTTTTGGAACATAGAAGAAGTCAATTTTATTTTATACTTGTCTCTAATGCTAAATAGATTTATCATGAGAACATTACATGTGCACCTTTAGCATATGATCAGAGATGTCTTAGTTTATTATAGCATTTTCCTTTTGATATTATGAGCTAGAAAACCTATCTTCAGTCCTGTCAGCATAAAAACTGCTCAGCAGGAGGTGAAGCACATGAAGCAGTTTCCAGGCCTCTTAACATACACAATTCATGCAACTGAAAAGGTTTTGATAGTTTCTTTTTTTTTTTTTCATCTTGGATTCCTAATGGTCGACTTTTTGTTGCTATCTTGAGACACTGAATTATTTTTTTTCTGGAGAAAGAATTCTTCATTATTTCTCACCCCCATACAAAGTTAAACCAGTCTTTTCTGGTTTATTAGGTATTGGGCAAGAGATTACATCAGAGGTGAGAGGGCTCTATGTAGTTAAGAGCAGGGTATGATGAGATCACACAGGCTGAGATTTCAGCTAACATTAACTACGCTCCTGCCCCCTAAATCAGTGGTGCCCAGGTAGCTGGTACCAGTTATACCCAGATATCTATTTCTCTGCCATGGTGGTTTGGAGAAAGAGCCCTGAAGTTAAGAGCACGTGGCCTCAAGGCAGCCTCCCCACCTGTTGATGGGGTGGTTGACAGACCAGGGCAGGGTCTGTGCCTCCTGGAAGGGAGCAGAGTAGCATAAGAATTCTTATTTGCTTTCTTTCTCTCTCTCTTTTTTTTTTTTTCCCCCCTCTCTCCCCTTTGACTTGGATAGGGGGAAGGAGAAGGAGGGATTTCCTCACCTTTGCAGAAAGTCAGTGTTAACTGCTTTCCTGGGTGAGCTCCCAAACTCCTCCATTCTCCTGCTTTGTCTTTCCCTCCAGCCAAACACTCCTCTCACAAAAGGGTGCTGCTGTTTCCAGGCATTTGCTTAAGGGTTTGTCTCCACCTCAACCTTTCCTTCTGCTGCCAGCAAAGGGAGAATCCCTTTCAAGGGACAGCAGGAGCTAATTGCCCCCTCGACCCCTGCTCCCTGTTCCCTACCTCTACTAATAGGACTCAGCTGTCACTTCCCTGAATCTGAATGCAAGAGCCAGCAGCTGATCCTGGGATGATTTATCAGGAGAGCCCCACATTTCTATATGGCTTTTCAAGTATGCCACCATATTTCAGGATCACTGAAAAGGGCAAGTAGGTCCAATGACCCACTTACGTGAGACCAGTGGCTGTGAATAACATCAGTGCAGTGATGAACGTGCCACGACCTGTAAAATGCAGGGAGTTTGTCTCTCTGCTTTTTTTCTGATTTTTTTTTTATTTTTTAAGTTGGTGCTGATTTTTTGAAATGTTCTATAAACTTCTATAAAGTCTGGAAAATATTGGAGGGTGTTTAAGTAAAATTAGCCATGAAAGTATGTGACCTGCTTCAGAAATGAGGTAGATAATGTTAGTGTTGTGATGTCCCCCAGGACTTAGCTTATAATGTTATCTTTGGTCATACTCAAAAGAAAGCTAATTTATGGCCTTTCAAATCAGGACTAATTAATATAAAATGTTCTTATTTTATATGATAAATTCCTTTGTAAAGAATTTTAATGATGTGTCTTTCTGAATAATTCTCTCCGTAGTGTAGGATGTGAATATGGAACATTTTTTAAAAAAACACAGAATTTATCTTGGTAAATTTGAAACCTTGAACATAAATATAGAATATTGGCTTTCTTTATTGAAGCCTATTGTTCACAGCAATCCTTCATGTGTTGGCATTATACCACATATGAAATCTGCAATCTGCTGTGTCCAGGCCTCAGTGTTCCCCCAGGATGGATGTCCATGGAGTTGTTGTCAGTACCCCTGAGCACACACCCTGCACACCCTCACCCTTGTCCCTTGGGACTCAAAGGATGTCACTCCCATGGGGTGGCAGAGCCGTGACACATCCCTGCCTGTGACACCTCGCTGCCATGTGGCTTTGTCACCTCGTTAGGAGGCCCAGCACAAAGCACATCTCCCCTGACATGCTGTGGAGAGCAGTGTAGGGAGGGTTTGTTCTATGCCTCGTGTCCATGTTGTGTTCTGAAAGCTTGTGACAAAAAATAATATCCTTGTAAAGCCATGTTCTGTTCTCAGCCACACCAGTGAAAATCCACAATAACTTCACAGCCTTGGAGGATCTAGCTCTGCCTCACTTGGTCTCTAGTAAGGTGGAAGACTAGAAGAACAAAGCATTTAGTGATGAGTTTCAGCGCAGAAATGTGGATTTAAAGTCCAGGAGCAGACTTGATGAGATTTTAGTGCTCTGGGGGCCAGGCACATCCTGTCCCATGTCAGGCACTGCACCCTTAGGCAGAGGGAGAGGGAAGGGAGATTCCAGTGGAGGTACTTGAAGCTTGCACTGATCTCATTGGAAGCTCACTTTCTTGGGAAAGATACCTCCTACAAGTTTTTGAGCATATTGGGGGTTAGGTGCAGCAGGTACTTATGCTAAGAAAAGGAAAGTGTGAATTTTTCTTTTTCAGTCTCCCCTGTGACACACTCAAATTATCTCCCCTAAAACACATTCATTTCTGGACCTTTGTAATTACAGGACAGTCACCAAAACAAGATTTTAATGTTCATTGAGAATGTGAAATGTTTTTCTTCATCCTTATCACTGCATGCTGTAATCTGAGGCACCAATCAAAAATATCTGAAATATTCCTCAGCAATGCTGTGAGGAATTGTTCACCATGTATAGAATTGCCATCTATAGAATCTATAGAATTCTTTATTGTTCACCATGTATAGAATTGCCATCAAGTTTTGAAGTTAATCCAGAATTCTACCCTCAAAGATAGGAGGCTTTGTGTCTGTGGCCACTTAAGCAGTGTTTTGTGGTAGCTAACCTAATGTTTGAAGGTGAATGCAGGAAAGAGTTGAAAGCCTTCACATCTAGCAGTGAGGTTTTTGTAATTTGTTTGACCATCTCAAGATAAATGTGACATATTTTAATGAATCTTACCCAGCCTTATTTAGCTCATCAGTTACCAGATGAGGGGTCTCTTGTATGTGTTTGTGTGAATCTGCAAATAATTTGTGTTTGCACAGTGTGTGACACAATGTTCTCCTCCTTACTGAGAATATGGGAGCTATTGCTGAATAAATTTTAAATAGTGTTAATACTACTAAAGAGTTAACAGCATTCTGTGCAGACAGCTCTGAAGGCCTGATTCTATCTGATTTATCATTTAGTCAACTTTAAAATGCCCCAGAGATCCCAAAGATCCTCTTGGCTGTTGCTGTAGGGGTGGGACTTTTATGAATGTGTTTGTACTTTGATAAGAAATAGTACTTTGTTAAAACATCCAAACAGACCAAAATTTTGCCTTTTTTTTTTTTTCCAAGGGCCATCTTTTCTCTTAACTGTTGTTAAGTTCAGAGTTTATCAGCACGGTTAGTATTGGTTAACCTTTATTGCTACAAATGTTTCATGTTCCCTCTCCATAACTGCCATCTGGAGACAATCTGAATATTTTAGCAAGGTATTTATCAGGCTGAAATCTGCACTGAAATTGGCTGAATTGGTAGGTATGGATTTCTAGGCTAACTTTTGATAGTTCCGTGGTGAAAAAATCATGTCTATTGATTCTCACTGGGGACTATATTGTTAAAACACATAAATGTAAGAATTGACTTAGGAAATAAAAAATAAATGATAGCTATAAATCAGGGAGCTGATAAACAAATAAATATCTATCACTATTATATCTCGGTATTTCCCAAAGATATCTGAAGAGCACTTAATTGTAACTGAGTAATCAATTAGTCAATTAACCTTCTTCTCATTGAATATATATTTGATAACACTTTTTGAAGCTTGGGCTCTAAAAGGTTTATATTGATTGCAGGATTCAGGGCCATATGTTTCAGTTATTGGATTTGTGCAGTCAAAATTGACATCCTAAGTTCACTAGAATATGTAAATATTTGACTGTAATGAGTTTCCAAGACTGTTGGAGAGATGCAGTTAGTTTTCATTACTTTTTAAAGCTACAATCTTTTGTGATTATAAAGTTCACCTTAGCAGAACATGTGTAATTTAAATACATTTCTTTTTCAGAAGACACAAGTTTATTTTATGGTCTGGCTTTGAGCTTTAACAAATTCACTTTTCACACTGCTTTGGATGGAGTTGACTGTGAAAAATTTTGGTGTTTTGTTGGAAAATGATGCAAAATGTGGGAATTCAAATGAAAGTGTTTCATGAGAGCAGTTTTTGATTTTATTGTAGCACTGGTGCTGTGCCAGTAGAAGGCTGTCCTTAGCAGGGTCAGGGTGTGACCACTGCCCACCTTTATACCAGACATGTTCACGCTGAATTTCTAAATCAACCCATTCCTTCCCAGCTATCCTTGGAGTCTGCTAGGTGTCATCCTGTAGCTGAGCTTCTGTTTTCTGTAGGTGTCTGCAGTGGGCACATGAGGATGTGTCATGCAAATGGGACTCTCCCTTTCCATGGACAGTGTTTAAAATGCAGCTGTTGCCTGTACACTCTGCACACATGAGGTGTAGCTTAAATTGAAACCTCTGGTTTCAACAATTGCCCAGATCTAGCAGTTTAGCACAGTAGTAAGGGGCAGCAAAACTCTCATTTCACTGTGTATAAGATCAGAATAGGATAGTGCAATGTGGGGAATTCAACCCTCCATTCCTATGTGGGGCACCTGATCTGCAGCCCCAGGTACAAAGCAGGGTAGAAATGGTTTATTCTTTTCTTTTAAACACCACCTTTCCTCCCAGAGCTGAGCTATGATGCTTTTGGGTTAGCTTCCATTAAGGGCCAAAACTGGCTGCCTTGCACAAGCTGAGCTCCTGTCTGCAGTGCTGGGTTTCATTCACCATTATCCTCCAAATCAAAGGCAAGAGGAAAACACCAGCAGAGTTATTGATAGATTGGGAAATAGTAGTTTATTTATTCCTTTATTTCAATGTGTGAGCTATTGTGCATTTCTTAAGTACTACTTATTAAAATTCTGATTGTATCAGGTAGGAAAAAATAGCTGTACAAAGAAAATTCATCTTACGTGGTCATCAGAATCTCAAGGTGCAAGGACCTGTCTGTTAAGGACAGAATTTACTGTGTCTCTTCACTTTGGCTGTTTTTGTGCAGACAGTTTGATGGTGAGCTTATGAGAGATGCATTGTTAAGTATTGATGATTTACAAAGATGCAAAACCCCTGCAGCGGTGTGGAACTTTGCTAAATTCCTTCTAGTGGTGTCTGGCTACATCAAAAGGAAAGTGCTAGAATGGGTTAATAATAATCCTACTGTCTTCAAAATTTGTTTGATATAGCAGTGCACAAAAATATTAGTTTCTGGCAACTCTCCTGACAACCTTTTGATATTTAGATTTTTTGTGTGTGCGCTTCAGTGTGTAATAGATTAACTTGGCTCTGCGGAAAAGGTCTTTATAGAATCCTTAACTGTTGCACTCATTATTGAATAAACAGCGCTTCCTTCATGGGAAAAAAACTCAAAAACCTGCAGATTTTTCCCCTCTTAAAAATACATTCATAATCTAGATATTAGCAAACATTAATTTTTTTTTTTTGCTTTGTGAAAAATATCATAAACCGTCTCGGTTTGACCTTGTTAATGCAGGACCACTTTAGTAATCTGTGCCTAATGATTTTTTACATTAAACCACAGCTTGTGTTGGACCCTTGTGTGTCACAGTAATTTAAGAACAGTCATTTTGCACATTCCGATCCCATTATGTTACATTGTTACTGAATAAAGACTGGTATTATGTTGCTCCTATAAAGGGCAGAAGTGGCCTGAATTTTATCTGCTGAACGAATCAATCTGGATTATGTCAGCTGAAAAGAATTGTGAACTGCAGTCTCCAGCAGATGGGGAGATTTTAAAAATGTATCTGTTTGGTTGTGAATACATTAGCTAAGATAATACCTTGTGGTGACTGAAAAGTAGTTTTTCTCTCTTTTTTTTCAATGAAGACTGTACCAATTATCATTTCAACATAAAGTATTAGGAGATCAATTGGGAACTGAATGCCATTTCCTAATGTTAATACAGTGTTTTATTTAAGCTGCCTTGACAGGCTGTCTAGGCTGTGGGAAAAAGACTGAGCAAATAATGAGTAAAGGGTTTAGAAAAAAGACAGAGGGTGGAGCTTGGCAAACGATGTGAGCTATTCATCAACAACTCAACAAGGATGATGGAAATAATAAGTACTCCTTAAAGAAAAGGGGAAAGGATTTTTTTTAAAGAAACAGTTTCCTTTTAAAAAAATATTTAACTCTAACTTTGTATTACTTTCTGATTAGCTGATTTTAAACTTCCTGAAATCAGCAAAAGCTTTCCTTTGAAATGGATAGTCCACCTTCAAACAGCGCATTCTTTAGCAATCAGTTAAAAAAAAAGAAACAGTGTCTAATTTCCTGTTCATTCGTGCAAATTTCTTACCATGTGGCATTGTCATTTAATATCTAAAGTACATTAATGCATTTCTATAATGCCAAAACCCTCAGACAAATCCCCTGTGTGAAATAATTTGTGTGAACTTTGAACTAACCATGAATAAAATCAAGATCTTATTATGTCCTTTATTTATATGGCACAGAAAAGCTTTGAAACTTAATACTAGCATCAACACGATATGCACATTCACAGTGATGCTTTAAAAAAGGAAGAAAAAAGTCATTCAACTTTCCTACATTTTTTTGGGCTGTGCCCGCTATTCAGACACCATTACGTTACTTCTGAAAATATTTGTCTTAGAAATCAATAGGCTATTCTAATATTATTGTGTTCTGAGTTGCTAAAATTTCCATTCAGGAGATATAATTCCACCATCTGTAAAGTTCTAGATTTTATAATACTTATAAGCTGTTTTAATCTATTTTTACTGCCATGTTCTGTCCTGAAATGTCAGAGAGTGCAGACTGGGTCTCGAAATTAACATGACAGTTAAGAAACTTGGCAAGGTTTTACAGCAGATTGTGACATTAACAAAGTACAAAGGAGAATGGGGAAATTAACGTTAATGTATGCTTGCAGACACTATAAAAATCTATATGTCCACGATCAGGGAACTAAAAATAGGGATGTTTTTTATGTT
This sequence comes from Melozone crissalis, assembly GCF_028551555.1. Classification (NCBI taxonomy): domain Eukaryota; kingdom Metazoa; phylum Chordata; class Aves; order Passeriformes; family Passerellidae; genus Melozone; species Melozone crissalis. The sequence goes on from NW_026535785.1 coordinate 15,027,511, forward strand.
GATGCCATTAAATACAGAGCTTTACTGTGAAAAGAAATTTCCATATGAAAAGCAACTTACTAAAAAGTAACGCTGTAATCCCTCCTCTGGACGGAACAACAGGTTTATGTATCCTAGGTCAAGTAGGCATATGGCTGGTTTTTGGTTTTTGATTTTGTTTTAGGCTTTTTCTTGAGTCCATGGTGAAACTGATTTGAAAGCACTGTTTTAAAACAGCTGCAAAAGATACAGTATGATAGATGTCCTGATAAATGGGAGCAGTTATTGAAATTCACAGATTTCTCAGTAAATCATGTAAAGTCTGTCCTCTTTCACAGAGAGGAGATGAAGTAAGTGTTTGTGGTGAACCTTCTTCAGGCCTTGCACCCCCTGAGCCTGCCCAATGCCCTCCCTTGGTGTCACTAAAGTGTCACCCCAGTGTCCAGACTCCACCAGCCCACCATGACTGGCCTGGCTCAGCCAGGATAAGGCTTTTCTGAATGCATTTTTCTTTAATCAGCTGGAGTTCCAGGACATGCCACAAAAAACTTGTCATAATACCCAGGGGAACACAGTGGCTTTTGCACTGGGGATGGGAAGGGAGCTCTAACTGTTGGGTAAATCAGTGAAAGCTACAGGGAATAACACAACCTTCTGAGTAAACATGGGCTTTGGCTTGTGTTTAGCTTTTTCTCTGATTTTTTAAGCTGTAAGTTACTCAAAGCCCCATTCAGCCTGGATCCTGAGGCTTTGCAGACTCCTGCAGCTTGGCACCCACAGCACCTAATCCTGATAGCAGAGACAAAACCAGCTCTTTTCATCACCACTGACACTGTGCCACTGCTGTGTCAGACCCTGAGCATGGCATAGGAAGATGCAGCTGCTGTCTGCTGGCTGGGGAGGCTGGATATGGGGTGAGCTGTCCATGGAGGGTGGATGTGGGGGTGAGCTGTCCATGGAGAGTGGATATGGGAGTGAGCTGTCTATAGAGGGTGGATATGGGAGTGAGCTGTCTATAGAGGGTGGATGTGGGGGTGAGCTGTCCATGGAGGGTGGATATGGGGGTGAACTGGCCATGGAGGGTGGATGTGGGGGTGAGCTGGCCATGGAGGGTGGATGTGGGGATGAGCTGTCCATGGAGGGTGGATATGGGGGTGAGCTGTCTATAGAGGGTGGATGTGGGGGTGAGCTGTCCATGGAGGGTGGATATGGGGGTGAGCTGTCCATGGAGGGTGGATATGGGGGTGAGCTGGCCATCAAGGGTGGATATGGGGGTGATCTGCCTGGGAATGGTAGCTGCGGGGATGAGCTGCCTATGGCTAAGGATACCTGTGCCAAACACAGAGCTGGGCTGAATCTCTTTTCCTTGATAAGCTGGCCTCTAGCTGTGCTGGTGCAGATCTGGAGCACACCCTGGCTTTGTGCTGCTATTACCCACAGGTTCAGCATGCTGGGGAAAGCCCCCATGTTTGTGTACTGCTGCCCCTCTTTGGGACACGCTGGGTGACAGCCTTTTAGCAGAGCGATGCCCAGCAGAGCGCGGGCTGCCACGGCTGAGCGGCAAAGCGCAGCCACGCTCGCTATGCGAGGCACGGCCATTTTTCACACCGTGTCACGCTCCCGAAGCTTTGGGATATTTAAAGCCCATGGAAAACAGCGCCTGCATTCCCTCACAGAGCCCGTCTGCCTCGGGCACACACGGGAGGCAGCGGGTGCAGGTGCCAGGGGCAGGGACGAGGCCGTTCCCTGGTGTGCCGCGAGCAGCCTGATGCAATGCAAGCATTAATCTCCCGGCTACAAAGGAACAGCATGGATCCATCTGTTACTTTCTTTGCTCTTAATCAAGTTGGGGAGGGAGCAAAAGTTCATGTAGCAAATGTGGGCATGCACTCGACTGGGACCTGAGCTGTGAAGCTGAGATCAAATCTAGACACAAGAGGATTTTTACAGGTCTATGGATCCAGGGTTCCCTATCATTATGGATCTCTTCTTTCACCAAATTTGGAAGTGGGAATTGAATTTGGGGATGTGGTATTGGCCCACTCAGCTTTCTAACCGACAATGCTGAGTGCAGGCTGCTGTCCCTATTATGACTGTGCTAACAATTGACTTTTTGGTTTGGCTGTCTTGCAAAAAAAAAGGAAAGAAAAAAATCAATCCCAACCAAAGAGTACTTATTTTTCTTGTTTGCTTAATAGTATGAAGCATAGAGAGTGCTGTGCTTTGTGTGAAATGAGGCAATTTTAGGGAAGGGGGGGGGGGGGTAAGGAAAAAAGCAAAGCACAAAAGCTGTGCAGGGCCAGACTGTCAGAAGAGCAGAAAAGGAGATGACAGCCCTTTTATCTGCTGGTTGAGCACTTAGAAAACTTATCCAGGATGTAGGAGGCCTGGTCTGAACTTGCTATTCTGCTGAGAAGAGAGTAACCCACATCTTGGCTATGTATTCCTGCAAGTTCACTGAAAGAAGAATCCCTCCATGCTGCCTTGCTCACTCTACCACTCATCCCTAATGGATGCAGCATTTGATTCCCTTCTTCTTTGGAGCAGCCTATTCTTGAAAAACATCTCCCTGCAAAAAATTGTTCTCTGGAAGGAATTAATGCTACCCTGGGCAAGAGGTGACCCAGTCATAGCCATGACCATGGTGGGGCCCCCTGTTAGTGAGGTTACTTTTCATGAAACTTAATTTTGCCCGTTTCTGGTAACCAGAGTTTTAGAAAGAAAATGAGGCAAAAGCAATTATTTTTTTTTTACATAGAAGTCTTTATAGATTGTTTGTGTGTAGAAGCCATTTTCTCAAGCTCTTAGGATGTCTGTGTGCTGTATTCAGATAGGAGATCCTGCAATCACATTACCTTAAGAGACATAAGTACATGTTTATATACCAATTTGGGGGTCCAGTTGTGGGTGGAAGCAGATGTTGTAAGGTGTTTTACAGATATCATAGTTCCGTTTCCCTCATTTTTTTGTGGAACTTTGCTGATTTTACTCAAAATGAAAGTGGTGTGAGAGGAGTTTGTTTGGGTGTCCACTTGTGGGTGGAAGCAGCACTTTCGCTGTGTCCCAGCTGGTTCCCTCTCTGCTGTCAGCACACTGCCCCCTGCCCCAGCCCATGCCATTCCAGCTTGACCAAAGAGCACTGAGCACTTGTTTGTGGATGAGCTCTGGCAGGGCTGGTGCCATGGGGACACAGAGCACGTCCAAGGTGTATCTTGGTAGCCAGGCAGGTCAAACAGTCTCTGCCTGCACGCACGTGTGTGCCAGACAATGCCTGGAGCACAAACCCCGTGAGGAGCAGCCAAGGGAGCTGGGGGTGTTTGGGATCTTACCACTCTCTAAAACAACCTGAAAGGAGGCTGTAGCTAGATGGGGTTGGCCTCTTTTCCTAACAACTGGTGATAGGACAACAGGGCATAGTCCAGGGGAGGTCTAGGTTAGGCATTAGGAGGCATTTCTTCACAGAAAGGGTTTGCCTTGGAATGGGCTGCCCAGGGAGGTGGTGGAATCACTGCCCCTGCAGGTGTTTGAGAATTGGATGTGGCACTCATGGCCATCCTCTGGCTGAAAGGGTGGTGTTCAGTCACCGGGTGGACTTCATGATCTTTGAAGTCTTTTCCAAATTCACTGAAACGGATTCTGTGGTCTACAGGTGGAGGCTCCCAAATGCTGCAGGTAAAACACACCTCAGAGCTGCTCCCTGTTGGCACTCATGTCCCACCAGGTTCTCTACTGGTGTGGAAAGCAATTCAGTTGGGCTGACTGCAAAATTAGGAGCTACTTCTGTGAGGTGTTTCCCCAAAACTTAAATTAATTTCCTTATCAATGACCAGCTTTTCCTCCTGCTGCTTTTTAGATTACTTACTGAGGGAGATGTCCTGTTTTGTGACACTCCGTATGGTCAGGACTTGTGTACACAAACATCCTGCAAAGCTGGGCAGCTTTGCTTCAGCTCTGACTTTTTAAATCCACATTTGAAGAAGGACATCACTTGTTACTCTTTGTGGAGCTGCACCCTTATTCAGAGCAGGGCTGTAGTAGGTAAGAGAAGAATGACATAAAATCATTTGGCTCTGGTGGTCATCTAGGCATCAGTGGCAGTTATTATCTATTAATTCAGACTCCCTTTTTTCAGTTCCATGAATTCCAAGAGTCACCCACAGTCGGCATCCTACTGCTAAATGTGGACCTGTAGTATTTGGCAGTGCAATGACCTAAGGGCATATTTAGGCCTGTGGCATTGCTTACAAGCTTCACATCTCCTCCTCTCAAGGGCTTGCAAATAAAGCATTGAAAGAGGGTATCTTCAGCTTTATCACAGGAACAGTTAGCCCAATAAGAAAATTATACATAAATACTGGATGTTCTTTCTCTGTAATGAAATTAAGTGGAAAAATGTGATCATATTTCACACTGGTGGATAAAACTGATTGAAGGCTATCTGCAGTCTCCTGTCTATTAAGGGAAATTTTTTGAATACATCTCTAGGTTTTGCATAGGTCCCTGAAATTTGGAGTAGGAAGAACACAACTGGTTGACAAGTTTCCTTCCCCTTTGTTGGCTGAGGCACCAGGGATTGAAAACTTCTTGCCTGGCATATTCATGTGCTTCCCTGCCCTGTGGTTGTGGAGACTTTGTGAGTCTGTGGGAATGTTTCATCCTTTGTCTTTCCAAACAAATAAATTACATTCATGAGATGGCAGTTTTATAAGTTTTCTTTCTTGTGTAACTTGAATGTTTTGATTCCTTCTTTTCATTGCAAGGCAGAGGTCTCAGAATGCTAATGTGCCCTTAACTCTTGTGATGCACGCAAAGTCATGTCACGTGCACTCTGTGGCCAGGATGGACGTGGAAAAAAGGGCACATAATATTCTCCTTGTAGAATATCAGAGGTTTTCATAGAAAACTGCACTTACTCTCAGATTTTTGTATGGCTCCTATGATTTCAGATGTACTGAGCTGCTTAGCCTGGTAGCTTCCCTTTGAAAGACACACATTCTTTGCAGCCACTCATCCATCTTTTCTTGCTTAGCAATAGTTCTGTGTCTGAATGAAGAATTACATATCTATGTTTTGTAAGGCTTGCTTGTCTGGCTTATATGCCTTTGGAGTGACATCCCACAAGCATTTGAAGAAACTCAGCTGTAGATTGTAGTGTGAAGACTTTTTTGATTTAGTTTTGTAAAAGAAACATGATCACTTGTCAAACAAGAGCTAATTTCTGCAGCATGTCTTGCAACATTTCTATTCTTCTGCATTTTACACCTCTCTCATCTTCATTTGAAGCTGTTCCTAGAAGGGTACATTCAAGAGAGGACCCTTTCCATGATATTGGGGTTCAAACCTGCCAAACATTCAGTAAAGAGCTGTTTATATGTATTTAATGCCTTGACATCCGATCAGTTTCATGCCTCATGTTTATCAGTTTTATTGGAAGCAGGTGTTGTAAGGTGTTTACAGATATCATAGCTCTGTTTTCCTCACTTTCTTGGTGAAATGTTGCTGATTTTACTCAAAACGAAAGTGATGTGAGAGGAGTTAGTTTGAGTTGAACCACAGATAAGTCCTGTCCCTGTGTTCCTGTTTTTTTTCTTTTGCTCAAAGCCTTCCTTTTGACTTCTTATGGAGGTAAACAATGCACCTGTGTAAAAATAAAATATTATAGGGCCACCTGTCCTTCAGCCATGCTTTTTTATATCTTCCTTTGTCCCAAAAACCCTTCTATAGCCATTGTGGTAGATGTAAAAGCATATGCTGCTGTCAGATGCATCCAGTGGGGTGAGCTGCTGCTCAGGGAAGTCCCAGGGTTGGGAGTGGGACACCAGAAGTCCTGCAGCACAGGATTGAGTGGTCCCTTTGTGGCTGTGGTAGCAGCAAACAGGGACAGCAAGGCTCACCCTGGTTATAAGCTGGTGAGAAACCATCTCCCAAAGTTCTATTTCCTCTCCCTGAAATGTTACCTAATTGGATACTTCAGAAAGAAAATTGGATAACTGGGGAAAACATAGGGGCGCAACAGTGGTGTAATGCAAATGTTTCCTGATCAGCTGTAGGACTCTGATTTCAGAGGTGGGATATGCTAGGGAGGGATGAGCTCCCTGCAAGGCTCAGCCTGGGGGCAACCCAGAAATGAGGGAGGGCTGAGGTGCTCAGTGATGCTGCTGCTGACCTGAATTTTGAAGGAGAGAAGAGGAGTGGTCCCCTGTGGGCATCCAGGAGGCAAGGGGGTACCAGGGACCTCCCAGCAGCCAAGAGAGCTGGCAGAGGGCTTTCCATGCTCCCCTGCTCCTGCAGGGCAGGTCAAGGGCTCTCCTGCACAGGGCAGTGCTTTACTTTGAGCTGCTGTGGGCTTGGAGTGTATACTGAGAATCTACATTTATTACATTTAAGGTTTTAGTAGAACTCGAGACGTAAAGCAGCAAGTTACTGGGAGGAAAGGTGGCTGCCCTGGTGGTGTGTGGGTGCCCATCGAGCTCCACATCGCTGCGGGCTTCAGGGAGCTGGAAATAGCTGGAAATTTGGGGAGAGCCACAAGAGGGAGCTCACAACCCATGAACAAGGAGGACCAACTCCTTTTTTCTTTTTTCTTAGCCTCTTTTTTATTTCTTTCTTTTTTTTTAGAATTTTTTTTTATTTCCCTAACTGGTGTCTGTTCAGTCCGGCGCCGCTCACGCCCCGCTGCAGTGCCGTGTCCGCCCTGCAGGAGCTCGGTCCCTGCAGCCGCCTGGGGGAACACAGGGGACAAACACAGGGAAAAGGGGTCTCACACAGGGGAATCACACAGGGGTCTCACCCAGGGGAATTACACAAGGAACAGGGAGCTCACACAGGGAACACAGGGGTCTCGCCTATGGAACAGAGGTCTCACACAGGGAACATGGGAGTATCACCCAGGGGTCTCACACAGGAGCTGAGGTTCCTGGGGCATCCCTCAGAACACAGGACAGAGCTTCCCATCACACCAGCCTGAGCAGCCACCTCCTCCCAGCGGCTGCACCCCAAAATCTAAGGGCTGGAGGCTTTTTTGTCCCAAGGGATTTATGAAGAGCTGAGTGAAGAATGATTTTGTCTTGACAATGTCCACACTTGGCACTCAAATAGCCAATAAAGCACCTCTTATCCTCACAGTGTGGCAGCTCCTGGGCAGGTGTGGTGGGACATGTGGTGCTCAGGGTCCCTCTGTGGGGCCAAGGACATGATCATTGCGATAAGGTAGTAATGTGGTGAAGTGTGCCCTCAGTCAGCTGGGAAAGTTGCTGATTTTTTTTCCTAAGACATACTCAATCTAGTTTGTTTCCTTGGTGGAAAAGCTTAATTTCAATTTACATTTCACATCTAGAGGCTTTGCTATCACACTGAGACTTCCTACAAGGCATCCAGTAATGTTGCTATCATTTGCATTGCTCTAACAAAAAAATTTCCATCTGTCTTCCCAAGTCCATAAAACTCCAAACAAATAGCAAATACTATGGATGTCTGAACACACAATAGCACGTCATTTTTCTTCCAGCATTAGTGTATGTTGCAGACATTAAACTACTTCTCTTCTGAAGGGTTTGAGAGACTGTTAACATTATTCAAATTAAATTCAATACTGATGTAAGTTAGTGCAGTTGGAATTATACACAAAGTATGATGTCTCATCTTTCTGTCAAGAGCTGAGCTCATCCCTGTGCACCTGCCAGCTCAGCTTCAGGTGGTCTTTGTAAACCCAGAGCTGCCTCCGACAGGCAGCTCTTTCCTTGGCATCCCCCCTTCCCCCCTGAGTGTGTTTTCTGGTGTTCTGCAGTCTCTGCTGCTGCAGCTCACTCATTTATTTTCTCCTCCCTGGTCACCTTGCTTGCCCTCTCACCTTGAAGATATTCTGCTATATGTTTCTAGAGGAGTCTCATGGTGCCAGGAACAAAATCCATTCTTAGAATTACAAACCCACAGATTTTCTTTGGTTCCCAGACCTGTTGGGACTAACCCTTGGAGCTGGGGCCAGTTCTGTGGCCACCACCTAGGGTGGCAGGAGCTCCTCTGTTTAGGGTGCCCAAAGAGCACCTCACAGACAGCTGGGCCTTCTGCAGCACTGCTGGTCTCTGAAGGGTTTTCTCTGGCCTTCGTGCTCAACTCTTTTTTCTTGTTAAAGAAATGAACCAAAGCCATGTTCTTACTACACAGGTTTACCTTCCCCAGCAGGTGTTATTTGTGCATTTGCCCCCATGTGAGGGGGGAGCAGTGACACCTGAGCTGCGGCAGCCCAGGTGGGCACCCTCCACACCAAGTGCTGCTGTAGATGGGGATGGCAATGCCATGTTCCTGTAGGCAGCAGGGGGAAAAGAGCATCTTGCTCCTGATGTATCTCTGGCTTCCACCAGGCTCTGTGTTTAAGACTCTGGTGTATCAGTGATGTGCAAGATGGTGTTCCAGATTCATGTTATTCTTCGCAGAAACTCACAGCCACAGAGTGTCAGTGCTGCACAGCAACTTTTCTTCACAGGCCAAAGGAATGGATTCCTGCCAAATTGCTGTGAAAGTCCTGTACTATTTTAACCCCACCCTAACACCAAGGGAGTGCTACATTCAAAGCTACCAAAAGCACTTTTAGAGCTAGGAGAATACAGAATCTCATGGTGATTCCCCATTCATTTTTTTCCTCCTAATCACTGCAACCCTTGGCAGATCCTTTCAGGTGAGAAGTAATGATCCATTTCCATGCAGCATAAAGTGGGATTTTACACTGGATGTGTATGTTCCTTTGGCTCTGATGGCAGTATTATGTGCATTTGGGTGCAGGGCTGGATGGAGGGCTCTGGGGTTGCTGGGATCTGCTCCTGCCAGGGGCTCATCCCTGTGGGGGAGGCAGCAGAGCAGAAAACACCCCAGGCTGTCAGCAGGCACTGCAGCAAACCTGTCAGGATCCCACTTTTGGCCTGTGCCTCTCTCTCTCCAGAGGAGAAAGCTCTCCTGAGTCTGCAGCTGGCCATGCATAGAGGGTCAGTGTGACCCCAGCACAGCTCTGCTGCCAAAATCCCTGTAAACAGATCATGTTCATTTTTTTGTTTCATCCTGCTGTCTGTTGTGCTTGCACAGAAGACATTCAGTCCAAAGGGGTGGTGTATTTTTAGTAAATTATTTGTTTGTGAGGCATTTTTGCTTACTTGTTTATTCAATTTGCTGCAGTGATTTTTCTTAGTTGACTCACCACAATACAGCCCTGTACATTCAACAGGACTAAATATTGGATGTTTTCTGGGGGTGAAGCCAGAGTTATATTCCTTTTTTGCCAGTTATGAACTTCCTTGATTCTTGGCCTCCTGTAAGCATAAGAATGTAAGAAAAAACCCGACTGGGTGGGTTTAGTTTGATTTATGAAAATGTGCAGAAGCCTGGGCACTTGAACAGATCTTGTCTGTAGAGGCTGGAGCAGCTGTGCCTGGGCAAGCTTGGCAATCTCGCTGCATCAGGAGCTCTCCTGGCACATCTGTAGCTCTCTGCTCACACTGACCTGCTCCAAGGAAAGCTTTTCCACTCTTTCCTCTTGATTTCATTCAGTAGAATTGATTAGAGAATTTTCAACAACCTTGTTTTTTCATCTGAAATCCAAGTCCATTGAACAACCTTTTTTCCTCTGCTGATGATGTGGTGGAGAAAACCAGTTAGGTTGAGTTGTTGAGTGTGAAAAAACTGGAATTGTTGTTGAAAGAATTGTTGAAATCCTACATTTTTTTTTAGAACAAAAACTTGCATTTTCAGTTCATAACGGCAATTTTTCAATCAACTATTTAAAATTATTACAAGTAAACAATATAAATAATTTGAAGATGTAACAAATACTCATTTGTTTTAAAATATGTTTTGAGCTTGCTGGTTTCACATACTGCTAGTTGCAACATTCTTTGTTGAGAGCTTGAATTTCTCTTTCAGGGGAAAATGTAATATGAAAGTTAGCTTCACAGAAAAGACAAAATTTTATAATAAAAATATTAACAAATTGCATTTGAATAGAGGCTTGAGGATAGATTAAATATAATGGACATATTAAGAGAACACAGACAATGGCTTTCCTGAGCAATTATGAATCTATAGTCCTAAATAGTGGTACTTTGGAGAAAAGGAGAGAAAGAGAGAAAATTAGTATCTTTTAAAATGTGAGCATAATATGCAGACTAATAATACATAGTAATTTTGTTCTTGGGAGAATTCACCACTTGTGTATAGCTCCAGCCAGCCAACCTTTCCCTGTCACCTTCTGCAGGGATTTTGGGTTAACACTTTCCCATTTGCTGTGGTGAACCCTGGACAAATACTCATTAGAGCACAGATTATGGTTTCAATTGCTGCAGTGACATAAGGCTGCCCCTTCCAGAAGCCATCAGTGGGAGCAGAGAAAGGTAATTATTGATCACTGGGAGGAATAAGGCTGGCAAAAGGTGGCTGGGGTGGGATGGGTTGGCCAGAAGGAGAGGAGAACAGAGGGGCTGAGGCAGCTGAGCTGCAGCTGTGTGGGGAACAGAGGGAGCAGCAGGACAGGGCACCAGGAGTCACCTGGGGCTCACCAGGGAACCCCTCAGCCTGCACACAAAGGGACGGGAATTTGCCTTCCTGCACACACTAGAGCTCCAAGCCAGGGCATTTGTGCAATGTGGGCAGGGCTTCCCAGACTTGCAAAAAGTCTGAGATTGATTGAAACATGAGCAGTTTTAAGCCCACCTGAAATAGAATGACACCACAAATGAGCAGTGCTTGTGGGAAGCACACCTGAACCTGTCCCAAACCCCAGAGCTCCCCTCACATTTCCATACCTGTAAAGCCTCCATTCTTGTCCACTGTAAAGCCTCCCAGTCCTGACCAGCTGCACATTAAAATAATGTGCCCCTCATCGCTGAGACTGGTTTCTGTGCCATTCAGAGCTTGTGCAAACGAGACCCATTTGGCAACAGTGCCAGGCAAGTGTGACGCTTGTTGAGCCTCCTCTGTGTCTATAATATCAGAACGTTCCTATGGCATTTGTTTTCCCATGCTACCCCACTGACCTCCTTACTTTAAGCAGGGAAGAGAAAGCCCAAATTAATGTATTTATTTCTTTTGAGATCTCTCTTCTGGGTGCTTTAGGCAGCCTGCTTTGGTCTAGGTGGTAGGAAATTTTGTACTTCCTTACAAGATTTTTATGGACCCAGTGGGATAAAATCTGCACTTGTAGAGTCCAGATGTTTCTGCAGCTGGACTTTGCTGAGTAACACATGTAAGGGCTGAGAGTTACTTGGGGTCACTGCTCACAGAAGGACTCTTCTGCTTTATGTGTGTGAGTGTTGTTTTCATGGTTTCTACCTGGAAAGTTCATTCCTCTGTTAATGCTCTTGCTGCATTTAGTGATATTTCAGCTTTTTGATGGAAGGAATAATTGAAGTAACTTCAAATAGAAGGGACTTTCTAGGTCCAGGAGATTTGTTCACAACAAAGACCTTTTTGGTCTTTTATGAAAATGGTGGCAATGTTGTAATAGATACAATTTTGTACTTTATGCTCAGCTTGAATATATAAGTATTTTCAATTGGAAAGGGCTACATTCACCTGAGGGTTCAGGTTATATCTGCAGGTATTGAGCCAAGGTGAAACAAGGCACACATCTCTGTATATCTCAAAATTCGCCCAGATTGGTGTGTTACAATATTACAAACTGAGATAGGTCCCCATTCATGGTTTTTTTCTTAGGTTGTCATTTTATGTTAATTGAATGCCTCTGTTAATCTAATAGATTTTAGATTTATGGTGGGTTCTATACCATGTCATATTTTAATCAATACATATTCCAACATTTAGATGGACAGATGAGAAAATCTGCCTCATCTCTGCACTTCTGTTCTATCAGCTGTCAATAATTCCTAATTTGAATCCTTCAAATGATCAGATTTATGGGTTTTAGTACATTGCATTAATCACAGAAATTAACTTTTGTGGAAAATGATGTTAAAGGTCATATGGAGTCTTGAAGGAGCAGTAACTGTGTCTGTCTTGCAAACATGTTTGCAGCTTCTCTAAGATAAAGTGCACTGGAATATTTATCTGCATGAATCCTGCTGATTGTTCCTTATGTCTAAGGTCAGTACGTGCTGGTGAGGAGATAACGCTTGAAACAAACGATTGCTGAAATCTGCAGATTTAAGAAGTCAGATGTGACACTGGGCTTTTTGTCCTCCTGTAGGGCACAGTCAGGGCCAGCATAATTTCACCTGAATAGGTTTATTCAGCCAGAACTCTAAAAATTTGTTTTGCTGAAGGTGGTTTGCACTCGGTGTCGAGTGTGTGCGTGCCCTGCTGGACAACTCACAGCAGAGAACGTTCAGGGAGGATGGAAAGGGCAGAGCAAAGGGCAAAGGTTTGTCCTGATGCTCAGGATCCAGCTTAGGGACACACTCCTGAACCTCAACCACCACCCAAGTGCACTGGTTCCCTTGGGGGCTCCTCACCATCTGGCTGAGGCCAGCTGGGGCTGGGGGGGTCCCTACACAGGCTGGAGCCAACCCCCCTCAGGTGGGGCACAGAATGGCCACTCCTGCCTGCCCTGCAGAGAGTCTGGCATTCTGGTTTCCCTTATTCCCAGGGAATCAAAATTTGTGATGTTTGGGAAGAAGAGTGAGGAGACTTTGCACCTCTTTCTGTAATTGACACTTGGAAAAGCTGTGCTGATTTTGGTGCTGTGTGATGGCAGCAGCAGAGTCGCTGCCACCAGCACTGCCCAGGGAGCAATGTCACCTCCTGGTGCCCCCAGCCAGAGGAGACAGCAGCACTCCTGGGGAGGACAGGCAGACACAGACCCCTGGCACCATGTGGGTGTCCAACACCAGCCTCCCTGTCCTGCCAGGGCTCACCAAACCAGGGTCCCTGGGGTGACAATGGACACCACCAGAGCCCTGCCTGGGCCAGGGGTGGGTGCCCTAAGAGGGGCATGCAATGGGATTAACTCCCATGGAAATCATAATTGGAAAGCCAGCAGCTTGTGAGCTCCCTAAAATTTTCATGTAACCCTTTCTTATCTGTCTCCAGTTCAGCTGCTGATTCTAATTGGCTCCACCGAAATAAACTACAAATAGCTTTGTTGATTTAGTTGGATCTGTGCTAGAGCTGAATGCCCACAATTCTCCCATCTGCAAAAAGCCAGAAAGATACTAGAAATGGCTACAGTTTTACAGATATTAATTAATATTTGTGAAGTGCTTTCTAAGCTTGGAACAAAGAAGAAAAATCATTGTGTTATGAATAAGAAAACTGAAAAGAACAACCATAAAATTGCAGAGAATTGACTGCAGAACCTAACAAGGCCTCTGCATCTTTAATTTGTATATTTCTGTTTACCACAAGCATGTGCTAAGAAAACATGCACAGAGGAGGAAAGGTCTTGTCCCTTTTAACAGACAGTTTCTTCTCCATATATATCTGTATTCATGCAAATCCATTATAAACAGTGTTGTCTGAAATACAGTTAATAAATGAAGGTACCACAAATGTGATTTTAAATCAGTTTAATAAAATTAGTCATGTAGATTTTAAATCATTTTTACAGTTGATTTAACATTTGTGACTGGTTTATAGATTATGATATAGGATAGTGTTTGCATCCTTGCAATTTTATTCCAATTTAGAAACAGTACAAATATTAATTTTTGCTTCAATAATGGAGCCTTCGAGAATTAACTTGTCTTTTTTCAATACACATTTTATGAGAATGCTTTAAATATGATTTTTAATATTTTTGAGGACTTCATTACACATGAAGTTCTTTTAACTAGGACTTAGCTGGAATCTCTTCACAAAACTTTCTTGCCAGACATATGTAAATGGTTTTCATGGTTAACTTAATGGCACGAAATACATAAGAATTGTTCTTCATAATGCAAGACATTTTGTAAAAGTAATAAAAAGTTGTAATAGATTTTGCATACCAGAAGGAGTGAAATATCCCAAACTGAAATAATAATTTTGGGTATGTTGTCAAAACTCAGACATATTGTGATAAAACCCCAAATTTTATGTGACTTCAAGTGGTAAGGGAGGAGGCAAGCAATAGCACCTTATGTACAGATCTTGCACAGGTTCATACTATTGTTGTGTAGGAAAAAAAATGTGTACTTAACTGAAGGATATGCCAGGGGGGTCTATTTGTCTCCAAATCACCAACTTCACATTTGGAATCTGCTGCTCAGAAGGAAGGTGCTTGCAGCTTTTCAATTCCTCACAAGAGTGAGTTGTTCACGTGGCAGAGGTTTGTGAGGTGTCCCCCCATTTCAAGAAGAGGGGCCCATGTGCCCAGAGTCCCCGTGGGGATCAGTGCTGGGGCTCAGCATCTCCCAGGTGCCAGCACAGACACCCCAGCCTGGGAAGGGGCTCCTGGGCACAGCTGCTCCCTGGTGAGAGCTGCTCTGAGGCTCTCAACCACCAGCTCTGCTGCTGCTGCCTTGGCTCATTATCCTTCCAATAAAGCTGCAGCATATGGTGTTTTAGCATTTTCTGCAGGGAAAGCTGGATGGGTAATGGCTGTGTGGTGTAGAAACCTCCCTGTGCTCCGAGCAGGTGGGCAAATGTTTGCCTCTCTCATTGCTAAATGAGTAAGGAGATGCTGGGTTTGAATTAGCATTGCAGGCTGTATGGGCAAGAACTCCAGTCCTAGGAGCTACAAAACCAATCAGAAGGAAGGCAGAGACTTTGTGTGGTTTGTGGGGTCACTGAGTGACCACCAAGTGAGATGGAGAAGTCAGTCATGTCTCTTTACCTGCGCTCTCTGAACTGAGATGATGTAGTGAGCTCCCTATACTTGAAGGCAAACATCAACAATACTCTATTATGGCTGATTTTAAATGTGCTATCTTAACTGATTTAATGAAGTTTGGTTCTGGGTCTCTCTCTCTTTTTTTTCTTTTTAAAGCAATGTTTTTGTTCTTTTTTTAACCAAAGATCCACTTAGAATATTTTACACTACCCAAAACTGCAGGCCTCCAAAATCCGAAGTCGCCATTCAGAAGTGCTTCAGATGATGCTTGTGAGCTCTTACTGGGGTTGCTGTGACCTTGCTGTCCTCCAGGGTCTCCTTTCAATAGATGAGCTAGGTAAGAAGGAAAGAGATTTAGGTGCATCTGTGCCACTGCCAACGTCAAGAAATTAATTATCCTGAGTCAGGTTCCTGCAAATCAAGAAACTGGCTGTCAAAATGAGATTCAAGAAACAAATGCATTGTAGTGGGGTTTCGGTTTGTTTTTTTGATATGATATTTAATTCCCTCTCCTACACGTCCATCCCAAGACAGGGATTTCTCACAGATATATCAAACATTTCCAGAGAGCTGATTTTTATTCCTTTAGCATGTCAGGAGCACTCAATCTGCTTCTCCCCATATAGCAATTTATTCTACTTTCCACTTCTCCTCTTGATTCCGTTTGTGGATGTGGTGCTAGCAAATGCCTTGGCAATAATGAAAATGCTCCCTAAAGAAGGCAACTTTGATCCTAATCCTGGTGGTCCACATGTGAAAACTGGCCATTAGAAGGGAACTGGAAGCAATAGGCACTAAACTATTGTTCTCATGAGTCATCACAGAATACTTCTGTGATGGAGGTGGAATTTCTGTTTCCAATCAGGTTTTCAGCTGGATGTTTGGAGTCTGATTTTTTCTAAGGAATAATAATTTAAAAAAAAAATAAGGAAAAGAACCTCTCTTTCCCCTCTCCCTCATTTCTTTTTAGACTTCACTTTAATCAATCCCCTGGTGCATAGCACATTTCCTTTAGCTAACATGCAATCTCAGAAGAAATAGCATTTTGTATTTTTGAGAAAAGATTGCTGCTGTGAAAAGCGTGTGTGTCTGGGTTTTATAGGCATTGAGGCTGCCATAGGAAAAAGTAGTCTTGTAGAGGACACTGCAAACATATTAAAACTAGATATTAATTCTTAATGTAACTGTGCATCCTGCATTCAATCAAGAGCAGACTAAGTACTACAGTGTTGGAAAGCAAAGTGCAATTTGTTCATTTACCCTAAAAATCAGGTAAATCATCCCTGGAATTATAATTGAGAGCTACTCAGAAGTCTGTATTACACTTTTTACATGAGCAAAATCTGGCTTTGCAGTGCTTTGAGGAGAACTGGATGGTGCAGGAAGCTGCAGGGAACTCAGGTGACGGGTGGGAAGTTTGCTGCAGTAAAAACAACCCCTTTTTCTTGCACAGTTGACAAACAGGTAGAAAGGTCATGAGCTGGGTTTGAACATGATTATTAGCACCAAGTGTGCAGGAATATTGGGAAATGTGGCTCCCTTTGAAGGCAGTCAGTCAGCTGCCAGGGCCATGCCAGCACTGCCCTGTGCTGTGCTGTGTCACTGTGTCCTGTGTCACTGTCACTGCTCCTGCCCCAGCCCTGAGTCAGGAAGCAGAATATCAGGATATCAGAATATCAGCACTGCTGCTGCCTTCTGTGGGCACTGAGCCCCTGCCTGCAGAGAGAGCTGGCACCGTGGGAGCTGTCCAAGGAGCCTGAAGGCTTTGGAATTGTAGCAAGTAATTGATCCACTGCCTCCAACACATCCTCTTTGGGTGCCACAGAGGAATCCTGGCTCTGCCTCAGCAGAGTACATGCAAGGAAATAGACTGCAAGAAGGGAATATGCTCTTGCCTCACAGTTTTGGAAAGATTTGCTAATTAGTTCTCATAATGCTCCTAAAATATATGCTTCCAACATCACTAAGAGGTAAAATGAGGCATGAGGCTCTTAGAGATATCCACTGTGTCCCTGGGCAAATCAGGAGAAAGTTTGTAGCACTGAAATTAGCATTAAAAGCAAAGAGCAGTTCTATCAACTAACTTTCCAAAGGAATCCTCCTATCTACCTGGTAAAAGGCACAACCCAGAATCACTCCAAAGGGACCTGAGATCTTATCTGGGTGTAGATAAAGGAAAAGGCACGAGGCAGTCACTGGGCCTCTACCCTTTAGGAAATGAGGAATATGTTAATAGTCAAAGGATTGTAATAAATAGACAAAAGTAGAAACTTCAATTAAGTGTGGCTTTTTATTAAGTTTTGGACCATGAACTTTCAGAAGGCTGTAAGTAAGGCAATCTTGTGACCTAAATAATTGCCAGGCTTCCTTTTCTCTGGGGAAAATAATGAAATAGATTAGCTCAGACTCATTTCATAAAGAATTAATGGTGGAAAAAGTAATTAATGCCACTCAATATATGTTTGCAAAAACAAATCTTGTCAAATGTAATGTGATTTTTTGACAGGGTTGCAAGTTGGTTTGGTAAAAGTAGCGAGGCTGGGGTGGTCGAATTCTGTAAGGCTTTTGCCTTTCTGCAGTGTGACATTTTGATTACTGCAAGTAAACCCACTCCAAACTAATGAATGATTCCAAAAGAATATTGAAAAATTAATATATGGTGCCAGTTGAATGGATTAAAAATTGCCCATCTAGTAGGGAGCTATTAAACTGGAAGCCTGACTGGTGGATTTGGTGCTCCATTAAAGTCTCAGGTCTTTTTCCTCACTCTGCTACTGTCTTGCCCTGGTCTAGTTGACAAGGTGGAGATTAGTCAAAGGTAGACCTCATGATCTCAGAGTTCTTCTCCAAGATAAATTATCCTGTGATTCTATGAACCACAGGGATGTCAGTCAACTTCAGTGCTTTATGGCTTGCAAAATATCAATGGGAAAACAACCCCTCTGTAAAACCACTTCAAAACTGTTGAAAACAACAATACATTATTACCTGTGACATTTAACAGCAGACTCCTGAACTGTCCAGTTTTTGATTTCTTGTGTGGAGTTGTTCTGGGTTGTTGGTTTGTTGGGGTTTTTGTTTTTCTTTTTAATCAGTTGCATGGTGGAAAAAGCTGATACTTGGATAGCTTGCAACTATCCCACAGGTGTGACTACTAAGTAGATACACAGCCAGGAAGACACTGATCCACATCTCTCTGTGGCAATTTGCTACTTGATAATTTGGGCCCAATTGCAGAGAAATAATTTAGAGCAATGTGTAAGACCACAAATCACACTTGAAGAATGGATGGATGTTTTTGTGCTAAGGAGCAGGAGCTCTGACAGAGACTTACTGCTCACAGGGATGACATACCTGAGGAACACACACTTTGTTGGTCACAGGGTTACCCAAACCATGGCACTCCTGCCAGGGATTCCTTGTTAATTCATCCAATGAGTTGGTTTAAAAAGCAATTGGAGCACAAACTTCATATTGAAGGAATAGAAAATTCTACCCGCTAGACAGTCAGCTGTTTGCACAAAGGGATGAGGATTTTAGCAGATTCTTCCTAGGCTGTACTAGATAAAGTCAGAGTAATTTTCTGGAAGTTATCATTTACTTCTGCCACAGCTTTTAGGCTTAAAGTGTGGATTAATTCCGGGAACTCCTCTAGACTGCATGAGTTTGGAGGTCAGGAAGAGTGATCTCAATGGTGCCTTCTTGCTTTATAATCAACAAATTGACTCAATTAGTGATGTGATTTATTTATTTTTCCATTTAATTGCAACCCTACCTTTCCCTTAATTTGTCTCCTTTCTGTTCACTTAGTTATTTTTGTTGTAGCAAAGTTCCTCCTTTGCAGCATGCAAAAAGAACTCCCTGTTTAATTTAAGGAGAGCTTTTGTCTGCTATTACAGGGACCAAGGTTTGGTCTCACGTGAGCTGACAGACCACAAGAAGGTTTTGCTGCTGCAATACTCGGAGCCAGAACCTGAGCTCATTTTCGGCTCTCTGTGGGCTGCACTCTGTGCTGCCGGGGGAGGAGCTGCTGCCACCCGCGGTGCCCCAGGTGCGCTCCGAGCGCAAACTGCACCCGGCAAAGTCTGATCCTACTGAAATGGGCCGTGGGGACTCACACCAGCGCCTCGGGGCTCCTGTGCACTCAGCAGAGGAACACCCCGCTCTATTTCTATCGTTAAATATCTGGTTTGTGATGCTGGTGGTGCCCTCTAAGAAAGCAGAACCTCAGCCAGGGGATGGCCAGGAGCTGTGTGAGTCCCAGGGCAGGGGCCAGCACACACCCTGGCTGTCTCCCCAGGGCATGGAGTGACAACCAAACCCATGCTCTGAGCCCAAAGCTGCTGGGAGTGATGCGGCTCACTCAGGCCATGCTCCATGGGCTGGGGAGGCTGCGAAACTCATGGCTTTAATTCTCATGACTTACTTGTACTGATATAGAAGCTCTGAAATTAGGCAGGTTTTCCCCCCGTCCAGCCAGTTTGCTGCCCAAACATTAGAAAATAAACGTGGCAACACTTTGGCGTGGAGCAAAGCCTCCTTATCAGCGCTGTCAGCTAAAAGTCAGCCCCTCGGAGCTGCACAACGTGTCCTGCAACACATTTCTGTCATTTTGGCAGCCTGAACCCGCATCGCTGCCCGTGTGTGCGGGGGCAGGCAGCACCGGCACCGCCAGACCCACGGCGAGCGGGGGCTCCGGCGGTCCCGGGGCTGTGTGCGGGGTGTTTCAGTGTGTACCGGCTCCGGCTCTATGCCGATCCCGGGGCTGTGTGCGGGTTCCTTCAGTGTGTACCGGCTCCGGCTCTATACCGATCCCGGGGCTGTGTGCGGGGTGTTTCAGTGTGTACCAGTTCCGGTTCTGTTCCGGTGTCGGGGCTGTGTGCGGGTTCTTTCAGTGTGTACAGGCTCCGGTTCTGTTCTGCTCCCGGGGCTGTGTGCGGGGTTCTTTCAGTGTGTACCGGCTCCGGTTCTCTTCGGCTCCCGGGGCTGTGTGCGAGCTTCTTTCAGTGTGTACCGGCGCCGGTTCTGTTCCGCTCCCGGGGCTGTGTGCGGCTCCCGGTTCGTTCCGGTGCCGGGGCCGTGTCCGGGCCGCGGTTCGTTCAGGCGCCGGGGCTGTGTGCGGGTCGGTACCGGGAACGTGTCCGGGCCGGTTCCGGCGCCGTGTCCGGACCCTCTGGCCCCGGTGCCGGTGCGGTGTGGGGGCTGGCCCCGGTGCGGTGTGGGGCCGGCGATCCGCCGTGCGGGGCAGTGACCGCGCCGTGACCCGGCCCCGGCGCGCTGCCCGCGCTGCGCTGCCCCCGCGCCGCCCGCAGGTGGCGCTGCAGACCGAGCGCCCGGCCCGATGGGGACAGCGCGGGGACAGCGGGCACTGGGACGCCAAAACCGACAGAGAAATGTTCCTTTTTCCTCGCTTTCCTTTGGGCCCAAAGCGCGCACTGAGCCGCTGCTGGCACCCCGCACGCTCCCCAGCCATTTGGGGGGTTTTATCAGAGCACCCGGCTAAATATTCCCGAGTCTGTCCTTTACAGCACAGTGAAGGTTCTGCTTGTAGCCTTGCTTTTTTATTAGTTTTCTTTTTTTAAATTTATTTTTCTTTCTAGTCTCCTTACTTTTGAAGATAATTCTCGATTAATTTTGTATGAAATTAATAATGCACCGTTCAGGCATTAATACTTATTTCACAGAATCACAGAATGATTTAGGTTGGAAAAGACCTCTAAGATCATCGAGCCCAACCTTTGACTGATCACCATCTTGCCAATTAGACCACGGCACTGACTGCCACATCCAGTCATTTCTTGAACAGTTCCCACTGATTAAAAGCTCCAAGGATAACAAAAAGCTAAACTTTAGTTTATATTGCTGCTGTTGCTTGTTGAATGGCAGCTGTTACATCGCCCTTGTGGTCTGAACTGACAGCAGAATAAACCTCAGCATCTTAATTTTATGTTCAAAATAAAATCTTAACATTGTGCTAATAACTAAATATTTTATTCTCATATTAGTAAAACTCTTTTCTGTAGAGTTTTAAAAAAATTATTTTAAATCTTGAGTCTTGCAGTGCTTGTTCAAGCAAAATTGCAATACTCTGTTAGAATTGCATTCAAGCACAAACAACTGCATATTAATTGTAAGATTTTCTTTTTCTTCTTCTTCTTATCCTTTTTATTAATTTGCCTCTAGTTCATAAATATACATAGCTTCTCCTGGTAGCCATTTGAAAAACAAAAGTGATATTGGTAGATAAAAGAAGTATTTGTTTCTCTGGGTTCAAGATAAATAATGAAAACTTTTTTCCGAGAATTTATACGTGCAGACAAGGGCAGAAAAAATTTTTCATAATTATGTATCTCGTTTACCTAAAGTGTATGATTGTATGTGCAAATTAAACTTGCACACACATGCTAAATTAGGTATTTGTGAGTGCAGTTACTCAATTTGTATGTACAAATTAAGTTAGCCCAATTAATCACTATGATAGTCCAATTTTACACAATTGTGAATCCACTGATGACAGCTGAGTTGTTTTGCCACAAATGCTGAAGTAATGTAACAGGGAGAAGGGTCCAACTTGCGCACAAGTGCAGCATGTGCTCTTGCAAAAAACTGCTGAAAAATGCATTTTATAATGTGTCAGTTATCATCACTTCTGGGATATGCTATTTATGAAAACCAGTTATGGCTATACAATATTTGATCAGTTGCTGTGAAGACCCTGACATCAGAACCATGCTTCTCACATCTGGCCCTTTTGTTTGTGCTAATTGCGATGACGATCATGGATTCAACCTGTCTTAAATCTCAGATGTATGAAGTGGGCAGATTAAGGACATTTGTTCATAATTAGGATTCCTAAATGGATATCTGCAAAATGCTTCTTGGAATATTTATGGTCTTGCTCCAGAAGGGCTTCTCGTTGTGCAGACACTCTGTGTGTGATGACTGCTGCATTTCTTGTGCCAGTGTAGTCCAGTCCTTTCAGACCCACCCCAACCTGTGTATTCTCCATGCAAAAGCAAAGGTGGAAGCCATTGAAATTAAAGAGCAACTCTAGAAAAGCTGAAGTTTGTGACAGAGAATATTTTTTCTCCTTTGGGACATGCTTTTTGTCAACCCAATGGTGCCCCTGTAGCCTTAACAAATGTGCTGACACATCCTTGCCTTCCTTTGGCATTGGGGCTGGAGCAGCTCTTGCCCCAGTGCCCAGGCAGCCCAACACATGCTCAGGGCTTTAAGGCAGCTATTACCCATGTAAGCATTTACAAGTGCATTTAGGCTAATTCCCACCACTGGATTTTTACCCCCACCTGTTTTGTTTACCACATGTCACCAAAACCCAGAACTCCTTTACTTGGAATATCTCTGATAACAAGGAGCACCTGCTAATGCTCCCAGTGCTTATTGGTACAGGTCCCTTGGCCAACAGGAACTGATGTGCCTGGGGACACTTGACTTCTACCACAGATGACACAGCTCTGTTCTGACGTGTCTTTTTTGTTTGCTGGTATAATTTTCTGACATTCCTGGAGCCAGGAAAAGCGCATGGGGGGTTTTAGCATGGGGTCAGATGAAGCCTGGTGTGTTGGTATTTGAGCCTCTTCATGTGTGAGCTGGGCTCAGCTTTCCTACCTGGTGCTTTGTGCTTGCTGATAAGCACAGATGTCTCTGGTTTGTTCCTGTCCTTGGTGAGCAGGCAGAGCTGTAAACCCATCTCTGTGAGGGACTGGACTGTCATCACCCCAAAATGTGCAGGATGCCCCTTTGCTGGAAGCCTGTGCCCTGCTGTGGCGGAGAGAGGGCACTGTGGACAGAAAACCATGCCCACTGTGCCCTCCTGGGCTGGAGTTAACTGAGCAGCCTGCTCCCTGGGAGAAAAATGAGAGAGGAAAAATGCAGGCAGGATTGCAGAGTATGTGTGACCTGTATAGTGTGTGTGATTTTTTTTTTTTTTTTAACAGAGCTGTTTATGACCTGGTTTTGTTAATTTTAGTTATCCTGGCTGAAAAATGTGGTGCTATATTATGTGACTTTGTTTCTTCAAGAGGACCAGTGAGGGAATGGGGCAGGAATGGAAACTTTCAGTTAAAGCAGGAAGAAGAAATATTTCTTCCAAAAAATATGATTTTTAGTATGTCAACATTTAAATGTGAATTGTTCTGATCAAATATTTACTGCTATCGGGAGCTGTGTAGAACATTAATCTTAATTTGTTTTTCTTTTTCTCCAAAGCAATGACTCCAACATAGCTAGGAGATCTGTGTCTTTAAAAATAAATAATGTAGCAGAACGGCATATTCTTTGGTATAGAAATGCTAGCCTGTGGCATCTTCTGCAACTACAAAGCAGTCTCGAGCGAACTTTCTTCCCTTTTTATTAATAATTCCTTAAATCAATGAAGAATCTTGAAAAGTTCCTCTTCACTTTGCTCCTGCACTCCTTGTAGCTGCGGCTCTTGCTCATGCTGGCTCATTCCCCACCACCTATCATTCATTTGGATAAATCTGCATGTGGAATTTTGGGAGCACAGGCTGCAACCCGCTAACTCTATGTGCAAATACAAAGCCTGTTTTCTCTTTTATTTTTTTGGTCAGCCCAGGGTTTTGGTTTTTTTTTTTTTTCCTGAAGGTGGCAGTGAAAGAAAAAAAATAACTCCCTTTGAAGATTTAAGAATTTTATTACAAAACAGACGGACAAGTACTGTATTTTACCCATTTCCCCTTGTGCCCATGAGCGCTGACAATGAAAACTACAGCTCCTATAAAGTGCTGATCAAATTGCAAAAGGTGGCCTTTCCCAGCAGCCTGGCACACTCTAGCATTATCCCAGCTTATAAATAAACGGATGGGCTGAGCCACTTTGGCTTTTTTTTTTTTTTTTTTTTTCTCTCCCTCTCTTAGTCCTTAGCAAGATAATTGAGGATCATAATGGTGGGAAAGGACTGCAGTCATCATTCGCTGCCTGTCAGGTATCAGTACTCATCTTCGTGTCATCCGTCACCATTGAACCACTCTGTCATCTTTCCCCAGCCTTCAGCGCCGCTCCTTCTCATCGTGTTCATTATCTCCGGCTCCGACCCAGCCCCCTCCCCCAGCCCCTGTAAATGCATCTTTGTGCGACTCTCAGTCTTCTGATTATGAATCGATGATCATGTGGTGTAAGAGAGATAGATGGCTTTTAGTTCCATCTTGTCTTCTCTAATTGTAAAATATTAGTTACATTAGACTGTGTCTTTTGATTAATGGAACTTATTTGGAGTGGCCTCTCCCAGCCCTCCCCCTTCCAAAGTCCTCCACTGACTTTTGAGAATTGAGTGATTTCACTTAAAGCAGACAAATAGGCCCTTCAGCAAGGAGATAGCTGAGCTCTAATATTGTGGGCAAAGCAAGCTCACGGAGCCAGAGTTTTGTGTGTGTGTGTGTGTATGTGTGTGTGTTTTTAAAGAAAGGCTTCAACTCTGCCTAGACAAACACAGACCATTTATTAACGTGCGTACAGCCGTGCTATTTTGCAAATCCAGCAATTCTTATAAAGCTGCAAAACAGGACATAAGGCTGAATGGCTTCTGAATTAAATTAATCTTAGATAGGAATTAAGAGCATCCTCGCTTTCACTTTGGATGAAACAGGTCAGTCCAGAACTTTGATGTATTAATGCTAGCATAAAGTGTTATCTTAATACTCTCTTTTATACTTACAGGACATATCATCAGCCAAATGTCTCTTCCTTGTACATCTGACACTGCGAGACATTCGTCCTTTAATACAAAATTTATCTTATTTGGCACTATTTACCTAAACATGGTCTGTTGATAAAGTCCTTGCTGTACAAATGGAAAGGCAGTTGACTAAATCCCTTATTATAAATAATCACTGTCTATCTTTCAGTGTAAATTCAAGGACATGTTCACTTTCAAGCTATCAGTTCAATTAGAAAAGGTCTATTCACTGTCGATGTCTATATCTCATGGAAATAGGAAAGCACAGTTAATAAACAAATCAAACTATTTTAAAAAATAGCACAGTGGATTATGAATTCTAGAGCCCATGCTGATGGTGACACTGTCAGGACACATGCTATACAAAAATATATACAAGCAGTGTTATCTAAATTTTTTATGCTACCTTCAGGATTTAAATCTGACCTTTGTGCCTTCCCTCTCCAAATCTTTGATATTACTTCAGAAGAAAATGCCTATACTGTACCATATATTAAAATTTAAAGTTTGCACATGTATAAAATGCTACTTAAGCCTTTTTCAATTTACTTCTTTCTGTTAAAAAATAGGAAAACTGGTTTGAGGTTGTTCACAATTGTCTGTACAGTAAGGGCTTGGGATTGACACCTGCCCCAGAGCTGAGGAGCAGGAGCAGGGGCTGGTTTTGCTTTTCCTGATTTTACTGTAATGGCTGGGGCAGTTTCTATATCTGAAAGGCTTTCACTGTGGTAGCCATGTGATTATAGAAAAATCTTCTTTCTATAAGAAAGGAACTCTCTAGCCTTTCAGGTTACAGAAAATGCTTGAAAGTAGGAATCCAGAAAGCTGGAAAAAGTCCAGAAACCCACAACCCTCTTCTGCCAAGATTTTTAAAATATATAAATATTTCTTTATATATTGCACTATATTAATCACATCCTATGGAATTTAAAGGAGCTTATCCAGTGGCCTGGATCTTGATACCAGGAGGCTCAGATGAAAAGGCTCTGCATGCAAGATCAGTACTGCTCTCCATCCATGCGCTTGTCTGAGATCAGAATTTTGCTCCTGATGGGTATTTCCACACAGTATTTACCACCCTAGAAGCAGTGATTATATTTAATGGCAGAATTTCAGTTGACTTCTCAATATGTATTGAGTTGACCTTTAAGTTAAACCACAGATTAATTTTTTTTAGTTGTCTCTTTAAGTACATTTATAGACCTCTCTGTTCTGATTAGCATAATGGTAGATAGAGGAAAGTTACCTGCCTCAGATTATTTGTTGAAATCAGAGAAATTGCATCCTTTTTACCAGCAGGCAAAATATTTTGGCCCCCTCTAACCACTGTATGCATTGGTTTTGTTGCAAAATGGTTTTGGTTTATACACAGAGAAGCCCAAGTGGATATCAGTTTGCCTGAAAGCCCAGAGCCTGCCATTGATTTCACATAAGTAAATCTTCTCCCTGGAAGTCGGTGGGAGTCAATGAAGCTTCCCTGGGATTGAGTGGCTCTCCTGCAGGCTTTGGTGTGCTGGGTGCTGCTGGCAGGGATGTTTGCCTCTTTGCTACCTGACATGCTGAAAAAGTTCTTCAGAGATATGTAGGGAGCTCCCTGATTCTAAATCATTGAAAGCATACCCAAGCACCCTAAATGGATGCAGTGTCTTGCTGCCCGTAGAAATTTGGACTTCTCCAATTTTGTTTAAAATAAAATCCTCAGTATCATCTGTTCCTCTGCATACTGACTGCCACAGGAGCTGTTGGAAGGAGATTTTGGTTTTGTTTCCTTTGACATCCGAAGGTTTTGCTGCACATTCATCTCGTTTGCTACGTTCGTCTCTTTCCTGGGTGGCTTTAGGGACATGAGTGACAGCAGCCTCAGCTCTGGGTGTCGATTGTTTGTCTGTGTGTAACCCAAGGGCAACCAGCTGGCTCCATGTGCCCCAGTGATGGTAAAATTCCCATCCTTCCCATTAGCAGCCATTTGTGAGCCCTCCCTGCCTGCAGGAGAGCTCAAGATGGCTTTGGATCCCTGCACAGGGGCTGGGCTGCTGTACCCTCACCTGCAACCTCACCACATAGAAATAAATGCAAAGATAACTGCAAAAAGGAGCGCAGAGTCACAATGAGACAATGGAATGTGCCAGCTTTTACCCCCAGGCACATTTTCATGTCTCTTTCAGGAATCTTTGTAAGTAAGGGCCAAGTTCCAAGGCCCCAGCTCAGGGAAAAGTTGGGCTTGTGCATTGTGTGAGCTCCTGTGAATTCCTACGCAAGTCCGTAGGATGACTTACAGGCTTTGTAGTATGCATAACCTTCAGCAATTTGCTGAATCAGGGCCTAAATACTGAAATATTCTTCAATAGTTCTGGCTCCACTATGAAACTCTAGAAGGCACATTTCCCTCTCAGTGTCTCTCCATAAGACCCATCAATGATAATGGAGTTACATTAGGCACATCTAAAGTTAATTATACTGTTACCTCCCTCTTGGCCTGTTTGTCAAAAAGAATACGATAAAAAAAAATCCTCTGTCTTCTAATATCTATTTTTATTTGAATTTTGATCTGCCATCTAGGCAAAAGAGTAAAGAACACACTGAGAAGAACTTTGGTA
The DNA here is from genome assembly GCF_028551555.1 of Melozone crissalis. Taxonomy (NCBI): domain Eukaryota; kingdom Metazoa; phylum Chordata; class Aves; order Passeriformes; family Passerellidae; genus Melozone; species Melozone crissalis. Next base: position 15,054,551 of record NW_026535785.1, read on the forward strand.
GGTAGGTCTGGATGTTTGTTAGCTGAGAGCCAGCGTGGGAAATGTTGTGTTAAGAAAATTTGCAGAAAAAATTCTATGGAAACCAAAGCAAAAGAAATATTTCGGGCAGGCTCTTCCTTTTAAAAATTAAGTGGGTGGCTTTAAGGGATGCTGATTTATTTTGGAGTATGGGTTTAGAGGCATGCTTCAACTGGAAAAACAAATTCTAATGTTCTCTAAAAACTCAGGAATTTATAATGCAGAGAAGAGGTTGAATGAAACAGTAGATCCAGAAATTTTACAATTCACTGCATATTAAAAAATAAATATTTTTAGTGTTTGTTTGACTGATTTTTTTAAACATGATTTCACATTTAAATGTGGTGAGACAAAATCCTCTGTCCCAAACACAGGTCTCTGAATATCTTTATTTTGGTATGTGAGCATATTGCTGGGGGATGCCAGGTTTGCCTAGGGATCCAGTAGCTTTGACATACTCTAGTTTACAGTACCTGGAGTGTGCTCAGTTGCTAATGTGTTTTGCATGCAAGATCACTGTGCTTCAGCAAGACAGCCAGGAAAAATGTCACTTTATTTTTAATTGCAGCAGGACTTAATCTGGGGGAGAAAAAAAATCAAAAATTAAAATTGCATTCTTTGTTAGAGAATTGTTCTACAAGAGTCCAATCAGAAAGCTTCTGGTACTTAATAAAGTCCAATTCCTCCCTGAGCATTCCCGTGAGCTCCCATGGAAGCCAGCAGGAGTTGCACATGGGTACCGAGGGCAGCGTTTTGCCCTTAGGACTGAATCTCCCAACTGACTATTCTTTGAGACTGTCTTTTGATTAACAATCTGTTTGCAGCAGGCTAGGGCCAGGGAGGCAGTGTCTACCCCACTGTTCAAATCTGTGGCAAAATATTCTACAGAGAGCTACTTAATAAATATCAACTTGCTCCAATAGTCTTTGAGAAATACCTCAACAGATAGCAATCAATCGAGGGCTGAGTTGGGAAAAAAAATACAAAAGGACATGAAAGAGGTTCTCATTCCCAGTCTATTGCTCTATTTAAGGGTCCTATAATTCGGTGAGGTTGTGTGCTAAATAATTTGTAAGCCTTCAGAACATCCAGGTTATTGTTTGTGGACAGATGGTGCATCACATTTTATTGCTTATTCCTTCTGTGGTTTCTCATATGCAGGACTGATGTGCACTCTGAAGTCTTTGTTTCCTTGCTAAAATCTCTAATCTAAAACAGGCAATCAAGCACACAGACAGTGCTTCAGAAAGCATAATCATACTTTTAAAGGGGGAAAAAAACATTTCAGCTGCAGTTAGGAAGCAGATGTGTTCCCTGAAAATGTAAAAGGTTATCAGAAGTATTAAAATAGGGAAATAGACACGGAATTCGGGAGCGCTGGGGAGAGCGTGTATTTTCTTCCAATACTGCAGGGTAGGTGTGCCTTTTCCTAGGCTACCTGCTTTGTATCTGCCTCTCTGTGGAGCTGGTGTAGCAAAAGCCTTCGGAGACCGGCTTTTGCTTCCACCTTTCCCCTGAGATTGGCAGTCTTTGTCTTTTACAGGCAAGGAGCAGCCGTGCTGTGATCCTGGAACCGCTGCTGCCCCGAAGAGTTAAATCATGTTGATATACAGGAAGGAAATGGAATAGACTAACTCCACTCTTTTCTTCCTACGGATTTTTCTTTTTATTCTGAAGATAGAATTACTGTTTGTAAGCATCTGAAAGTCATTAGTGGCTCTGCAGTCTGTCAGGTGCCGACGCAAAAAACTGCTGAAACTGAACGGGTTCCTGTGCGGAGTGCTGGGAATTTGTCATGTGCTGATGAGCAGTTATAATAATATATGAGCAAATCACAAGCATTCTGCAAATTAATCAAATTTTTTTTCCCCTTCTCCCTTGTCTCTGGGAGAGTGGCTTTGCCGGCAGACGTAGGTGAAGCAGTTTTACTCACAGATGGTAGCTCTGGCATCAGATGGAATTTATATAACAGTAATTCTGATTTCCTGCCAAAGTAGCACTGAAAACACCAGGGAGATTGTACAAGACAAGTCATGTGGTTTTGCTGAGGTTGTTGTGGGAAGTTTAAGGGGGGAAATCTCAAATTTTCCTCTTTGCATTTATTGTTTTAGCCTGAAGGGCCAGAAATCGTACACCATTCTGCCATCGGCGAAATCCAACACATCTTTTTTTATGAATTGCGCTGAAAGAGTGCTTCCCAGCTGTTGGAACTGCTGGCGGGGAGGGAGCCACATGACTCCTCATCCTTTCCCTTTCCATACAAGGATTAAAGAGGGGAGGGTTCAAAAGGTTGCTGCGCTACATGTTGGAGTGAGGCAGGGTCTCCCTTCCCAGGAAGCGATGCCATGTTCACTTAGGTTATACTCCCTCTGGCATAACAAAACACAGGGGAGTGTTCAGGGCTTCAGGAAACACACTGCCTGTGGGTCTCCCTCCTCATTAAAATGGGAGAGTTTTCAGTGAGGTTAGTTGGGTAGATTAAGGCTATTAGCTGTGTCTCTGATGGCATTTCCAGTTTGATCAGTGGAAAACAGAGGCGTGGGGTTTTTTTTACCCGTTAAGGTAAGTGCTTGGTGCACTTGTTATTTGGCTTTTGCACAGATGAAACATGCACTGATCTGATGGCAGATCCTATCCTGACTCAGAGCAGCACGGATCTGTTCAAGCCACGGGCTGGCAGCAAGGATGAGAGAGCAGAATAAGGCCCACTGGCTTCTGAATTGGATCACGTTTTTAAAAACAAAAGCAGTCTTCCCTGGAAAAATATGACGGTGTTTTTATAATAGCCACATATTGAGTAATGCATGGAGCATCGCAGGACTGCTGTGACACTAAAAGAAAAAAATAGAGGCAAGCAGAATGGGAGAACTTTCAGGGGCTGTTTTTAATAAAGAGGTGAATTCTTTCTGCAGTAGGAAAAATGATAAAAAGATGGCGTATCAGCTACATTATGCAACAAAGTAATGCTGCTGTGTTTTTATAATGTAAGGCACTGCCCATTTGTTTTGGTTTACGTGACTGCAGTGAAATAAGTGGATTAGACTGAAACTTTAGCATGCTTCATTGCAGCTGGTTGCAGACATCTGTCATTCCTCAGCCATACATTCTGGATCATGCCAAGAAGAAAAAGCAAAGTCTGACACCTTTCATTTTACAGAGCCTTTTATAGAAAAGAAAAGGAGAAGGGGAGAAAGCATTTCCTTTGTGACTTGATAAAAAAGACACTTTTTTCTGTGACAACACCAACAGCACTTTCCAGAGGGAGAGGTCCTGCAAAGTTAATGCTCAATTTACTCTTTGCAGCCCTCTAATTTTTACTGTTTGATCTCCTGGTTTGTTGAATGGGATATAATAAAAATATGTTGGTTTATTTTTTTACGGAAATATTAGTTATATGTACACCTACATCAGAAATGTGCCTGGTGAAAGCTGGGTTGCTGTGAGCTCCCACTCAGGCTGTGCTCGTGGTAATTCTGTGCTGTGATGGCACATAATGCAGAAGCATTGCCAATAATGAGTGGTTCTGAGAACTCCACTCACCAAATCCCATAAACAGATAATAGTGATGTTTTAGCAGAATGATTAGTGGGGTTGTGAGCTACTCCTGGATAATTTGAAATATTAGCTATTAGTGAGCTAGATATTTATTTACTTAATGTGTTTTGTTCTTCAGTCTCTCTACTAACACAACGCTGGAGTTAGAGAGTTGTGAGGTACATGACAAGTGATAATGTGACAAAATACCTTCTAAATTACCCAGTTATGTGAAAAAGCAACAACAAAAATTAAAGGAGAGCATGGTTAATCTAAGTGACATCATACATGCAGAAAACAGATATTCTAGCTTAGGGTCTCACTTCAGCAAATGTTACAGCACGTGGATAATTCCATCCCTTCCCACCCAGGTGATTTATGGACCGTGGGACTGATGGGGAGGCTGGTACCCTGACAGGGCTGTGCACAGAGGGGGCAGGTCTTTGTATGGCTCAGGCTGTGTCACTGTCCAGTTTGACACCAGCTGAGGATGTGACACATCCAAATGTTGGCAGGAAAGATTTAGAAAGCTGAGCATGGGATTTTAAAAATTCCATTCTGCCAAATAAAATAAATAAACTCAAAACAGTTGCCCAGAGTGAGAGAGAAAATTCTATTGCATTTATGAATTGCTGGGCAGAATAAAGGATATTTGGTAGCAAAATCACTAACAAGGTCTTTTCTATTAGCTTCTGAATTGAATGTTCTCTTTACTAAAATCCCAGTGCCACCAGTATAGCATTTATTCTGGGAAATCATAGGTACATTAAATTCAAATACAGCTTCATTCAAGAAGTGGTAAATGCTCCCTGAAATAATAAATATTTACTGAGACAATTAAAAAATATGACAGAACATTAGCGAGAAAACTTGTGAATGACCTAGTAGGAAAACTGAGATATTTTGCTCAAGGGGGTTAGAATGGGAATATAATGTTATTGAAGTGATTAAAACAAGTAAAGGAGTGAATAGACATAGCAATTAATTGAAATATGTAAGTAAAGGCAAAGGTGGGACTCTGAGCATGTAATTTTTATGATCAGAAGAACTTGGGGTTAGTTAATATTAAAGAAAAGTCTGCCACTTGCCTTCAAAATGTGTTTCCTTAGTTGCAGTCTCCCCAAAGCACGAGAGAAAGGGAAGGCTGTGAGCACTGTACCCTGCTCACTCCCTGGGCTTGGTACCTCTCCCCCCTCATGTGGAGGGGCCCAGGCTGCAGAAATGAAGGGATACATCAGGGTTTGGGAGAACAGGGATTGGTACCAGACAGGAGGAAATGGCTGGAAATGAAAGCTTGGCCAGGAAACAAGCTGCTGTGAGTTTAGGATTATGATTTCTGTAACTATTGCCATTATGACTTCAGTCAGAGTTTGCCTGCTTTTTACAACAGGTACCTAGTGCCCTTGATAAGAACTCTGTCCTCTACTTATGTGTATAAACCAAAGTAAATAAATATGTAAAATTAAATGTAATTAAATTTCCCAAAGCATGGGACAATGATAGTCTGGCATTTCAAGCTCAATCAATGACAGCATTCCCACTAACCTCGTTTGGAGCCCGCTGAGGCTCCGGGCTCGTAACTCATGTTTGTCATGTCAGAACCTGAACTGATGCCATTGTGCACAGGGCACCATGTGTGCACCCACCAGCCGTGCTCTGACACACACAGATCCTGAGAAAGCACAGTCTTTTGCCTTTAGCTCAGAATTTTAGCTTTACAGGGTTCCCATAAAGTTTAATATTTGTTTAGGAAGACCTTTTCAGTTATTCTGCTGAGGCTATTCCTTTCTTGCAAGAAGAGATCCATTTCCCTTCTAAATCAAAAGTTCCTGTGTGAATAACTTCTTCTGAAAAAGAAACAAATTCTGTGCTGAGTAGCTGGAGCTGAGTAATTCTGTTGTTTTACCAACTCTGCAAGAAATGGGAAATGTTTGTTTTCCCAGGACTTGCAAGTCTCTGTTACACCATCAGTGATTTCACTGGCCATTTCCTAATTCTCTTGTATTTAGTGCACTACAGATGGCTAACAATTTCCTTACTCTACCTCTAAATAATTATAATTTTCATGTTCCACATACCAAAGGCAAAAAATGTTAAATTCGTGATATTTTCCATGGTTTTATGAGTGAAACATTCAGTAAGGTAAAACCATATTGACGAAGGACATCAGTAGAATTTATCAGGAGTGCCCAGGTGGCTGTTAACCTCTGTGTCAGACCAACCTGCACTTGGCTGTGTTACATTGCAGGGATGATCTGTTGGTGGTTTTTACTTCTTTTGCTTTTAAAGGAAACTTCAGCGTGTGATAATTAGTGACTGTAGCCTTTTGAGACAGGAATTGAATAATTACTGTAAGAACAGTTTTTATTTTAGGGGGAATGTGTGAAATTAACATAATATTTTAATAATATGTGTTAAAGGCAAAGTGTAGCACCAACTTTTGCTTTTCTGTGTCATCATTAAATATTTTAGTGCACTCATCAGCAAGCTGAAATACTTATTTGGAAACACCAAGTGCTGTGTAAGGCACTGACTGAGGAATAGGCTCCACCTTTGATTAATTTCAGAAAAGCCATCTAGGTATCTGAGGGTTTATTTCAATCCAATGATTGAAGTTTTTTTGTTCAAGTAAAAATCTTTGATAAAATCAGTTACAGATGAGGTCTTTTTATTTTTCAGCTCTTCTACAGGCAGTGATAGTTCAGTGAATTGCCACCCTGCTGTTGCAGGTGCCCATACACTGAGTGTCCATCTCTGGAGGGCACCAGGACTGCAGTGTCATGTGGTGGCTTTGGGGTGGGTGCTGACCTTGGATGTTTTTCTTTTTTCCAGACATCCTTATATTTATTTAGGATCAGGCTGATGGCTGTATTTTGTCTTGTGCTGAGTCTTCACCCCAAAGTTATCCTCCCCTAATTAAGATCTTTCCAGTAACTCACAGCAAGAGAAAGGCTCTTCCAGGTGGCAGCACCTGAGCTGCTCCAAAGTGCTCAATATCAGTGAGGAGGGATTTAACTAAAGACACTGGTGCCATGAGCAATTCGTCTGATGACCTCTAAGGACTGAGCAGGACTGAGCCTGGTAATGAAGGAATTCAGCTGAATGGAGGGTGATCAGGGGGTTGCCCTTGCTTTAGGAGTCCCAATGGAAACATGTAACCCAAAGCCTTAGCCTTGGTAGCTGGAAGTGTTCCCTGGCTTTCCTAAAATCCAGATATCTCTACATTTTTAAAAAATGTTGTTCCAAAGAAAATCACCAAAAGGCTTTTTGGTTTTATGACTTTTCTTGGTCAACATGAAATAGAGTTTTTAAAATTTAATTTTGGTGGGTTTTTTTGTAATCCACGTAACATATAAACTTCACAGAATATTGAAATTTTCCCAGATCATCTTGGTTGGTCTTGGACCTGTGCGTAAATAAACATATACTTTTCAATTGTTTTATAAAAACTTTTATTACAGATACCAACCTGATTGGGTGTATTTTAATCTGTCTGGTATTTGGGGAGTTTCATAAAATGCATATTTTGAGACCAATAAAGTGGAATGGCTCAATCAGAGCCATTATTGTCTATTGGACAAATATATTTATTCAGCATTTTCCCATCCATACTGTTATGCTCCAGATCCGAATGGCTGCTTTAGAGCCATTCTGCTCTCCTGGGTAATGCATGCAGTACTTGGGATGTTTGCTGTGGATAGGAAATGTATTTATGAAAATTTATACGTTAAAAAAAGGAAATTGCACTAGCCAAGATTTAAATGAAAATAGTTTTCCCTTTGCAAATGCCTGTTATTATGCTCTAATATACTTTCAAATGGCAGTGTTCACCAAGATGCCTGGGACCTGCAGGCTGTGGTCTGAGAGAGACATGAGCTCAGCCCAGCAGTCCCTGCCAGAGAACTGGAGATGCTCAAAAAGCCTCTCTTCAAGCACAGAAAGCACCCGGCCATCGTTGCCTGCTGTTACTTCTGAGGCAGCACGCACTTCATGTGCTTAGAGATGATTGTACCTCAAATACAACGTTTTGTGGGGGGAAAAGTACTCAGACCAGCTCTGGGCAGCACCTGGGGAGGTGCAGGCTTACTGAAGGTGTGAGGGCAGGCTTTGCTGGGCAGCAGATGTGTGATTACACGGACCATTCCACCAGCACTGTTGTGGGACCAAGCATCCCAGTGCAGCAGGCAGTGCCCATCCATCCTGAGCCAGTCCTGCTCCAGTGCCTGGGGCTGGCCAGGGCTGCCCTGCCCACGGGGCACTGCTACAGTGGCCCAGCAAGTCGAGTCCAGACCTTCAGTGTCCAACATCCCAACTAAAGAGATTTGTTTCTGAGAAATTCAAGCCTTTGAGGCTTTTTCAAATATCTCTTTTCGAGGAAATAATTTGTTTTAAAGAGGTAATTGCTGTTATTTTTGATTTTCAGCAAAAGGATTTTCTTAAACCAGGCAAAGAAATCTGAAATGAGTTTGCCGTATTGCATCTCAGTAAGTGCTATAGCCATTGGCCATCTAAGGAAAAACATTCTGTCAGATAATCATGGCCATTTTTGCATTTTAAGGGAACAAATGTCATCTCTAAGAAACACATTTTATTCAGAGCTTAATTATAATTTATAGTACATTGCACAGCATTTGTTTTCTGTTCATCATGTTATTGCTCTTCTGTCTTTCCCCTAAATTTATGCATTAAATCGTGTGTGTGTGTGTGTGTCTGTATGCGTGTATCTGTGTATATATGTACACATATGCAATATAATACAAAGTGGTGTAGTGGGGACAACAGACGGCTTGTGTGTGATGTATTATTGGCATTTTTCTTTCAAATTACCATTTTCTTGCTGCTTTGGGAGAAAGCCATGATTTTGCTGTGATTAGTACACTTTTAACAATCTGGAATAAATTCCTGATCTTATTCATGTGACTAGCTCAATGCCCATTTTTACATTTTAGTGCAAACCCCTACATATGTGCCTGCAATACCACAAAAATAAGATGTTTCTTTGTGGAAATTTTATAGAATTTGGATGCCGATCAAATATTTTTAGAAGTGGAGAATTAATGCGGCTTGACCATGTAAATGATTTTTTTAATGAAAAAGACTTTAGTATTCATCACTCTTTCTCTCTCTCGTTTGTGTATTCCTTTGTGCTAATCTTAAATAATGGATCCATATCAAAGTTAATAAATTAGTAACTATTAGCAGTGTTTGGATTACAGTGAGTAACCCAGTGCCACTTCATTGACATTGACTTTTTATGTGTTCCAATAATACATTTTGAGTTTTAAAGATTAGACAAAGCAAAATACGGTTTGGCATGTACTTGAATCTTTAACAACTCTTGGGCAATGGCTTTGGTTAAATTCAAGGCCTTTACTTGAGGTAAACTTTCATTTAAGTGGCCCTAAACCCCAGACTGAGATCCATGTCTTTCTCAAAACCTACAGTTTCTGACTGTTCAGCTGATGCACCATGTTGGGCTGCATCAGTCATGCCATGTTATGAAACCTAACGCGATGTGACTGATGCAGCGTGACATGAAGTGTCACAAAGCAACATATCACATCACAAACTTGAAAGAAAAGAAAACAAACTTTACTTTTTTTTCCCCCTCAAAGCCTAAATTAATGAAGCAGCATATATTTTTAAAAAGGTGGACTAGTTTCAAACACTGAGGGATTTTTCTTAATATGGGCCTGCAGAAAACTTCTCCATCCTGGCCAGAAGGTACTACTTATCCACGCTCCTTGTGCTCCCTAAAATTCAGTCAAAAGTAGAAAAGATGATGAGCTTGGGTCCCCTCAGCACTGCTACCCTTCCTGGGTCTGATCCTGGGAGGTTTAGATCTCTTTTAGAGGAGAGGCTCCAGCAGGTGCTGGAAGTGATTGCCCCTCCTAGGGAAATCCATACATGCTAAAAGTGTTCTTTGAGTCCAGCCATCATTGTTGCCATTTTAGCTAATTTTGAATATTACTTTTTGCTCTTTCACTTCCTTAGACTGTCAGCTTCCATCCAGAGGATTGCAAAGTCTCTCCACATGCTCAGTCACAGCCTTCATAGAACATAGCTCCACAGCAGGATTATTTCAGCTGCAAACAATACATTGTCCTCTATCCTGATTTTTGATCAGAGAAAGATGCACACCATCATTTGCCCCCCTAGTCCACCCACTTTCATTCTAATTCTTTTTACTACAATTGCAATGCATATCACATCATCTCTTGAGCTATCAGGAAGATTCCTTTCTTCTTTTCTTTTTATTTTATTCTTTTTTTTTTTTTTCTGGAGGGCTTTCATATAATTTTATTGGGAGATATGTAGTGGGTAAAATGCATATGAACTATAGCTTGCTAAGAAAGGACCTACCAACCACTGCTAGATAAAGCATTATAAATTTATTGCCAACTTATCTGGACGGGTTATTTTAAGAGCCTGCTGCCCACAACAAGTTTTCGAGCTAAAATTAATGAATGGGGATACCTAAAAGAAATGGGAATTTTCCTTCACCCCTTAGTTACAAGCAAATTGCAGATATTGTTATCTTTGCAAGCAAGAATAATCTCTACTTTTTGTACTACTTCTGCTGTAAACAATGTACCGCTTGCTTTCCTATGACCCTCACTCTGTATACATATTTATATATTATTCATATCGGATTAAAAATGAATGTGCTCTTTACCACAGTTGTACTGCATAGTGACAATACAAATTAACTTATTGTGTACTTACTTTTCACAAGGCAGTGATGTGAAATTTTGATGGCCTGAAAAAGTAAGTCGTGGGAGAAGCAATGCAGAACTGAATCCTTGTAGGTGCACTTTATATTGTCTGATTTATTAAAGTGCCTTGAATTAATAAATGACATTCTCTGCATGGAATTTTGAACACGAGTTTGAACTTGGTTCAGTGGTGGGCAAAAAGAGTTTGCTTTTAGTCGGTGCATGTGAGGTGGTTAGCTCCAGCCATGCTTTCTGCATTCCTTGCTTAGAATTTGTTCTTTGCAGGAAAGAATTAGGATGGCTGTTTATTAAGAGCTGCTTGTGGGTAAAGCATTAGGAGCTGGTTGGTGAGATCATAGCATCATGGAGTGGCTTGGGTGGGAAGGGACACTAAAAATCATCTCATTCCAACCCCCCTGCTGTGGGCATGGACACCTTCCACTATCCCAGGTTACTCCAAGCCTTGTCCAACTTGCCCTGGAACACTTAGAGGGATGATGGTGTGGCCACAGCTTCTCTGGGCAACCTGTGCTAGGACTACTCTTACAGGGAAGAATTTTTTCCTAACATCCAACCTAAACCCTCTGTCTGTCAGTTTGAAGCCATTCCCCTGTGTCCTGTCACCTTGTAAATAGTCCCTGTCCATCTTTCTTGTCAGCCCATTAAGGCACTGAAAGACCACAATTAGGTGACCCCTGAGCCTCCTCTTCTCCAGGCTGAACCATCTCAATTCTCTCATGCTTTCCTTACAGAAAAGCTTCTCCATCCCTCAGATCCTTTTGGTGCTTTCACAGGACTCACTTCAACAGCTCCATGTCCCTCCTGTGCTTGAGGCATAACATAGATAAACATGCATGTTGGAGGCTTTAGGGGGCAGTCACACTTCTGGCAGTCTTCAGCCTATGAAAACAAAGGCTGAAGGGGAGCTTTCCATCCCTGAGGAAGGAAACAAGGCTGCATTCCTGGGGCAAGGGCTCAGGACGCCCTGGGTAGCAAGCAGCATGGTTTGGGGTGGCGTTGTTATTACAGTAAAAATGGCAAGTTGTTTGAGCAGCCCAGGGCACTAATGCTGGTTCAAGTGAATTCACTCTGCTACAGAGATGCTCATGCTCCTGTGCCAGCAGCTGCCCATCTCCCATCTCTGCTGGGAGGACCATGGCAGCATTTCCACTCCAGTACAGGTAGCATCAGACCAGTTCACAACAAGTGTCTGTTTAGCTGGTAAATTCCCACCTAAAAGCAAGGGGAGAGGGTCCAGCCCCTTCCCCATTGCAGGAAGCATAATTCTCCTCTGCCCCAGCATCTCTTTTTTATGCCTGCTAAGTAGTACCACAGCAGCAAGGGAAAATGTGCTCTTCAAATGTGGAGATAGGGTATTGTTTTTCACTTATCCTGGCTTTATGTAGATGGTCTGGCACATTTATTTATTCATTTATTTGAGCAAATTAAAGCAAGCTAAGCGCATTTGACCTCAGATGGTCCTGGTTTAAGTTAATTTGAGAGACAAAGCTCATAAAGTTCCAGTAAAACACATCAACAACTTCCCAGCATAGGTTGAAATGTGATTGTTGAAACATAACCTCCAAAACCAGATACAGCATGGAGATTTGAAGTCACAATAATCTGAAAAATATAGGAGAGCATATTGATAAGCCCCACTGAGAAATGATATCTTTCATTCATGCCTTTGTTACATGGTCGATTGCTGTTTTATCCATAAGAAGTGCATCTATCAGATTTTGTGCATTAACATTCCTTTTCTAATCTGGCTTGGACATTTTATTTTAAAGCTGATGATAACCTTGGGCCCTGGTCCAGCAAACACTTACATGCTTGCATATCTTTACTCACAGGAGTAATCTCAATGGAGTAAATGTTTGCAGGTTTGAGGCCTTGGCTATCTCAATCCATTATTTCTTTCCATTAAAAAGTAATCTGTGCGATTGAAATAAAACATACGATTCTTTACCCAGAAACCCACCCAAAGACAAAGTGTGTTTATTAGACTAAGGGTCTGCACATTGTCATCCTTGAATTGCACTTCAATAAAAAAGATAATTAACAAATGTAAAAGAAGACAGTTTCGTACACGCTGTATTTACAAGAACTTGGTTTGGATCCTGGGCTGAAGGATTTACAGCTGAGGCTGAGGAGGGAGATGGATTAGCTGCACTGCTCTGGAAATCCTAAGCAGAGAATTTTTGAAATGCAGTTTATTGAGGAAGGGCGATGGCCCCTCCCAGCAGAAAGGGGCTCCGGAGTGTCCCGTTTGTCCGGGCTGTGCAATGTCCGTGGGCTAAAGCAAAAACTAACCAGGCTGTCATCTGTCACACAGGTCACCGGCCTTTCCAGTGCAGATACTGCCCCTACAGTGCCTCTCAGAAGGGAAACCTGAAGACCCACGTGCTCTGTGTGCATCGCATGCCTTTCGACAACAGCCAGTACCCCGACCGCAGGTTCAAGCGCTCCAGAGTGGACTCGGAAGCTGCCGGGAGCCTGGAGGAGCCGGCGGCTGCCAAGGCAGGGAGCTCGGCAGAGCTGCCCGAGGAGGGCACCAAGGCCCAGGAGTGATGCCCAGCAGGCCCAGCCCTGCTCTGCTGTAGCCTTTACCCCGGCTTTGGACACGTGGTTGGTGAGGGCTGGCTCAATAAACCCCTTCTGAGGAAAGGGATGGCATGCCAGTTCCCAGAAGGGTCCAGAATGCTGAAAACATTCAAATATATGTATATGTACTTGTACCCACACATGTACTATATATATATGTATTTACAGACGCAGAGATATTCAATCATACCCACATTGAATATATATCTACATACACACACACACACAAAATACACACATTCCATACGTGTGTGTGTGTGTAAATATATATATTACACATGCAAAGTAAATTTCCAGCCCTTGAAAATGGCTGCTAAACAGTTACCTGGCAACTAGTACTTCCAAACAATGTAGGTGCGATAATAAAGTGATTTAAAAATGTTAGGAGGTTGTTAGTTATTTAAAAAAGCAGGGCAATTTCAAACTTAAAAGTGGTCTTTGTCCAAAAATAATGCTCTTAACAGAAAAATGATACCCTCTAAACGATTTAGTGTTGCCTTGAAGATTGAGGGGCTGTGTTTTCATTGTTGAAAACACCTTTATAATATGACACCAGCTGCTGTCATTTGCCTAGCATAGTAATGAGATGTCTTGGTAGACTGCCATGGTGCCAGTCTGACTGGAGCTGTCATTGCAGAGAAAATCAATTCAAGTGGTGTTGCAACTGCAGTGTAGGAGAAACCTTAGACGGCCCATAAGCTGGGGTCAGTACTGACCTATTTTGAAAAGTATTGTGATATTACATTTTCTTTTTTTTTTTTTTTTAATATACAGCCAAATGAATCAATGGTTAGAAAAAAAAATCTGCAGCCCAATGTGTGATTGCAGATTTGAAATGTAATTCCATTTTTTGTAATCATCTTGCAGTATTGAGGGAAATGCTTTTATTCTTTTTTTTTCTTGTTGAAAAAGTTGCTATAAATGTAGAAGTACAATATATAGAAATATTGTTTAGTGAAACTAGTCAGCCTTATCTATAGAAGGTACTGGTGAGAAACAGAATTTTATTACATAGGAGGTTGGTAATTTTTTTCTTTTGTTCTTTACTTGTCTTATTGGTTTTTTTAAACTTCCTTTCAATTCCTTTTTTTTTTTCCTTACACTTGAATGAAGGATTCCCTGGTCATGGTTAATTTTCCTGTATTAGTTTTTGTAAGTGTTACAGACACAGTGCAGAAATTTCTTCTGGAGCAAGCCCTTATGAAGTAGCTTGACCTAAAATATGAATCCAAGCTTTCTGCTCTTTGTCTCTAATGAAAAAGAAAGTGTTTTAGATGATATTTCTTTGGTTTTGTAAAACAAATGTGTTCTATATTTTTGCAGACTTTAGCTTTTTTACTGATTGGATGCTCCAAATTTAGTAAGGTCTTTGCCACATAGGAAGCTTTTGAGAGACTATAACAAACCACATAAAAAAGTAAGAGAAATAACTAAAGGTTGATTCTGAAATTCTCTGAATGGCATAAAATTTTATCCTTCTAATGTACTTCCTTTGATAGAAGCAAAATTGGTGCTGTTTATCATGATGGTAGAGAAGTATTAACTTCTTCTAAAGCAAAATCATCCAGACTTAAAAAAAAAAAAAAAGAAAAAAGTAAAAAAAAAAAAAGTCAATATTTCTTTGCAGGCTGGGAGCACAGAGTAAAACCCCAGGGCCTTAAAACTTCAGCTCTGCCTAAAGCAGTTTACAAAAAATACTAAACTGCAATCAATGTAAATAAAATTCTTAGCGCTACCCTGAGAGTGGAAAAAAAATCTCAGGCTAATAAGGAATACGGTTTGCATATGCTGTCGGAAAGGATGTCATCCAACTGAAGTTTCAGTTTAAATGAGGTCACTGTGTAACTTGGACCCATCTGGCACAGAGCAAGCTGCTTTTCTTGTTTTTCTAGTATAGTTCTCACTGCCTTACTTAAATCGAGTTGATAAACTTAATGCAACTGTTTCTATGATCCTAGATAAAGGATTGAAATGTTATTGAACCTTTCTGACTGTAGTAAGCTTTAGGATTTTAACTGCACTACTGTGTTTGGTGACTGTGTCAGTCGCTTGCTTTGTGTGTTTGCGCCGCCTTCGGTATCTTAGCAAAAAAAAAAAGAAAAAAAAAAAGAAAAAAAAAAGAGAGAGAAAAAAAACAAAACCACCCCCCACATTCCATTTCTTGCACTTTTTGAGCTCTTTCAGTATTCTTTTGTGTCTTCTGAGCATTTTCAGATACGACAGGCAATAATTCTGTTTGTGACACTGGAAACATCTCCCGCTCCTTGTGATGTGTGTGTTGATTCCATTTGGTCGGGTGCTACTGTCCCTATCCTCCCCTCTGACATAGCCCTTTTTTCCAGAACATTTGTAACTTGTAATACAAACAAGTGACAGCAGCAGTGATGCATTGTCAGTTTCTGAATATCATCATGCTTCTCATATCTAAACATGTCAAGTTTTTTCTCTGTAACTTCTGTAGTCTGTGATACTGGTCATAATACTGTCTACATTCCTACACAAAGAAAAATTTCTATCTTGGAGGAAATCTGAGATCAATAGAGTAGAGGATTTTGTTGCTATGCTTGTAACAATTAGAAAACTTTGTATTTAAAGTTTATTCTTGGTCATTATTTATTATTATAATACATCAGTTGACAGAACTTTATTCTGGTATAGAAGTATTAAAAGTTGTTTTTTCAGCAATGACTGTTTTCTTTCTGCTGTTAGAATAAAAATGTCTTTGAAGCAGTACAGTTTTATCCAGTGTTTTACGCAATAAAACCTCTACCTCTGAAAAAAAAGTTTTCCTACTTGCTTATGTTTATTAGGAACAGTTAAAACATTATTTTCTTCAGCTTTGTCAGATTTAAAAAGAAAAAAAAATAATGCCAGTAAATTCACAGTTGTTAGGCAGTTACTGGAGTGTATTATGCTGGGTGTGTGTGCTCAGTCCACTTATTAATCTGAACAAATCTATATACAGTATATACAGATATATATTATATATATTGTGCTTAATTAAAAGACTGTGGAAATCTGTTTTAGCATGTAGTAATAATTGTTTTATATACTACTACTTATGTACTATAGAAAAAGTCTTGGGGTCTATCAAGCTTTGATTTGAAAGTGTTTGAAGTGTGTATCATACACTATGATGTATAAAGTCATGTTTTCACATTAAAAAAGATTGTTTGTATAGATCATATATTTGGCTTTAGAAAATTGTGAGGTTTATTGTTATGGTGCATGTTAAGAAAGCTGCTCACGCTTCAAAGAATGTACAAGAGCAAGAGTGCTCCCATTCTCCTGGGTGAATCTTTATTCTTCCCCTTTAAGGTTTTATCTGCACATTTGAAAGCAAATAAATTAAAGGGTTTTTCACTTAGAAAAGTAAGGATGATTAACATAAAAAAAATGCACCAAATCTGAGAAACTGCAGCAAGTATGGGGAGGAGAGAGTAAATGTGGCCTTGCTCCAAGAAAAACTGAGAAAGCAAACATGTTTCAAACCCAGAAATTTTAATATTAAATTAAGCCAGTCATACCCACAATAATATAGTTATATTCTAGCTTGCGTTCTCCAGAAGGAAAAGGTACAAAAATTGTCAGAAGGGTTAAGAATTAAAGCATAGAATCATAGAAATTCAGTTTTTTAGTAGCTGAAACTCACAGTGAGGAGGTGCTGTTACTGGTGAACCTGTGCAAAGTCTCTGCAGCCAGGGGACTCACGGAGCTGGTGCCAAATTCCCTGGTCTGTGGGCAAATGCCACAGATCTCTTCATCCACAGAGAATAAAATCTGCACTGCAATGCATCAAATTTTAATCAAAACCCAAGGAGTTAATGAAAATTTTTGTGTGTCACACCCTCTCTTGGGGGGAACAACCCTTCCTAGGCACAAAATGGCAGCATGTAAAAATGTTTTGAGGAGGGTTGAGCTCCAGGCTCAGAGCTGAACTCTGCCTCTCAACAGGATCATTGTCCTTTCAGGTAATTGCTGTACCCTGGATCCAGGGAAAAAGAACTGTCTGGGGAGAGAGTGGTGGGGGGTGCATCCCAAAGATTTTCCTGCCTTCTGGTTTCAGTAGACAGTAAAGGAAAATGAAAAGCTGATTAAGGAGCAATGACCGTCTCATTGCACCTCCATGGACATGCTTCCAGTCTCCTTTATGGTCCTGGATTTCTGCTGGGAGCAGTGCATTACACTGCATACAATCCTCTGGGAAATCTAAAAATGCCCACCAGTGGCCATGAACCAGCTGTGGGGTTGCATCACCTGTGAAGGCAGGTGGGAAGAAGGTCTGAAAGAGGAAGGGCTGTCTCACTGAGATCTGGGGGGTTTTGTTTCCCTCAGCTGATGGGCAGCTTTCCTCACACAGATCCTGGGTGTCCTGAGTCTTCCCACTTAACATCAGAAGGCTGCTCCCAGCTTTAAGACAACATTTCTTGTTGAAACTTTTATAAGGACTTTAAGCCCTCTGTCTGTTGTAATTTGGGAATTGAATATTTCCCCTCTCTGTTTAACATCTGTATTGTAACAGTATATTATAGAAACCTCACCTTGTGTATTGTAAGCGTGCTCCCAGTGAAATTATTCGTAACTATTGTGATTTCCATTTCTGGATATCACTGCTTGGCATGATCCACCACAGTATGTTTCCATCGGGAAGCCCGGGGAGGGGGAGGAGGGAGAATAAAGCTGTGGTGTAATGTCGTATTAGAAATGTCACCCAACTGAGTGTTCCTAGGGGCTGGGAGAAGTTCCATGGCTCCTCACCTGTTGGTGTTGTTCAGGGTATTGTTTGGGGTTTTTTTGTTGTGGTATTTATATTTTTTAACCAAAGGTTCTCAGTGAATAGGGAAATTACAGGAAAAGAGGAAGAAGAAAATTTAAATGATCCCAGAGTGAACTGTTTTGCTGTTAATACAGAAATACAGAGCAAGACACATTTAATGGGCTCTATTTTTTATTATACTATGCTGAATAATTAAGTTTGAGGCTAAGTGTCACATAGATTTATCTTTTAATTAAAAAAGCATGGTTCACGCGTATTTGAGTGGTAGTCCAAATAAATGCAATATAGAAATTTATGTTTGTTTATCTAGGTGTTAATTACCTAGAGATTGTTCTGGATTACTTCTTTTTATAAAGTGTCATAGGCTCATGTCACAAGTAATAAAGCTTAACAGTGGAACCTTATCAATTTGCTAACTATAACGCTAGTGTGACCTGGAGGAAAGGAAAAAAAAAAACAACTTTGGAAAATGTTCTCTGCGTGCACCACATTCAACACATAAAAACCACGCAGTGAACAAAGCAATCATTTTTAAAACGTTCTCATAAGTAAAAGTACAAATATATCTTCAGTGTTTTACAGCCCTTCATATATGTAATTATTTATATAACACACTGTTATTTATGCCCGAGTAGTATATGTTGTGCAGAGACAGACATGGTAAGCAACAAAATGTCCTTTACCTGGTGGGCAAGGTATTCATTTAATGTACAAAGTAACACTTACAAAGACTGAACACTATATTTAAAGCAAGATATAGCAGATGTAATTTTCTTAATATTTTAAGGGTTTTACAGCATTGCTTGCAACCAGGAGGACTGGGAAGGCAAACTGAAAGCTAAAGATAAAAGATCATGAATTTCAGTGGCACAAACAGAGGGAAAAATTGTGCACAGATGTAAATTGTTGATCACATTCTCTGTCAGTCTGGTTTTTTCTTTGTTTATGTCTAGAATTTATAATACTGATCCATGAAGCCATGTGGAAGGATGCTAAGTGCAGGCAGAGAAGCCAAACTCTATGCACTCAGAAGGGGCTCTCCACTGCTGGTGTAAATCAAATGCCATCCACTGTAACACCACAGGATTTGGAAGAGATTTTTTTTTTTAATCATAGGTGCAAACACTCCTCTCTTTATGCTTTTTCTAGAATTTTGATGATTTAGAACAATACCAGCCCTGGCTTGTGCAACAGATGCACCTGAGAATGTTCATTTATTGGTATTGCAAAGAAATCCATGAAATCACTAGTCAGTAAATCTTACTTGCTTCTCACAACATGAAGAAGGCTGGAAACAAGAATTTCTTCAATTTATTACACATCAATTATTTGTACAGACACCTCAAGCTTTGCCTCATGTGCAGACAGTAGTACAGGTAAGTTACATCTCAATAGATGAGGAAAATCTGATCTTTAAAAAAGGTGTTGAATATGGAATTATGAATGAAAACAGAAATGTTTTAAATTTTAAAGGACTGAAATTGATAATCATGTTTATGTATATGTAATGACTTTGTCTGTATATACACAATCATTATACGCCCTGTAGTTTTTCTTTTAATAGGAACCTTGTTTAACCCCTTAACTCCAAAACAGGTGTCTGAAGTGTCTGATTTTCCACACCATAGAAAAGCCTAGTGGTGGATATGCAAAGTTTCTGAACATCAGTGAGCGACTGAGAAGCCTCTAAATATGGACCAAGGGGTTGAAAATCTGAGCCATGGGATGTGATGAACCCCTTAAACTCCTGAAATTTTGGCTGTGTAAAACTTAAATAATTTGATGGTGAGTCAGGTGTATTCTTAGTGAACTTAGAGGTAAAAAACACCTTCTCTTTGCAAGAGAGAATTTCTGGAGAGAACTACTTCTTCAGTTGTGTGAGATATTGCAACATGGAATATCTGATTTCTCTTTAGGTTGTGCCACTGTATTTCTTATTATTTTTAAGATTTTATTCTTGGAGAATGGTTTTCTCACTTGTTTTCTGTTTGAAAGAAGCTGATGCACAAATGAGTGAAACACACTTGGAGTAATAAAGAAAAATGGAGCTATTAATCCCAACAGAGAAAATCTCTTTTGTGAATGGTCTTTCACAGAATATCTGTGACTGTGGTAAATCCTTCTCTAGGGAACCACTGCTCTTGATTTGTGCTTGTCTTGGCTGTGCTGCTGGTTTTATGCCAATGCCCAGTGCCTTGGGAGCAGCATTCAGTGAGGAGCTGCTCCTGGGGAAGGCAATTCACATTTTTCCATAAAGGAGGGTCCATGAAAAGTGTGGGTATCTCCAAAGCTACTGGTGTTCAATCAGTGTTTGCATTGCTGTTCTGAAGCAAGGTGTATTTTCCCTGTGGAGCATGTGTTGCTTCTGTTCAGAAATTGCCATCTGGGTGTCTCCTCTCAAGCTGTACTGGTGGTCCTGGCATCACCAACCTCACCTTTACACTAAGGAAGAGGCTCATTTTTAATTAGCTTTGAAATTTACAAGTCTTAAAGACTTGTTAATTTTTTCCTAAGCCATTGATCCAACCTATTCTTCCAGTGAGCTAAAGCCTCCCAATGCTATTGATTTATAAGAGAAACACCTTGATGTAGTATTATATGTGTTGATTCTTTAACACCTACTCTTTCCTGGGTGTTATGCCAAAACATTGCTGATGTTCAGGAGGAGGAGAACCATGACCTGAGTGTCTTCTTGGTGGTCACTGGCATTTGCTGTAGAGGAAATGCTGTCACCTTCCCATAATCTCATGGCCATGTTTAGTGCACTACAAGGAGTTCAGTAATCTCCACCTGTGCAAGAGTCAGTTGAGCAACCTCATACATTTGCAATTAAATCATAAATGCTTAAACTGATGCAAAAAAAATTTGACCAATCTTGCCAATATTTCTGTTTGATAGAAGTGGGAGGACAAGTTGAAGAGATTGCCCCATGCTTTGGGTTCCTATTGGATGGTAGGACACCTAAAGGTGTTCCTTGCTCTGGTGCAACTCCTACTGCTTGATGATCTCCAAGGTGTTTTGCAACCTCGTGGATCCTGTGATTCTGTGATCATGTGATCTGTGATTGTGTGCTT
Organism: Melozone crissalis; assembly: GCF_028551555.1. Taxonomy (NCBI): domain Eukaryota; kingdom Metazoa; phylum Chordata; class Aves; order Passeriformes; family Passerellidae; genus Melozone; species Melozone crissalis. The sequence goes on from NW_026535785.1 coordinate 15,075,274, forward strand.
GGGTAGGTGATCTGCTGCCCATGCTGGCCAGTGCCAGCCAGCACTGTCACACAGCCTGTGGCACTCCAGATGTGACAGCAATCACCCCAACACAGTCAGTGTAAGGAAACATGAGGCTGTTCACTAACCCAAATTGGAGAACAGTGTCTTCACAAAACAGCCAGCCCTCATTTCTTCCATTTCAGACCACTGCTAATCTCCAGCCAACATCAAAAAAGCACTAGGGCTGGGGGACAGTGATTCTCAGTCCAGTGAGAATGGAAAAGTGACATAATGTGGGACAGCATTTGACTCAGAGATGAAAATCAGTCCTCATTAAATCTTTATTTACAGTTCACACTGAAAATAGTTTTACTCCAATGCTTCAGAAACTTTTATTTCAAAGAAGTACTGCACTAAATGAGAGATAACAGAGTAAATGCTACATGCACTCATATGCTTTAGTCCTGTATGCTGACCGTGTCCTCACTTCCAGTGCTCTCTCAGACCAGGTGGGCATCAGCCAGCCTTTGGCTGATGTTGAATGAACATTTTCCATTTTATAAAAAAAAAAATAAAATAATTCAGAATACAGCACCTATTGTTCTAACTCTACTATTTGTCCTGTTTTGTTGAATAATTTCATCCAAACCATGAAAGGTGGAGATATGAAATGAAGAATTGATTAATCACTCAAATGCCAAAGACCCGGCACAGCTTTAGGAGAAGGCTTCAGGTCAAAGGGGAGAAGTCTTCCTGGGGAAATGGAAAACTGCCAGGAATGGGGACAGGGACTCAGGATGGGGCTTCTGCAGATGAAGGGAAGATTGAGCTGGCCCAAGTGGGACTGCCTGTGTGTCCCTGCATGTCCCCTGTCCAGGGCAGGAGCTCTGCTGAGCCATGGCACAATAACCCAGGCGCAGTGCTGAGTATCCAGCTCCTGCCTTGTGCTCCAAAGAGAGCCTGAGCCTCCAACAGCAGAGCCAGCCCCACTCCTGCAGGGCAGCTCCTGTACTCAGCTGTGTCCTGGGGAGGGGCAGAAAGGCAGGAGAAGGAAAAGGAAGAAAGAAGAGAAAGGGAGCCATCAAGATCATCATTGCCTCTCTACCCGTAGTGATGCAATCCCTAATTTTCACAGATGAGGAGAAACAGCCTCAGCATCTGTCTAAGTATTTGAATTTACCCCCATGTTTCTTCTGTGCGATTAAAAAATAGGCAAAATATCCAACAAATCCAACCTACAGTAAATTTAAATATTGAATTGTAATGTTTGCTTGGTTGCTATTTCTTAGTAGCAACCAACGTGTTAATCACTAGTATATAATTAGATGTCATTTTGGAGCAATTCAAAATCAAACAAAATCTCAACATGCTCTGAAGATGTTGTGAAAGTTTACATTACAATTAATTTATGATTACCCAAATGTGCATCCAGTGATCTTAAGTCTTCCTTCATATATTACAAAGAAAAAAGACAACCTCTGTTTCCCCACACCTTAATTTCAGAAAGCCCTCAGAAATAAGGCTTTAATTTCAATAAGTGTATTTAAATTCTGTTTAAATAGCTAAGCATGAGATGAAAAAATGAGATTAATATGATAAACTAGCCCCTGTGTATCTTTGAGCATGTTTCTCTTCGTTGGTGGGTTTTTTTGGTGAGCTTTTTTTGTTTAGTTTTTTTTGTTGTTGTTGTTGTTGTTGTTGTTGTTGTTGTTGTTTCCATAAACATTTGCGTTTTCTTTGCTGTCTCTTCAACAGATAGAAAACTAAGGTGAACTGTTATTATTACATTTCACACCAACTCACTAGAGCCATGAGCTAATTTCAGCAGGTTTTCCTGAAGGTGAAAAGAAGTGCCCAGCCTTTTGTCCCAATAGTGAGCCAGTGCCATGAAGTGCTGAGTGTTCCCAGACCTGTCAAAAATCAAAGGAACAAGGATGGCTAGTGAGTCATGGGAAATGCTGGATGCATTAGTGGATACAGCCAATATGCTGAATTATGGTTGTGTAATAAATGTACAAGCTGTTGTACCCGGACACAGCTACAGTAATCACAGTAAGTAAAGTTTTAAAAGCACTCATGCTCTCATCCTTTGTTGGAAACAGTGATTGTGTACATAAAAAGGTTAACAAATGGCTACACTTCACTCCTCTGCATCTAAACCAGAGAAAACCTTGCTCCTTTTGCAATAACAAGCTATAAGCTGATGTCTGGTCTTGCTCTTTATCTATGTATTCTATACATCCAAACACAGAACAGGGAGGAGGACTATTTTGGGTGTGAAGTGAGCAAATTGTTTTATGTTTTAATTGCCCATAATGAGCATGGCAAATGCTGAAAGATGCAAGGAAGAGTCTTGTCCAATAATACAGTTCTTTATTACCTTTGGATCCCATCTTCCTAACTATTTTGAGGATGTTGTTAGCAGAGGAAGGCATATTTTTATTTAACATCTTTATTAATGAGCTAAAGAAAGAAAGAAATAAACACACTAATTGCATTTGCAAATGACAGTACATTAGTAGCTATTGCAAACATCACTGAAGACAGAAATAACAGAGGAAAATATGGGCAGGAATAAAAAAATTTAACCTGGAGAAACACAAATGCAGGTCTGAAGCAAAATTACTCCACATTTATGCAAGCAATAGTAGAAAGAAATGCAAAAGCAGTAAAAGTGAGAGGGCTGGGGCAGGCTAGAGCACACAGCTGAGCTCCCTGGGGGTGCAGGTGGGAGCCCTTGGGCAGGGGCTGGGAAGGGTTGAGGGAGTTTTGAGGGACATTAGCAGGCGCCTCGGTGTCCCTCACTATCAGAGAGCATGGGAAAGGACATTTTTGCCTTTTTTAAAAAGGGAAAGCATGAACTCCTTGTCTAGAGTTTAGAAGTGTGCAAAGAGCAGCAGCTAGGCTATCTGTTCTCAGAATGGTGGCTGGGGGCAGCTCCCCATGCTGCCCAGGTGTGGGCAGTGATGCAGCCCCAGTGATAACAGGGTGATAAAAGCTGGGCAGAGCCTGTTTGCTGGCAGAGGTGTGGGCAGGCTGTCCTGCTGGCATGAAGGGGACAAAGTGGCTGCTCCCAGGTGTGGACCCTCCAGAGGTGTCACCGATGCAGTGAATAGCTTGCTGGCAACACTGGTAAGTACCTAAACATGAAAATTAAGAGGCAAGTGAGCTGTTTGTAGATGGTCTGAAGGACTCCAGGAGCAACGAGATAAATCTGAGTAAAGGCAAACTTCCCAAATGCAGCTGTTCCAAACTCTTTAATAAGCTCCCCGGAGAGCTGGTAGATGTGCAATCACTCCAGTGACTTAAAATTAGACTGGATACAAGAGGGAGTAGCATGCCTGTGCCTGAAGGAAGAGGGGCAGAACCCCTGGTACTGAGGGGCTCTGAACTCCCTCCTGGAGGTGGCTGCTGCTGCCTGGTGTGGGATGTGCTGTGGGGCCAGGGTGCTCCTGCTCACCTGCCTGCCTGGTGTGGGATGTGCTGTGGGGCCAGGGGATTCCTGCTCACCTGCCTGCCTGGTGTGGGATGTGCTGTGGGGCCAGGGGATTCCTGCTCACCTGCCTGCCTGGTGTGGGATGTGCTGTGGGGCCAGGGGATTCCTGCTCACCTGCCTGCCTGGTGTGGGATGTGCTGTGGGGCCAGGGGATTCCTGCTCACCTGCCTGCCTGGTGTGGGATGTGCTGTGGGGCCAGGGGATTCCTGCTCACCTGCCTGCCTGGTGTGGGATGTGCTGTGGGGCCGGGGTGCTCCTGCTCGCCTGCCTGGTTTGTGGAACACAGCATCACTGCCCTAGCTGTACAGCTGCTGGTTATTGCTGCTTCACTTCACAGAAGTTACAAACTGTCATTAGTTAAGAGCCAGCTAATGAGTTATAACACAGGAAGCAACCATGGATGCCTATATACCAGTGAACCACAGTGTTGTGTGCCATTCTTACCATGCTAATCATTTTTTAAAAAGAAAAAACTGGGCCTCACCCCCAGCCCCCTGGAGCATGAATAACCTGGTACAGCTCCTTTCCCTGAAACATTTCCAGACATTCTCAAATCTCAGCCTTCCCTGTTTCAGTGATGGTGTAGGGATGCTGTGTGAAGTTTTAGCAGCTGTGAGAGGGAGCAGGCTCGCTGTCCTGAAGTGCTCCCTTCCACCTCAGGCTGGGGACAGCGTGTGTGCTGTGACAGGCCGTGATGGAGCTGCACATCAGCTCTCAAGTGCTCAGTGGCAGAGGCAACATGGCCCATGCCCCTCTATGGTACTGTGTTAGGGGTGTCAATAACAAGGCCCATGCCCCTCGATGGCACTGTGTTAGGGGTGACAATAATGAGGCCTGTGCCCCTCGATGGCACTGTGTTAGGGGTGACAATAACAGGGCCTGTGCCCGTCGATGACACTGTGTGAGGGGTGACAATAACAAGACCCGTGCCCCTCAATGGCACTGCATGAGGGGTAACAATAACAAGGCCTATGCCCGTCGATGGCACCGTGTGAAGAGTGACAATAATGATGCCCATGCCCCTCGATGGCATGGTTTAAGGGTTGATAATAATGAGGCCCGTGCCCCTCACTGCATGAAGGGTGACTATAACAAGGCCTGCGCCCCTCAATGGCACTGCATGAAGGGTGACAATAGCAAGACTATTGCCCCTCGATGGCACCGCATGAGGGGTGACAATAACAAAGCCTGTGCCCCTCACTGCATGAGGGGTGACAATAACAAGGCCCATGCCCCTCAATGGCACCGCGTGAGGGATGACAATAACAAGGCCCATGCCCCTCAATGGCACTGCATGAGGGGTGACAATAACAAGGCCCGTGCCCCTCACTTTATGATGGGAGACAATAACAAGGCCCATGCCCTTTGGTGGCACTGCGTGAGGGGTGACAATAACAAGGCCAGTGCCCCTCGATGGCACCGTGTGAGGGGTGACAATAATGCTTCCCGCTGACGCCAATCACTGCAGTGACTTTTGCTACAGCGTTACTTGTGCAGTGGCAATTGAATTGAAACTGCCACATCAGTTTGCATTAGGCCACTTAGCAGCTGATGTGGTTTCTCACTAGCACAGCAAAGGGAAGGGAGGGTGGCTCGGGTGGAGCTCTGGGAAGTCAGGTTTTGAACTGGGACTGGGGGCACAACTGCACTCAGCTAAGGGAGTTGTAAGCTGGCTGGTTGGAAAACAATTTTCTTTGAAATTTCAAGTTCCAAAAGATTGTTTTCCCCCAAAAAAAGTGGTAAGGTGGTAGCCTGTAAGGCTGTGCAGCTGGGCAGTTCTGCTGAGCATCCATGACGTACCAAGCACACCCAGGGCTCAGCACCCACGTCACGGAGAGCAGCAGAGATAGATGGGGATGGGATCATAGAGCTCTTCCTACCCAGACCTTGTTGGGGAAATAAATTGCTGGGAGATGGGCATTTGTCCTAAGTCCTGTGTGCTACCTGTGCAGGAGAAAGTGTCCCCTGCAGCTCAGGGCTCTTGGTTTGGGGCCTGGTTTGTGCCTAGTGATGGCCATGGCCAGGCCAAGCTCCCCCTGTGTTGCTCTAACCTTGAGGTGGGAGGATCAATATCTCATTACCTATGGCCCTGCTTCTCCAGAGCCTTACATTTTGTGGGGTTTAATGTAATATTCCCACTCTTTAAAATTGCAATATCTGAAACACTGATGTGAGCAGCATAAACCATTTTTGGTTTAGTGAGGTGAATTAGCTAAGCAGCTTTATTTTTTCCAGTTGTAGAATTGTTCTAATGCTTCTTTTGACCAGTCCTGGTTTAAAAAAGGCTTCATCTTTAAAAATCCAATTTTACAAACAGTTAGTCTTTAGTGTGGACTGTTGCTTTTTAGTAATTTGGGGGAAAAAATTAATGGCTGATATATTTAATTTTCAGACACAGCTACTGCATATTTAAAGTGTCTCTTTTTTTTATAATTTTATTGTCAACAATATAGTTTGAACACTGCACAGATATTGCTGTTGCAGGCTTGTAAGGTTAAAATCATAGTGTTTCTGAAGGGGCTGTTAAAGTGTCTGTGGAGCTATCTGCTACTGCATAGCTCTGAACTAATTCAACGACTGTGTGCTTTAAATATCAGTACAACAACTTTTTTCCCAACTAGACAGCTTCAAATCTAATGTTAGTATTCTTACTGACCTCGAAAGTGGGGCTGACCATGCTTAGCTTTCATTTTGTTTCTTCTTTTAAATATGGCTAAAGAGCAAAGGCTCTGAATCTGTGTAGTGTAACTTGAGACTAATGGTTAATTAATGTACAGTCAGATCTGTAGTTGCTCCAGGGTATGGGTACCTAGATTTTGCCTTTCTTCCCAGGACCTACTTTTTAAAAACCCTTTTATATCTGTATCTCTCACTTACATGGGTTAGTGTGTGTTTAAGCTGTGAAAAATGGTTGAATTTATTCCTGCATGGGCAATACCATATTCCTTTAAAGTAGATCATTATTCTATATGGAATAAATACTGTTATCCACTTGATAGGCTTTCAGGCTAATGAACCAAAGGCTACCGTCTAAGAAGCCAGATAACTAGACATGCTTCTCCACTGGTTTCTTCTGATATATTAATTAATGAAAACCAAGATCCCTCTCTGAGAGGGAAACACACTTCTGCAGTTCCTGTCTAGTTTTGGGAGTTTTCTTCACTCCTTAACACTCCTCAATGTGCATAGGGGAATGATTCTCCCAGTGAGGTGGATAATGGAGAGCTCCTGCCTGCTCAGGGGATGTCTGTGTGAGTGAGAGGCAGCGCCTGGGAGCTGTGCTGGGAGCAGCCTGTGGGCAGGGCAGGCAGGAGTGCAGTGCTCCCAACTCCCCTGGCTCCATCCTGCCTGGCTCTGCCGAGGACAGGAGGTGGAGGCAGCATATTCCTGGGCAGGTGACCCCCTTCTCAGAGGTGTGTGCTGGGATCACTTGTGAGAGGGAACCTCCCTGTACTGGCCAGTCCCTCCAGCAGCTGTGCAGCCCAGAGCTTTATGCCTCTGAATCCAGGAACCTGGCTCTCCCTCATCTCTGTTTATAGCATGGTTTAGAGTCCTGCCAGTTCTAAACATTAGACACTCCCAAATCTGTTTTAGGAAGCATGAGATTAGGTGGAAAGATAGGAAGTGCCTTTTGTCTTTTTGACCCTTTAGGATATAGTGACTGTAAGCTAAAGCTTCCTTGCAACTGTCAGCTGGATAACTACCTCCTTGAAATAAAAGTAGGTCTCAGACTTGGGATTTAAGTAGATCAATGCTGTGGGGACAACTGATCCCCAAGGTATGGGTGGCATTTATTTGGAGACAGAGCAAAGAGCCATCTGTGGCTTACAAGGAGGGAGTGTGTTCTACATGCATTTCCCAGAATAAACAGCTAAGAGAATATGCCACAACACAATTGCACAGAGGGAAAGAATTTGCAGCATCTTTTCTATGTTTTCCCAGTCTGAGGAGTTTTCTGACCTGTGGCAGGCTGCTGCTCCCTTGAAGATCACCTCAATTCCAGGGGGTCTTCAAACCCGAGGCACACTCCAGCAGAAACACCTGAAATACTCTTTGGTGTTGGCATTGCCCTGTAGCTTTCTGCTTTGTGTTGTGAGTTATTCCCTTTGGAGTCCAAGTATTGAGAGTTATTACATCTTTAAAGGCCTGCAGAATTTGAGGAAAAGTAATTGGTTTGTTGCTCCAAACCTCTTGGCGGAATTATTGAGAAAAAAATCTTTTCAACTTAATTTTCTATCTATATCTGGAGCCGTTGGCATGAATTCAGCCTGCACCATTTACCCACAAGCTCTGTGAACGTGTGCAACTGAGTATTACTGGAGCATATCCAGTTGGGATAGCCAGTAGGACTCTCTGCAAGGTGCAAGACTTTTCCACTCTGCAGAATGACTGTTTTACACACTACATGGCAAGTCTGTTTTTCATCTTTACTGGTTAAGTTGTTCAATTACGGCTTTATGTTAATGCAAAAGATAATTAATGCTGTAAGTTAACTATGCATAGTGCTTTCCAAGAACAAAAGGAACTAAATCCCAAACCATAGCTTCCTCTCCTGTTCTGGCTTGGTGCAATTCCTTGTTTGCTACAGAAGCCTGCTTGTTTCATGCTACAAAACTTCCAGGTTCATCAGCTGTAGTGGGGAGCCAGTGAGACATCTTAAGAGTTTTCATCTGCCTCTAAGGTCAAATGTGCTGTTTCAGTAGGTCAAAGCCTGAGGCCCTGGAAAGAAAGGCCAGGGATTTGTTTGTGATGGTTTAGCACAGGCTGTCTGCTGCAGTCAAGTGCCACCATCCCCCAAAGTCCTCTGGCTCACACACCAAGCAAAGCAGGTGCTCTGCAGAGACAGGACAGATGGGGTGAGTGTCACCGTGATGTGGCTTTTCTGATGAGTCATTGCACAGAACTGCTTGGGGACAGAATATGTAATAACTAATAGGTGAATGGTGTGTGTGATTTGGTCCTTTTTTTCCAAAGCTTCATCACTCCAGTAGGAAGCTCTTGAGCAAGATGCTCAAACCAGCAGCCTTAATGGTCTCAGTGTAATTTGTCCCATCCTCTCACCAAATCAGATGAATTTTGACCTTTTCCCTTGCCTTGACAGCCACAAGCACCTGATTTGTTCTGTGTGGGGCTTTTGATGGTTCTCTTGTGTCCTTCTCAGTGGGCAGGAGGAAAACCATGATGTGTGCCCCAGTCCTGCATTGTCCCCAGGCACCATCTGGGAACAGAGGGGGACAGCTGGACCATGAAACACCCCTAAAATATGCTTCTTAGTCAAAGCAAGGGAAACCTAAAATCTGTTTTAAACACCCCTTGCAGTTCTGAAATATCACTTCTCTTGTTTAAGGGCTTTCCCAACTGCTTCAGCCCTTTCCTCTCATGCTTCTCTTCTCACCAACATGAATTTCAGATGTTTTTATCTGATCTATGTCACAGATTCAGTTTTCCAAGTTTTTGAGCTAAATGGCTTGGCAACTCTGGTCTTTGAATAACTGGCTTGGAAAGGTGGAATTGTATGGACCTCCCAAGTCTATCTCTCCTACTGAAATTTAACACTGAAAAAAAAATCAGTTCATGATTTTATCCAGTGAATTATGTCTGCTAAGATCTGTACTTACAGTTCTAGGTAGAGGAGATCAAGGAAATCCAGGTTAAACTTGCCCCTTATTCTGACAGAACCTCTCTTGACTTTGCCAGACTATCATCAAAGGGAAGCTTACTCCTTTGGGGTCTAAACCAGCCTGCTTTTCCAGTGAGTCTTATTGATTGAGAGTGGAGCAGGACTGAACTCTACAGCTGCAAAGTTGATTGTTGCATTTGATGTTATTGACAAAAAATTTGAGTAAATGAAAGACAATGTAGATACTTTGGTAAAACCTGGTTGGCCTATTTCCAGATACTTTTCTGAGTTTCATTAGACCTGGGTGGGCATTCATCAATAAATGGTGATTTCAAGTTATCTTTTAATGTTCTTTAGCTGTTTAATCTAATAAACTTTTTTAAGAAGTGAAAAATATTTGAGGAGCTTAGTACCTGAGAAATCACTGACCCAGATATTGGAACTTGAAGCAAAACGCAACTTTCTGGTTCTGACTTCCATTAAATATGGCCAAATTGTATTAGACCATCATCCATAATTAGGCCAATTTTTCCTAATCTTTGTTGAAATGGGTTCAAGCTGGTTTACAAATGAACACTGAGGGGGTTTCTTTTCTTTTCTTTTGTCTCTTCCCTCCATAGATGCAAGCTTTCCACTGCCCGGCAATACATGAAACCATTCAGTAGTAATGCATCACACATGCTTCATATTTAGGTAGTTTTAGCCTTAAATGATTATCTCCAGGCTTTCTGTTCTTCCCTGTGCATAGCATGTGTGTGGTGTAAGTGTTTCTGTGCGGTAATGCAGCCAGTAGAGCTTTCTGCTGCCCTTGTGAACCTCTGCTCTATGGTCCTTAGGACCTGAGGACTGCTTAATGCACCCATGTTTGAGGCTAATTGTCAATACTCAACAGGAGCTACCCAGTAACTGCAGCTTTTGTTACATGAGGCAGCTGAGCAAGTCTCTGACGTGCACATGATCAGGTTCCAAACTCTGCCTAACACCAGCACTTTTCCTGCAGTAGATATTCTTCCTCATACCTAAATATATGCACACAGAACACTTGTCAGGTCACTCTAAATGCTGAATCCTTTCAGCAGTGACACAGATCTCTTCTGATGCCACTCTTCAATCACTCTTAATTACTACTCAGAGTCTAATTTCAAGGTCTCCTTAGGTGTTGGTATTAGCTAATATTCAGTAAGTAAGGCAGAAGATAACACTGTCAGTCTCATTTGCCTTTCAAGTTCGTATCTCTCTTTTCCCCGCAGAACACAGTAGGGCTAAAACCTTCTTGTTTAGCTTGGGGCAAAACACACCCTGCAAAAGCTGAGAAATAATCTAATTTTTTCAATGAAAGTCAGTGCCAGTCAAAGAAGCTTTTACATACTTACAGTTAGGGTACATCAAAAATGTACAAATATTGGTAACCCCAGTTTATCATGTACAAGATTCTAAAAGAAAACCAAATTAAGGGAGGATATTTGCAGTCTTTGAAATAATGAAGAAACAGCAAATGCTGCTTCATTTTTATGTTCTGAAGTCACTGGAAATGAGGAAATTATTGTCACTTTCATTGGATTACTTTCTTGGGTTTTAACACATTAATATTTATGCTGCTCAATTGTCTATGTTATAAATAGCTCCTCAGAAATCTCCATGGGTCCCTTTTTAGCTTAGATATTTAAAACATAAGTAGCCTGAAAGCAGCTAAATATCAGTGCTACATGCAACTTCATCAAAAGACAGAAAGAAGGTGCTCAAGCACTGGATCATCTCTTCCTCCCAGGAAAGAGTTAACACAAAGAAATAAAATCAGATATGTGTAGCCTCCAGACGTCCATTAAAGTGCAGAATGCTGTTTTCTATCACAGATTATATGCCAGATGTTCAAACTATCTCTAATCATTGCAGATGTAATGGAGTAGAATGTTGCAGTTTGTGAGTTTACTGGCATTAATTCTGTATACTGCACAAGGGAAAAGATTTTAAATATATAATTATATCTCATTAATACTCAGGTTTTATTTCCTTTCAATGGAACAGGACTTATTAAAGCAACCATTTACCGCATGTTTTCTTTTAGTGTTTGGCCCCAGCATAATCCTGTGTGCATTGTACATGTAAATATGTACTAACCTGAGTATATGGAAACACACACTACTGTATATAGTTCCACTGGTATAGCCCCTCACTTTTTATATGCATGAGATGTTTTTATATTGTAAATTGACAAGGAAAAAGATCTTACTTATACAGTACTGGTCTAACCACATGCTATCTTACTTGTTAATGAAGAACTGTAAAAAATGCATATTTTAATGATATTTATTCAGTTATGCTATGAGAAAACTGTGCAGTTCTGTGAAATGTTTTAGGCTGCTTTCTTGTGCTCTGACTGCTCCAGACGTGCCCCAGTACCAAAGGCAGCTGTTACAGTGGGGAGAGTGACTCGCTGAGGATGTTCCTTGCTGTTATTCAGTATGCCAAGTGCAGGAGAGCTGGTCCTGCTCTGCCCCCTCCCTTGCCCCCAAACACACCCTGTGTGAAGGGACGCTCCTGCTTTTTGATACTTCCTTTCTTCTGTCCTTTGTATCCTTTGGGCTCAGCTTCCTTCAAACTGTGCCCACAGGGCACAGCATTTCCTTTGTCCTACATCCTCTGCTGCAGCTGCCTATCCAGTGCAGAGTTCAGCCACATCTGAGAGAGTCTTTTTACATTCTAAATCTATTGAAAACGCTGCAAAAGTGTTCATGACTCTCAGTGAGCTGTGGACTTTGATGGCCTCTGAAGTCAGAGGCAAAGCTGTGAGGGTGAACTTCATGAGGAAGTCCCTACATCTGCTTTCAGACACAGAATCTCAATTATAATTTCCCCAGGAGCAATCTTTACTTTGGGTGATAATTGTTACCTTCCAGTTTTACCATGTAGCCTCAACCTATGAAAAATGTACCCCTTGTACCAAATGTGGGTCCTTTCTGGGAGCTGTTTCTCTGGGAGCTCTGTTGTCATTGTACCCAGCAGCTCCAAAAGCACTGACTTTCCTTTCCCAGCCCCACAAAGAGAGCAGTAGTAATCACAATCCAGTTTTCCTGCTGGAGGCCAGGAGCCAGTGAGGCTACAAGTGACTTTCCAGAGTCCCTGCCTGGGTCTGGTGCACAGGGTGGAACACCTGGTGTTGAGTACCTGTCCCCTCCCACAGCAGCCTGGCAGCCTGTGCCTTGCTGAGGTATTAAGAATGATTTGAGTAGACCAAGGTGGTTCAATTAACTTGCTTGAACTATTTCTCAATCCAGAGACTTAATTCACAAGACTTCAGCCCAAAGGTTTTGCTCCAAAATACCATGTGCCTTTCTTCTGTTCATGGTTCCAGAATACCATGTGCCTTAATGCTCTGGGGAGCCTCAGTGTCGTGCTGCAGTATTTGGGTTAAAACTTTAGTATTTTGGTGTTCTCTGTGTGTTGGATATAGGCATGGGGTTCAGGCAACTACTCCTGTGGTTTAAAGTTCTTAATGCACACACTGCTGAAGGACAGGGGCATTTTGGCCAAGACCTGCTGGATAATCTTAGACATGCGCATAGCATGTGTGTAATTGTGCCACATCTCACTGTTTGAGAAAGCCAATAGAAAGAATCCTGCAAACAACTTATTTTCTCTCACAGTTTATTGATTATCTTGCCTTTTCAAGCATCAAATAAGTCCTTAACTATATTCTTGAGAGGTAAGCAGCTCTCATAAAGTGTGATTTAGGTTCTGAAGCTGGCTGAGCACTGCATGGGTGCAGAGGCTGGCTGACGTGGAACTTGCTGCTGGCCTCTGCAGCTGTCTCATCACCCTGATTGCTTTGACTGGGAAAGGAATATCTTAATCTCAATAATGTAGTTTCAGGCAAGGGGTACTGGGTAAAGTTCAGGTATATTTAGAGAAACATATATGTATGCAGGCACTACAGTCTTGTTGCTGATATTTTAAAATGATTTGTGTTTGATGTGCTTGATTAAAAAGAAAAACTGGCAATTTGCTCTATTCAGTTGCATATGGGTACTGTTTTTAAACATAAGCGTCCAGGTGCACACAAGCTGAACAGGCTTTGGAAAGCCACCAGGTTTCATCCAGACACTTCAGCTTGAAAGAGGACCTTTTCAAGCACATGATAATTTAGATAGTACTAATTGTGTAGTTATATACTATATAAAAATAACAGTACATGAGCCCAGTGTAAAATGGAGATTCTCTTCAAGATTATTTTTATCTGTATTAATTTTTTATGTTTTGTGATGTGCTAATGTAATGATTTCACACTAAGGCCTGTTTTTATGAATTTTCATGCCATGTGCATCATATCATACACAGTATCTAATAAAGTAATTAACAGATGAGATACCATGAGAGCCCATCCAGTGAATTTAATGAGTTAAATAGTTAAAACATAGAAAATTTGACAACTTGAGCATGGTTCCATATGGTCCAGAGATGCAGAGCATCAACTGAAATCTCTCTTTTTAGTGGTGCACAAGGATTAAGTCAACCAGGTAATTTGCTTCAAGAGTCAGCAACACTCCTTGTCAAAAAAATAAGCCAACAAAGAACACCAACAGAAAACCAACCTGGCTAACAATCTCAAGAGCAAGGAGGTCGGGGATGGTCTCCTAATGAAGACCTGCAATGGCTGATAAGAAGAGAAGGCAATTTTAAAATCAATGCAATATTTCCTGGAATACTGAAAATCATTCCTACTTTATTTAAAGGGATGTTTTGTGGGTGTCTACAAATAACAGATCCCTCCCTTACATGCCAGCCTTTCAGAAACAAGGCAAAGATGCGAGACAGCAAAAAAAGGTCTCACCATATCAGCACACAGGATGATGGACTGCTCCTCCAAGTGACACTTTCATTATCAGTAAATTTATGCTCCTATTTCAGTCTGTAATAATGACCATTCACAGCAAAAGCATGGTGGCTGTTAATGGACAGGAGTGTGGATAAAAATTCATTAATTAATGTGGAATTGAAGCATTTCCTCCACACACTTTGAGCAGCCAAGTATTTCACAGCAGATCTTGGCACCCGAGTGCAGGTATAATAATTATACACAATTTTCAGTGATTAAAAGGTTGTAAAGTAATTTTAGATACATCTCAAAATTATTTATCTTATAAATGAGGATAGAGTGAATATGAGCTGAATCATAAGTACCACTGTTCAGAGCTGAGCTGAAGAGCTTGCAGGGGGAGATTCCTGCTCCTCAGCAGTGATGTCTCAGTGCACCTCCATGGCGGTTATCTACTCATCATTTCTGCCTTTCATCTTCTGCAAAGGCAGGTGACTCTGAACAGTATGATTTTCAAACATCTGTGAGATCTTTTATGTTGCAGTAATTTAGGCAGTGATGTTCTGGTTCTAACAGTATGGTGGCCAGACTGAGAGTGGCAGTGATTGTGATTGTCTGCTGCTGTGGTGAGGACTGCAATTTACATGGCACTTTGTCATTCTTCTCATCAGGTTGTGTTTTATTCTACCAGACGTTGTTTTTCTGCTCCTGTTTCTTACCTGCTCACCTAAAAAAAGTTTCCACACTGAATTGGATGGGCAGTCCAGCTGCATGCCAGTCATGAGACCACTGCCTCCACTGTAACTGTGAGTAACCTCTCCGGTAAAAAGGTCCTCTTTGCTTTGTCACCCTCAGGCAGGGAGATCCCTGGGAAGATGCCAAGGTGTGGTTAAAAAGCCTATTTGGAAATAATCCTGTGGGTTTAGTCCTTGTGGAACTTTTATCTTTCTTTTGGATGATGTGGGCTATAAAATTGTTCCTCAACCTTTAGAGATAGACAACAAAAATAGGCCTGCCATAGTCCCTTGGGCTCTGATCCAAATTATTTCAGCATGGCACCACAGGCTGTGTTAGACATCAAAGGCAGAATAGCTTAATTTCAGTGTTAAAGTTGAGGAATTTATGGAAAGACTGAATAGTCTCCAGTGGTAACCTGAAAGAAGATGGCATTCTGAACTTACTTGGGAGTTGGAAATGTCCTGTCTGTACCTGTAATCCTGAAGTTCAGGAGCAGACAGTATGTCCAGTCTGCTTTCTCATGAATTCTCACTCAGCTTTCAAGTGGGAGAGTGAAACCAAGGGATTCATTAATGAACTCAAGAAGCAAATGCATACTCTTAAGGGGGAAGGGGAAAAGTCTTTCTTTTGGGGTCAACTGTAAAAATAGCCACTTCTGCAACACATTTTCCTAAACAGGAATATGCAATCTCCCTGAATTTTAAATGCAGACAAAGCTGTTAGTGTCAAATATTCTCCTTGTGTCTGATAAAACCAGAGCCTTGTCCTTTTTTAGCTTAGCATGATTATACAAAGAAACCAAGAAAATATATGATATAGATAAAGATCAAAATGTAGCAAGATACTAGATGTGTTACATCCCTTCAGTCATAGGTGTTTTCCACTGAGTGGAAATGAAATGTTTTTTGGGAATTTCTCCTTGTGACTGAGCTAGTAATGGTACAAAAGTGGTGGGGATCATAAAGCTGCTGCTCACTTGGTGGTCTAGAGCACTTATTTCTGTCGCCTTAGTAAGCTCAGGTCCCTTCTCAGCCAAACCAGCTAGCAGTGGGGTGCATCCAAAATGTAAAATGAGGCTTAAGAAGGAAGAAAACAGCTCCAAAATGCATTGCACCCAGCCAAAAAATAGTGTTTCTCCCATAAGAGCTGAAGATCGCTGTGAATAGAAGAGGAGGTTGAATCTGGGTGGTGTTGTATTGATCTCTTAAGAAATCCACATATCTTAATGTAAAGCTACCAAGAAAAACCTTAGCTGGACTCTGCAGAAGGCTTCATGATGTGAAGAAGAATGGAGCTCCTGGCCAGAGCTCAAGGAAACATTGCAGGTCTCAGATCTGATAATGATTTCTATCAAGCATATGTTTCAGCTTTTTTTCCCTATTATTTCTAGAAATTGGAGACAGAATTATGATATTTAATGACTAATACCTGCCTATAGCACTAGCTGTCTTTTTTTAAAGGGTATTTACTTCCCTCCACTTTTTTTTTTGTTTTGTAGAAAATTTAGAAGACAATTCCATTTGTTATAATGTAAAAAAAAAAAACTCACAAGAAGTGAGATGCAGGATTTACTTACTTGAAAGTGGAAGATAGCTGTTCCACATTGCAAAGATATAAATTAAAAGGGCATCTGAGCTCCCCAAAATAATCTGTTCATATCAACAAAGTGAATATTAATGAAAAACAAAATTGAGTTCTTCCTGTGGTTGATTTTCATCGCAGTACCCAGGTAATAAAAATGGCCATAGAAATTGAATCCATCAGTCATTACAATAACTTTGGCTTCTTCTCTGTAGCAGACAAGCACCAGTGCTGCCTGCACAAGGCTGTTATGTGAAGTCTACTTGGACACTTTATGCCATGTAATGGAGAGGGAGGCAAAAACATCCAACTTCTGCTGTCCCCATAACATAAACCAATGCTGGTGAGGAAATGTGCTTGTTCCAGAAAACACATTAGCACAGATCAGTCAACCTTCCTACCCTGGCTGTCTCTGCTTCGTCTGTCTGCGCAGTGGGGTTGTGCCCTCAACGTTAATTGGATCACTTCATCCCTGTGACAAGACCAATAACCACACAAGGACTTAGGCATCTGAGAGAGGATGTAGGCATGTATGTCAAAATGGAACTCTACAAAGCTTCTGGTTCAGCCTGTTGGAAAGGCTATTGGGATATTGCCTGCTTGGCCATGAGAACATTATCTGGAGAAATAAGAGGTGATGCTTTCAGATTGTTTCAGATATTGGGATCAGTTCCCATCTATTATTGTTCATACTTTCTGGGTATCTCATTTTGTGCATTTATCACTCATTTTCAGGCCAAGTTCTCTGAGCAGCAAATTAACTTTTAACTCACATGAAAATTCCCTTTTCCCACTCTACTTTTTGTGTCAATGATATGAAACTAAAGCAGTGGAGTAAATTTAAAAAAAAATCTTGATGCAATCAAGGTAAAATAGAGATGTCATTTGGGCAGATGCCTCACTCATGCTGGTGTTAAATTCCAGATCACCCCATTACCAAAAGTGCACAGGGCAAATGCTCAGCCTGTACCACTTAGGGGCAGTTATTTCAGCAGAGGCTGTGTAATATGGACCCAGTAGTGACTGGGAATCTCTGTTTCTCCAGAAAGGTCTGGTTGATCTTAGGTTTAGCCCAAATCCTGCAGAACATTGAAGTTCTTCAGTCGCAAGAACTTACAGGGACACTCTTAAAAACCCATTTTGTCCCATCTGTGTTTGTAGGTCTCACCTGCAGCTCCTGTAACTAATGACACTGAGTTAAACCCATTGTTTCTCTTTTTTTTGCTTATTTATATGTAGCAGCATTCTGCTTATGTGCAGTGTCACTGCTTTTCCCCTAGTTGTGTTGATCATATGACTGCTTAATTAAGCATGTGCTTAATTTTGTATAACTTACTTATTCAGGAAAGTTTCTCACTTGATTAAAATTAAGCATATGAATGTTGCATATCTGGGGTTCTAATTAGTTTTCTTGGCTGCTTGTTTTTTTTTTTTTTTTTTTATAAATCATGAAGGAAGCAAATAAAGACAAAGGAAAACTATATCTTCACAAGTTGTTTGGGGCTTAGCAATGGCACCTGGCTTAGTTTTTATTTCATTGTGATTAGCAAATCAAGTAAAAACTTCCTTTAAGACTGCTTAAGGATTTCAAAGCTCCAGGGCAGAATGAAGTAACTACTTCAAGCTTTGCTTTAAGGATTTAGAGCCTGATGCAAATCCTATTGGAGTCAATGGAAATCATTTAAGGGATTTTGCTGGGCTTTGGATCAGGCCCTCATGGCAAACGAGAGCCTTAGCCATGTTAAGGAGTTAATGTCCTTAGAGCTGTTCTGGACCCCAAGTGGCTTAAGGCCTTACGGTGTGTTTTCAGGTATCACGGTGTAATTCAGAGGAGCTAAACTCCTGCTTTAAATGTGTTCTTCCATGCTGGTAGCCCTTGCAGGACATAGCCTTGAGGGCACTTGTCAGGGCACCCCTAAGTCATTCATTTTTCTGGAGTGAGGTCTGTGTGCAGCAAAGTTTCTGGCCTGTGTGTCTGAACCCCATCACCCCTATCACCCACAGCTGGGCAGCTGGGGCCATGATTTTAGGATTCTTTCATGGCCCCTGCTCAGACAGGTAGTGTGGGAGGATATGTTAATGTGTGTGTAAAGATAAGTACACACACAGGCTGCAGGGGGAAAAGCATCAAAAGCCTTATTTATAAAAGCCAATTCAGTTTTCTGGCCATCTTCACTGTTGTGAGGAGCAGCTGCTCCTTTGGGGACAGGGAGGCCAAGGCTTTATCCATAAAAACAGGTGGACGTTGTCACTGGTTTCTGCTGCTGGAATCTTTCCCTTCAGCTGCCATCAGGCTTGAGCCCTGATTTTTGTCAGCAGGTCCTTGTTGGAAAGGCTGACACTCTGTTTCCTCTGGTACAGACAAGCTTAGACAAATTTCAACTCACTGACTTTGCTATTTCACCACTGAAAATTTACCATATTCTCCTGAATTAATCTGATATCCTTGCAGTCTGGATCTAGTCACAAACTAAATTATGTTTTGTGTTCTCAATGATAGGCACAGAATACAGGAGGACCTTTTTACAGCCTTTGATTACATGCTATTTCTCCCTGCCTGGGTAATTGTTGAGGAGTGAGTCAGAAAGATGTTCTGATTAATTAGATATGGTATTTTAGGATGCTTCAGTCTGGGAAAGTATGGACTAGAATCCAGACTTCCCACTTATCTGCCTTAAATACTCTGACCCTACACTGAACTTCACACTTGCTCTATGAGTGTTTGTTTATGCTGGAATTTGCTACAGGAGGCCTTATTAACTGGTGGTCAAGATTTTATTTTTAAATGGATCGTTAACTTGTTACATACTCAAGGAGAGTGTTGATGCATCTCTGCGTAGGAATCCTTTCCTCCCATCCCTGCACCCTCCCTGTGTGCCCATAATGTGAACCTGTTTAGAGACCTTATAGATTTCCTTTCATTCATGAGAAAATAATAAAAAAAATGAAGCATAGAAAAAGCAAAATAGGGAAGTAGCAGCAGTAGAAGTGGAAACATTCTTTAATCATGGTAATGGAGCAGATGCTTCAATAGCAACAGCAGCAGGTCCAGTCAGTGCTGCATCTTCTTCTTTCATCCCCCTCTAACCAGAGCTGCTAGCAACATGCCATCTTTCCTTCTCAGGATTTTGCTTCCAGTAGCATCTGCTGTGCCTCTTTCTCCTACATGCTGCGACATATGTAGCTGCATCACAAGAAGCAGCCAAGTCATACACTAAGGTAATTTCTATTAATTTGTACTTGCTTAGTGGATAAAATCTCTTTTTGTAGCCCTGATTCATACAGCTGCTTTGTGCTACTAGTGTGAGCAGAGGAAGTGCTATGAGAACAGACGGATGTTTACTGGATAGCCCAGGACTGACAGCAGTGCATGAGTGCTTGGATTGAAGGAAATCACTTCAGTGAGGTTAATAAGATGAGCCTGATTTTATGTTTGTTGTAAGAGATGGTGGCTGCTGGATTTCCACATGAAATTCTTCTCTTTTCTCACTGGCTTTGTTGGCAGAATCAATTCGTAGAAATTTCCAATTCCATTTCCTGAAACACAGGTTTGCGTAGTTTAGATTATAAAAGAGAAAGTGTTGGGAAGGAGAAACTCTCATCTGTGGTGGTATTTGGAAAGTAAACTGACTCTCAGAGCTGTACTCCTGTATCCATCACAACTCTGCCTCTAGAATAACTCAAACCTTGGCTGTGGTGGAGCCCATGTTTTGTCATCTCCTGAGCTGCTGATGTATTTCAGTCTGAAGGCTGAAGTTTCAACATTCCCTCTTGTGCCACTACATACGGGTGTGTTTGCCCACCTTCTGTTGCATGGATGACAAAAGTGGGAGCATGGATGCAGCACTCAGCACCTCCTGAGAGCCCAGTGTTGGTGTCCCTTGGATTCAGGGCAGCTGGATCCCTCCAGGGAAGCTTGCAGGATCCGGCCCACCAAGAACACAGTGTTTGAGCTAATATGCAAATTCTAGGTAGTGCAAACACCAACACAGTCAATTACACACAGCAAAAACATACACAACAGCCAGGAAGCCATATGATAGATATCATGTTGTGACTATGTTGTGGGACTTTCATCTTTATTGGCAAACATTT
This sequence comes from Melozone crissalis, assembly GCF_028551555.1. Taxonomy (NCBI): domain Eukaryota; kingdom Metazoa; phylum Chordata; class Aves; order Passeriformes; family Passerellidae; genus Melozone; species Melozone crissalis. The sequence goes on from NW_026535785.1 coordinate 15,095,599, forward strand.
CAGGCAGCAGTTCAGATTTACATAGAATCACATATGTGCTTAAGAAAGCATTTTATCTCCCCCTTCCTTTACCGAGCTGCAGTTACCAATACCCTGCTACCAGTAAGTAATTAAGATATTTCAGTGCTCTTCAGCTAATCACTCAAAATGTCAGTATCCTTTCCAACCCTCATCTAAATTTCTTCAAGTTTAAAAACCAGGCTGGAAATTTTAGGCAAAGTGGAAATGCTGCTTCTTCTCAAGCTGATTTGTCTTTTTTATTTATGATGTTTTGTTGTTCTTGCAAGAGCCCAAAGGAGAGTGTGCAGAAGGAAACCTTATTGCATTGGAAGAAGCTTCCCAGAAATAATATTTTTATTTGGAAAGTTATGAAAAGAAACAGACTTATTGTCAGTGTGTTGTACTTAAAAGAATTCTGGTTTGATTTTTGTAATGTAAGAGGTTTGTAACTTAGCATTTCTCCAGCTTTTTTTTACTTTCTTAGTGATAATACCTTAAAAGGTTATTTATATAAACTTTAAAATGGCTTTTCTGAATTTGGATCTAAAGGGGCTTTAGTGCTTATTGAAAGTCATGATCTTAATGATAGTCTTAAGTAGAATGAGTATTATGTACTCTAGTAATAATTTAAATTCTCTAGCAAAACCAGGAATATATTTTAAATTGTTACTTACACCTCTATGCATGAGAGACCATATATTCCAAATATCAGCTAATTTTTCATTTTTCTCTGCATTGTTCAGTTTGGTCATTTAAAATGAAAACATTTATAAGCACTCTTCTTGTTGAGATACTCAGAACCTAAAGAATTTGGAGTATCAGAAATCCTAATGTTGTACAGAAATTTTATAAGGAAAGTTTTCCCACATAGCACATATATATCACTTAGAAAACTTCCATAAGATTCTTTCCAAATGAGTGATATTTAAGTATTTTTACAAAGAGCAATCAAAGCATGTGGCACTTGAATTTGTTACATTAAAGCTCCCCTGATTGTGCAATAATAAAAGATGAATGTTGATTTATATTGTATGCAAATTAATTAATCTTTTCATAGCATTACTCAATTAAAAAAACCTGGGGTAGAGTCGCAATGCTTATCTGATAGTACTGAAAGGCAAACAACAGAAGACTTCTTGAAACATCCATGTGCAGGCATAATGTATGCATCAATTTTTCTCATCTTTAATATAAAATACATGCAGTATTTGTAGTGGTTGCAAAAATTACTCAAGAACTTTAGTTGCAAGGCATGGATTAGGTCTGTCACTGCAGCCCTTCTGGATGCTATGCTCTGAAGTGCCTTTTTGCAGAGTCCTTGCAGCAGCAGATGTTGGGGAAGGCAGCACTGTCAGCTTCTGTCTTGTGATGGTATGTCTTGGAGGATGATGAGCCCATTCCTAGTGTGACATTTGGGGAAAATATGTAAGAAATCTTGTCCTGAAAGTTCAAGAGAAAATGATGTCTACCATTGCAACATCTGGAAGTGTGGTGATAAACATGTTGTGAATAAAGACAACAGCCTGGTGGAAGTGCAAACCTCAGGCACAGAAAGAGTTACCATGCCAAAATGGGCATATTTTAATAGCAAGGATCATTAACAGCAAATGTTCTTAGCAAAATGGTTTGTTGCAAATAGAGGGCGCTGGGGCTCCTCAGGTGTCCTTAAATGTGAATTAGATTGTGTTTGCAAACTTTTTTTCTGGTTCATTGTACTGCTCAGAGAGCAGTGGATCCGGAGAGGAACATAGATTTCTGTATATGATTAAGATGTAGTAGCTGAGAGAGTTAGACTGGGGTTAAAACAGAGGCATTCACATTTACACAATTAAGTGATTCTGGTCAGCCATCTCTCAGTTCAGAAAGTCACTTAACAGTGTGTTTGAATGTTTGCCTGAATAGCATGCAAGTGTTTATATCCATCAGCCATTGTGTGAATTCAGCCTATATCCCTCAGACCCAATTTCAGGCTTGCTGTGAATGCCTCCAACAGGAGCTACCACTTTCCAGAGGGTTCCCACCTTGTGCAGAGGTGACTTGCTCTGTGTCTGGACTATCTGGGTGCAGCTGCAACAGAATTGTATAAAAATCCTCTACCAATAACTGCCTCTAATGGTGCAAAAAATGCAGGAATGAATTTGGCAACAGAAATTGTATGACATGGGTTTGTGAGATCAGCAACATAGGATTGTTTGAAAAAGGCAGTTTTGCTCTTACCCTGCTTTTTTAAGACCTCTCTTTCAAAAGCTTCCCTGCTATGCTCTTCTGCACTGGTTAAAAAAAAAAAAAAAAGTGTGCAGATGCAGTTAATTGCTTAAAAGGTGAAATACAACCAGTCTTGGTGCTCATTTGGGTCTCAGAAACATCCCCTTCTCCTCTAGTTCTCCATTCAGGAGAAAAAAGAAATATTGAAGTTCAGACATCTCCAAAACCGTAGCTGTTTTTTCTTTCTTAACCAATTCTCTTTTGTTTCACATTATTGATGTCAAAATTGAAGTTGCAATTAATGTCCTTTCCTGAGAATACTCAGAGCTTTGAACTCCAGAGCCTTGCTGTTCTTTGGCACTGGGCCGGCTGAACCCCACTCACCTGCCAGCAGCAGAGTGAGAAAGTGGAGTTGGGCTGGCTCATGTCTGATATGAAAGAAACAAAAGCATGCAGGGACGGTCTGCTCTTAGCAAGGAACACCTGGCCATGGAGTTAAGGTGATACCCTAACAGGTCAGGGAAAATAATAGAACAACCCAGATTTTTCCCCAGTTAATTGTTTTTTGGCATCATCTATTAAAAAGTATTGCAAGAAGTTTTCTATAGTGATCTACTTTTGTTTTCTTATCTGCTTATTTAAAAGTAGTAAATTCATATTCGTTCACATAGCACAATGCCTTTTTTTGTCATAAAATAAATAACTCAGCAAAATATCAGCATTACAAAGTGATATTATTTTTCCTTTGAAGGTTCACTTTACACAGCATGTCATACTAGAGACAGGGCTGCTTTCAGATGCTGAGTATTTTTTTCCCTTTCCCCAACACTTTTAATTCCTTTTCCTAAAGTTAATGGGAGTGCATATTGAAACCTCTATTACAGGTAATTCTATATTTATCTGTCAACCTGTTTACTCTTCCAGTGACACCAGAGGACATGGTGGAGGTGTTTACAGTAATGAATGGTCTGGAGGAGGTGACCTGCACACCATCTTTCACCAAACATAAGATCACAGACTTGCAGGCTTGAGAAAGAATTAAATGTGCTGGTTCTTTGCCTTTCCCCTGGGCAGTGTTTGGTCATTGGGTCTTGCTAGGAAAAGGCTCAACATGGCCAACTGTGCTGCCCATAAAATTCTGCAAAGCACACCCTTCCAAGGCACAGCACCAGAGGCAAGTCTGTGGCATGGTTTGCTGTGTTCTTTTTCAGAGCAGGGAGCACTGGGGTCTGCAGGATATCAGGGCAGCTCCAGCCCATTTAAAATAATCACTTACCAGGAAAATACAGCTTATTGCTACAAGACAAATTCACTTGCTGCAAACCCTTCGTGTTTGACAGGAAAAGTGTGCTTCTCTTTAGGGCTCTAAACAATGACTTGAGAAGCCTTTATAATTAACACTTTATTAAAAGATCCTAGATAAGGAGAAAAGCCATTGTCAGAGTGCACGCCATGGCCTCAGCGGGCGCCTGGCTACATGGACATCATTTCCTCACACAAATCCTAAACCTGAAAAAAGATCTCTTTAACCCATTGAATCCTTGTGTGACACCCTCTATGCTTTGCTACACCAGTGTTGCTTTAACAGCATTACAAGCAGATCTTTTGTAGTTTTAGTGCTAATTCTGCAAAAAGTTCATCCATGGGAGCAGTGGGAGCCTGGCCTGTGTCCTGAGTGCAGCGTAATATCTAGGGGATGTGTGGGTAGTATTGATTTTTGGAAACAGCAATTAATTTAAAATAATCTTGGTCCCTTGAGTAACCTCAAGTGACTTGGAAATTTATTGGAAATATTTTAAAAATGAAGTGTTTTGGTTTTCTTTTTTGTTTTTTTGGGGTTTTTTTTGTTATTTTTCACATTGTTTAAAATCTTATTCCATCTCAGTTTGGCAGAGAACTGAATAGAAGGAGGTTATCCAAATTTCTGAACTGGTGAAAACTGTGTATATAGGGAAGCAGATAGAAAACAACGTGCACATGTGAGTCTCAGTAGTGTTTTGGACAGTGGTTCCCATCTAAGATGTACAAAACCCAAGTGGTCAGAGAGGCTTCTGCTTGTGGAAAGTCCCCCCATGCTCTCATATGCCTATGGGGGAACAATCATAGTCATTCATCCTAGAGAACTGGCTTCTGCAGCAAATAAACATATTTACATAGTGAGAACTGAAGCCACCACATCAAAGACCCAGCTGAGGTCAGGTGCCTGCTCATTTCAGAAAGGTATGGTGGATGCTGTCACTGAGGCTGTGAACACTTTACATCTATAAAACATCAGTTATAAAAGCACAGAGCTTTTATAAAGCTTTCAATTTAAAGGGTAGTAGCAGATCCCTCACTTGCTGATCATCTCCCTCCCCCACAGGCAGGCTCACACACATCCTCCTGCAGGTCAATCACCACTCAGCCAGGCAGGCAGGACTCCTGCTCTGTCTCCAGCTTTGGACACCAAAGCCTCACTGGGTTCTTCATCATCAAGGGTCAAGATTTTTTCTCCTCATCAAAAAAAATTAACCAAGCTACCCCTCTCTCTCCAAAGCCCCACCCAGCACAAATGGAGTAACCAACCAAAATGATGCCAAGCTGTAATCAGTAATGCTGATATGCTGTGAATTTTGAAGATCAAAAAAAGCAAATTTTGTGGTGGATTGGTCTCAAGTAATCTTAAACCTAGAAATATCAAAGGGCTGATGGCCTCACAGGGGTGGGGCAATGCCTGAAAGGTATGACATTCCCATGCATTATTAAATACTATGCATGTTTGCTCATCCCCTTAAAAGAGTAAGAGCCATGCAACACAGAGCATCTGCCACTAGTTGTGAAATTCCTGGAAATGCAAAGAAGAAAAGAAAAAAAGTTTCTCTCTAAATAAAACAAAACATGGGAAGTTGCTTCTTTTTGCTAAGTCACTGCTTTCTGTGGCTTTTTGATCCATCTCTGAAGGGATTGGCAGCTCAGTTGGTAATTAATAGTCCCTGGAAGAACACAGGCCTTTTGGAGTGCTTCGAACAGTCTCTCCGTTTTCACCTCTTCTCAGGATTTCTTTGAAGAACCAAAGTCAAAGATTCATTTTCAAAACATGTCTCGACTCTGTGAGTTGCAGACAGAAAGACCTAGATGAGTTCCATTGCACAGGGGGTATTTCATGCTATACAGTGCTCAGACAGGTACAAATGTAACTGAATATCCTTTAGGTTTGGAATTTTGATTGTTCGGAGCTCAAGACATGTTGGATACTTCTCATAATACTCTCTGGGTCAGTTTGGTTTTTTTTTTAATTCTTAATGAAAAATAGAAAAAATTACACCATTTTTGAATGTAAACATGTGAAATCTGAACTATGATTTCAGGACATTAAATTGCTGATTAAAATATATTTCAGGAAAGAAAATTCTGTGTTTGCAACATCATTTTCAGTTTAGCAGGAGCACTATATAATCTTACATATTTAAAGTAAAGTAGTTAATTAGTTTTGCTTGACACTGTAGTAAATTAGGATTGAATTCTCTAAAGTTGTAGGCACTGGTCTGTCACTGCTCCCTGTGAGCCCTGGGATGAAGTCATTGACTCCAGTGGTGTCAGAGTTGTAGTCCTGCAGCTTTTCAGGGACTCTCCAAGATTTGTGCATTCTTAGATTTGGAATATGAATACCCTGGTGAGTATCCAAAGTCCACAGAAAGTAAATCCTCAGTCAGATCAGAAATCATTGTAGGTACCACCCAGAGCCAGTGAAATTCCCTTTGGCTCATTTTGCTCTGCTGGGCCACACAAAGCTCCACAAAGTCTACATCAGCTCTTTTGGGAACATCCATGGAAAAGAAAAGGAGGAAAGGCCTTCTGATGACCACTGGCATAATGGGAATTTCATTGGTAGCTAACTGAAAGTTGTCCCCAAGTTTTTGGAACGTGGCCACAGCTGCGTGCAGTCATCTATTCAGCAAGTGGATATAAACAACCTGGAAATATATCTGTATTTTGCAAAGAATTTTGAGTGTTCTGAAAAGACTCATTAGGAACACTCCAATTTATAACCCCCAACTACTCCACTATGATTTAATTGTACTTGCAGATGTAACTGTACTTGCAAATAATCAAACAAATCCACAAAATGTTTGCATTACATTAATTTACTTCACTTGGCCCTGCAATACTAGAACCATAATTACTTAGATATTTCCTTTATTATTTTCTAACCTCTTTTTGTAAATTGTCAATAAGCATTCTAGAGACAGTTGGATTAAAAAAAATACCGAGCATGTGTCTGATTAATATTTTAAGACCAGGAGGATCAAATCTAAAAATGTGGCTTTTTTTTGTCAAGTTCAAATTAACTGATAAAGCTGTCCAGTGTGTATTAAGAAGTTATTTTTTAAATGTTGAATGATGCAGTTTTCATATTTGAAAGTGCAGCCATTGATATGGGAACTATAAAAATAGAGGTCAGGTTTCAGCTTGCAGTGGTGAGGTGTCCATGGAACAAGGAGAAGTGCAGGCACACTTGGGGTTTGGGGTGATTGGGATGGGCTGAGGGCTGAGCCTCATCCCCAATGGGCACAGCTGTGAGCAGCAGTGACAGCAATGAGCCATGGAGTGCCCAGGGGCACTGAGCAACCACCAAAGGGAGCAGAGGGCACACAGGGGCAGGGCATGGACAGTGAGGGGCACACAGGGGCAGGGCACTGACAGTGAGGGGCACACAGGGGCAGGGCATTGACAGTGAGGGGCACACAGGTGCAAGGCATTAACAATGAAGGCACACAGGTGCAGGGCATTGACAGTGAGGGGCACACAGGTGCAGGGCACTGACAGTGAGGGGCACACAGGTGCAGGGCATTAACAATGAAGGCACACAGGGGCAGGGCATTGACAGTGAGGGGCACACAGGGGCAGGGCATTGACAGGAGGGGATAAAAGGTTGGGCTAAAGAACAAGAAGGGTAGATGCTTGCAGCCTTCTGAAGTGGCTTGGTGTTATAGGCAGACACCTGAAGCCTTCTGATGAGGTAAGGTGTTACTCTGTTTGGGGGAGTGTTTAAAGCCTTCTGGAATTGTGTGGCGGTGCTCTGTGTATCGTGCCTGTCTCAGCTGTGGTACGTGCTGTGATAGAGAAGGTGCAAATGTCCGTCCCCTGCTGCCCTGGATGTGGAGCAGGCAACAACCCCAGAGCCAGGCTGGCAGTGATGGCTGTAGGGTCCTTCCTCTTCTCTGACCAGCACAACTCCCCCGTGTTAGTCCAGGGCAACACCCATGGTAAGAGAGGCTTTTTCCTGAAGGGCTAGGCAGGAATGGTGACATGGAATCTCCTTAACTGCTTGAGATTTTTGGTAAGGGTTGGTAATAACATGGATTGTGATTCAGCCTTCTGCACAGGGACAAGGTGATTTCAGCGTTTCAAAAACCAGAATTTAGTTCCACTTTTCAGGGCAGTGTCTGCCCTCATATTGTCATTGAGGTTAATTTGTAGAACTAAAGTCTCCTTCTTAAGGATTATCAGCAAAACTTGCTCCACTTTCCTACATTTCAGCTGAGCCATGTCTTCTTAGAGCCACAGGGTCCCACAGGAGGCTTGGCAAGAACAGACCCACTTGGTGAGCAGCTCCTGAGAGCACCAGCCTCATGGCTGTAGGAGCAGAACTTCACTCACAGTAACTGGGTGGTTCTTCATTCCCCAAGGCCCAGGTCCTCCATGTTATAACACTTTAAGAGGATGTCATGTCCCCCCCCCCCCCCAGATGAGAGTGCATTTCAGTGAGGGGGGAGCTCATTCTTTCTGCTCCATTGATATAATGGGCTGTCATTAATCTTTGTAAGGTGTTTGGAGAGTGTCATATGGGAGATAATGCCCAAGTGACAAATATTAAATTAATTAGGGCTAGTAGCATTTTGTTAAAAAAAGAAAAAGCGACCTGAGTTGCCTGTGTAGAGGCTATTTATTGGTTTTGTGAGTGGCACTGAAGGATGTGTACAGAGTAAGATCATGTCAAAGAACACAATGATGATCTGAAAGGTAAAACTATCCTTTGCTGATAAACTTTTACTGCCATCAGTTGAGGAACAGTTCATTCTCTGCACTAAATTCAAAACCATAATCCCTTAGGGAAAAGGCTAGTGCATTAAGGACAGTGCATCCATCAAATGTACCACCCAGTCCCCTCAAGCTTTTTCTTTTTGGAATGCTAAGATTTATGGGATTTCTGCCACTCAGTACCTTACAAGAAAAGAAACTCCAGTGTTAAGAAAGGCTACAAAACTGCCAAGTTTGGCACATGCTCTACTAGCACATGGCTGGCTTTGGACACAACCATGAATCAAGGAACCCAGAAAGAGTACTCCTAACCTTCTCCTGGTAAGACCAGTCCTGCAGTCTTTCCCCTGGCAAAAATCAACATTTGACATCAGATAGGATTTACCTAGGTGAAGCCCCCAATGTTTCCTCAGGGATTTTTAGGAGTATTTGTGAGTATCATGGTCACATTGCTAATGGAGGAACAGGTAGAAAGGGCAATGGCACAGGTAAATCTCTGCTTGCCATTCAGGCAGTTAGGCTGCTGCAAACATTTGGGGCTCTGGAGGACTGTGGGGCAGCCCTAAGGAGCCTTCAAAACAGATTTAGGTGCCACCCACATCAACCTTCCTCATTGCAGTGTTACAGGACTTAGAAGAAAGCTACAGTTATTGAAAGTACAGAGCTGGATTTTTTTCACAAAAAATATTTTTGGTCGTTTTTCCTGACTTTTTTTTTGTGTGTGTGTCTCTGAAATTGCATTTCACATATCTTTAGGGAAATCTTTGGTTGTCCAATCAGAATAGAAAAATAAAAGCATGCCTTGAATTTAACTGCATTAGCCAGCATAGTATCAGGCAGTAACGCCTTCATTATAGCAATCTGAGTACTTCCTGAATAATTCAGAAGTGCCAAACAGAAGACTTGTTGCTTGGATGTGCTAATGAAAATATCAAGGGAATTAATTAATAGTCAATTATATCAATTTCAGATTTGGACATTGATTATGACGCTAAAAGCAAAATATACTTTCTTTACTATACATAATTCCTTACTTCTGAATGCTATAGCTCAGTTTAAGAATTCCAGTTAAGAGTGGAAAAGAAATAGAAATTCAGATTATTTTTCACTATTTCTCCTTCCTTTCCAGTATATTCAATGTAAATAAGATAAAAGGTGTGGTGGAAACATATAGGTACATCTTATCAGTGTTGGTGCAGATTTTGCTAGGATGACCTTCATAATATGTGTTGTGAAAAGTTTTGAATTCAGAGGAGAATAAAAAGGTGACATGGACATGTATATTTATATTTTGAAGTGTATTTTTAAACTGAAAAATAATTATTTTGTATTATTTGATATTTAAATTGACTCAATTTTTAAAGGGAATTTTTGACTTTTTTAACTCTCCACAAACAGAAAAGTTTATCTAGATGTGTTTTATTGAACTCCACATGTATTAAAAAAGAGAGCATCTTCTGGTCTTTGGTGCTAAAGGAAAGCATTTCATTGAGATCAGTTTTTGCATGATTTGGCACGAGTTGTCTAGACTGGTTCATGAAAAATGACAGCTAGTAGGAAAGTAATTAAAAATGTATTTTGCTGAAAGCAAAAATATTTTTGGAATCTATAACAACCATCTTTAATTTGCCAATGATTTCTACAATTATTTTATATTAACTGGAGGATTTTGTATTCTAGAAAATATGTATATTGATACCTGAGCATTGATAGGTCTCTGGTTTGATCTTCTTGCAAACTCTGCTCTTGTAACACACTGGCAAGAGCTGAAAAAGTGATCAAATGGAACATTCAAATCTCTGTGGCACCCTTTATGAATTATTATGATTGGCAGTAGATGGGGATAGGACTCTCTTCCATGGATGAGATGTTTCAGTATTTTGGCTGGAGCTGAAGAAAGCTTTGCTTTACTTGGAGTGAATACAGTTTTTCAGGTTTGAATGCAGTAAAGGAGTGTTCCCATTTAAACAAGAACAAAACCAAAAAAGCCCAACAATGCAAAGGTCAAATAAATGTAAAAAAATCATAATATGAAATTAAAGCCAGGCATTATGATATGGATCCTTGCTGAGTGATGGGCTGAATTCTTATTAGTGTTGTAGAGCTCTTGGCATATTGCTCAGGAAATTATTGGCAATATCAGAATAATTAGGTAACCTCTGCACTTCACTGAATCACTGTGCTGGTGCAACCTAGCAGCCAGCCAAATGCAGCCAAAATCCTAATGTCCCTTCAGATAAGGTTGAGGTGGGAGCAGGTACAGGGTATGGCTTTGCACTGGGAGGTCAATGAGTTAGAAACCAGTGTGGAAACCAGTATGGAAATGCCTGAGCATCATCCAGTGCTGGGCCTGCTCCTTGGTGCTGTTTTTAACTGAATGCTCACTAACTGCATGGTAAGGTTCAGTCTCAAGAGGCCACTATTGACCTCTTCAGGTGACAGAGGAGAGCGTGGGGCCTCAGAGTGGGCAGGTGAGACAGAACCTTCCCCTGTGTTCAGCCAAGCCCAGCTCCTTCCCAAGAATGGCATAAGTAAATAATTTCAAAGGGTTTATGACATTGGTGAAAATTTGTCGTTCTTGTGTTGTGTTTCTGATTCAATGTTTTAGAAATGAGAAATCAAATCTGAAAGACAGCAGTGAATGAATTATTGTTTATTTTAAAGCTGGAGATTAAGTTAAAGTATTAATAACGATAACCTGATGGCTGAAAACATGCTTGATAGTCCATTGATCAGTACCTGTCATTCATTGCTCCCTGGTATTCTTGGTGAGCACTTTATTTATCATGCTGTCACTCTCCTATCAAGGATCCATTCCAGTCTGGACCTGTGGTTAGCAGTCCAGAACTAGTTCTTCTGTGAAGAAATTCAAGCGTCATTTCACCATGATAGGTACCTCTAAAGACTACACCATAAGTAACTCTGCACATGGTATTTTCCAATCTGTGTTCCAGTTTTGAGCAATACTGGAAACTCCATGAACTTCTATGTTTAGATATAGGGAATACAGTGAATGTGCAACCCTTGGTGCATTAATGCTCTTCTCCTTCAGGAAATTGTGGTTGGGATACATGCAACAAACTCCTACAAAGTGCTTTGAAATTCTTCATTGAAGAAGGTCTCACTGCTCGATTGGCCACGTGGGTGATAACTGCTCAGCTGAGCAGGAAAGGTTTCACACATCCCTCATTCCACACGGATGATGCTGTACACTGCCCTCTGCTGCATGGGGCTACAGGGCTCCCCATTTATGTCAGTAAAGATAGTTGCTGTGCAGGGTTACTAAAAAAAAAAAAGTTTAAATTCATAAGTCTGCCTCTGACATTTCCCACTGTCTATTGCATCTGTGTCTTTTCTAGCCTGCCCTCAGTTAGCCAGCCACCTTTTCCCTGCTATGGTGTGTCCCATCGTGTGCCAGTGTCAGAAACCTTCAGCCTCCTCTACTCTGCTTCTGCCTGTCCTGCCTTGTGGGTTTTCACTGCTGCCTTATCTCAGAGCAGAATTTTCTCCTCAATTGATATGCATAGTCAGACATAGTTAATCCATGCTTATCTTATCCATACATCTAAATATCCCAGAGATTTAAGGAACACCAGCAATCAGTTTTATAAGAGACAGTAGACAACTCCTAAACTTTTTGCAAAGGTTTGGGGCTCTGGTAAACTAGTAAATGCAGCTGACAATTTATTTTTGTGATGGGACCCCAAACTATTATGTCAGTGGCCTTGTATCTGCATAGACTTGAAGAGAAAGTCCTGAAATCAGTGAAATGATTGCAGGTTTTCATGCATTTAACTGACAGATTGTGTCCTTGATACTCATGATTTTTCCTGTGGCTTTAACTAAATGTGCATAATAATTTATGCTGTCATTTAAATTTTAAAGAGAGACTTTCTGGGCAGCAGTATTTTGCCTGTTAATTCTTATGAAGCATACTTTGAACAGCATTTTAATATGAATAGGTAAGTAATACAGATCACAGTAAAACAAGCAGTGTGTGATGTGTGAAGAACCAGCCAAAAAAAGTCCCGGGTTTTACATGAGTTGAAGTTTGTGAATGATTTTCCAGTGCAAAGCATACTGTACTAATCCAGTTTTGTGTGAAATGTTCTTAGGATAAGCTTCTATCAACTGACCCACCGTTTGTGTATGATATACACAGACAGGATATTAGTTATGGATTACAGACATCTTCCTACAAAGCATTTCGTTAAGTCCTGCCAATTGCCAGACAAGGGCTATTGTTCTATTTTGGCCTCTTTGGCTAAGCCTGTCTCTGGATTAGCCTGTGCCTCTCTTGGAGTGGCAGTTGTGCAGTGCAGGAGCTCAGGTGACTGCACAGGTGTCCTCAGCAGAGGTGGGACAGCAGTTCTCACCAAGGGTAGCAGACATCACCCCTGTGCACCCAGACCTCTCAGTCACAGACCACAGGCATTTGTCACAGCTGGGATTTCTATCTAATGCCAGAGGCAGTTGAAACACAGTCACTTGGAAGTGGTGGGCTTGCTGTTAATTTTCCAGTGGGGATGAATTCACTGGGTACCAGCCTGTTACAGGTCCAGGAGGAGACCCACCCTGCCTTCACCCTCACTGCTGGGCAGTGCAGTTTGGAAACCTGGCATGGCAGGAGAGGCAGATTGCCACCTTTACCTTACCCCTCACCCACAGCAGGGAGGGGATGGAATGGGTGCAGAGTGGCTCTGCAGCTTCTCCTGGGGCTGCTGGTCACTGCAGAGCTGTGGGCAAAAAACAGATGTCGAGGAGTGGAGTTTCTCCACCATCCCCAACCTTTGCGTTTCTCGTTTCCTTGCTCCAGCTCCTCCCTGCCTCCCTCTCCTGCCTTATTGGAGTCATTAATGAGGGTGTAAGCCATCCCCTTACTAGACAGGCGTACATTTTGGGCTTGATGACCCTGATCCTCCTCATGCTCAGCCTATCTCCTTTCAATTGTTTCATCAGCGGCGTGACTGCCGGCTCACACCTGACAAGTGACAAGTCTCAGGCTCCTGCTGACTAGATAATCAAAGTCTTGTCAGAGCTGTCAATACCCTGCAGATAGGAGAGGACAAAGAGGAAAGGTTTCTACAGAAACCACTGCCTTCAAAAAATACTGTCGATTCTTCTTACAGAAATCACCTGTTTGTTTCAAAACATTATTTATTACTGAAAATATGGTCTCTGCAGAACAAGCGTGTAAGCAGAATAATGACAGCGGCTGTTAATGACACAGCCCTCCAAATCTGCTGGCCCTCATGTTTTGTTGGGAATTGTTTTGAATCCCTGACTAAAGGGAAAATATTAATATTCAACCATTTCATTCATTTAACCTTCCTGAAGAATTTAAGGGGGATCATTTCAAGCACAACCATAATTATCATTTGATAAAAAACACTTTTTTTTTAAAGCAGAGAAGGCATAAGCATGTTCTAGTATAATATTGCAGACCAAGGTTATTTATGATCTCTTCCAATTTTGGCACATTTTCAAATGCAGATTTGATTTAAAATGTTAATTAAAGTGCAGGGCCAATTTTTTCCCTTATTTACAGAACTCTAAATCTGCAATCTACTGAAGTTGATGAATTTCATCTGGGTTTCACTAGCACAAGAAAGTGTCATATTTGACACACAGTTATTTGGCTATTCTAACATATTTACAGTCAAAGAATGTGTTAATGTTTTGAGACTTTGGGACAGACAGATGTTCTGAATGTGATGGATTCAAGAGATTTTTTTTTTTTTTAAACTTTGTGTATCAAAAATTAAAAGCTTTAATTTGAAAGATAGCTGTGTCTAGAAAATCAAATTGCTTTTTGCAGCTGAAACTCCTTGAAAATAATATTGTAGGTGAAGTTTCTGAAGACCTAGTGACTATTTAACGTGTACCATTTACTTAGCACCAGAAATAAAGTAGTGGGTCTGGCTTGCTGCTGAGAGAAAGACATACAGCATTTCTGGCCTCAGAAAGAGAAGTCTTTAAAGCAGAGTTTTCATCAGCACATTTCATGTGCTCTCCTTCAGTGCCACTTCCAGATAACTCATGGTATGAAAGAAGCACCACTGTTCAGTCAGTCCCCAAGCCCTGCGTGCAGCACAGTCCTTTTCTCTGCTTTTATGCCTATTTCTTTTATTAGGAGTGGCTTTGTTAGACACAAGCCGTTATCCATCTGAGCTGTGTTCAGCTGTCAAGCGCTGGCTGCCTTTTGCTGCTCATGTCAGCACACAGCAGAAGGTGGCAGGAAGGGCTGGAAGTTAAAGCTCCTCAGGTTCCTGGTGAGCTGTAACGGGGCTGGGCTGGGTTTGCTGGGGGCACCCCACCAGCAGCTCCCTGGTGGCTCCTGTGCCACCTCTGAACTGCAGCACTGGGGCATGAGGAGGAAGAAGGCAGGGGTGGTGCTGATAGCAGGAACATCCATCCCCAGGGCACTGCCAGCCTGCTGAGCATCCACACTGGGGCTGGTTTAAGGGGAGAGGGCTTCTGAGAGACCCTGAAGGTATTGCAGTGTTTGCTGCTGTGCTTGGTGTGGAGCCAGTATTTGAGTCTGAACACCAGTGCTGGGCATGGGCCAGTGCTGTCTCTGGGGGATGGAGGAGAACAGCAGGACCATCCTCAACATCAGCTGTGGTGGGCAACCCTGGTGAGAGGGAGGGGACCAGGAGCTGGGAGGCCCTGGAACACTGTCCCCAGCCTTGCAGTGTCGCTGTTGGCTCCTCCTGGAAGCAGCAGCTGCCGGCAGAGCTCAGTGGAAGTTTTTAGAGAGAAAGTTTGTTGGTTTTTTTTTTTTTCTTTTCCATCAGAAAATGCCGATTCGTCAAAAGCAAAACATTTCACAAAAACATCTGGCTTTCAATGAATCTTCCCAGAGAACCTAGCCTGCTAAGCAGATTTTCATTGTAAATCTGTCTGGTTCCCTGCCAGGTCACCTGCGTGGCTCTGTGGCTGCCTGCCAGCACTCGCGGCTCGAAGGTAGCCACACCAGAAAGCTGCCCCACATCCCAGGCCTCAGCTCTCTGGATTTACATCTGCACTGCAACATCCCAGCCCTGAACACAAGGAGAATTCCCAGACAGACCCTCAGGCTTCCAGCAGGCATAGCCCTGGGCAGCTCTGATGGATTTCCATTCTGTAAAAAGTTCAGGCAAGAGGGGGAAACAGATGGGGGAAGGGGGATTAAATAAAATATTGATCTGAATTTGAATGGAAAATTATTTCAAAATGCTCCTGTTCTCTGCAGACCACAAATTCCCAAATTCCTGTAGAAATAAGCCAGTGAGGCTCTGAGGTAGAGATGTGGGATATGGGAAGCCGGCTGTATCCTTCCAGGTTAAGTATGTTTATGTACATCATATGGAAGCAATACTGTTTTTGTGACATATGTATCTAAAAAGCGAGTATAAGTTATATCCCTGGACTTAGGTATTTATTTCATTTGTGGTATTTAAAGTAAATTAAAATTATCATATATGCCAGCTTTTAAAAGATTCTTCTTTTCTATATAATTTTCAAGCCTAAAAATACCTTTTAAGTAATCTAATTTTTGTCTTTAGTTAGCATACAATGCATGTCCTGTTAATCCTGATTAAATACATAATTAGGTGTATTTAAAGTACCTAATTTAAAGTATTAGTGCTTATTTAGACAATAGTTTTCTTATTAAGGGTTAGTTTATTTGTTAATCAAATGTCACTTAAAATGTAGAGTGGGTGGGAAAGAGTAATTGTATGATTTGCTTGAAAGAAAGCTGTAGACAAAGTAGGTGGCAGAGGGTAAACAAGGAACTGTTTGAATGAAGATCACTATTATGTACATGTTTCTAATTTTATCCATGTGCCTTGAGCAAAGAAGTGGAAGAGAAGGGAGAAGATCAAAGGCTGGAGCCCGAGCTGGGACGGACTGCTCAGCTCTGTGTCGGGGATTTTTAATTCCCTAATTTTTCTGAAGCAAAGTTTTCACTGTGGAAGTTTTCAAGGTGGAAGCCTTTTGTTTAAGTTGCTGTATCTGTACATAAGGTGATGCATTCCCTGCTGGTGGGACACAGCTGCTTCCACCATGTTTGTCACTGTGCCTCCCTAAGTGTGGCTGGAGGGAGTGTGGACGAGAGCTTTTGTTTAACACTGCTCAGGTTTGGGCTCCCTGGCTCTGTGACAGGCTGGCCACACTGCCTGCTCTTGGGCAGGCAGTACTATGGATGCTTACTAGATAGAAAAGTTGGAAAAGGTATTTTCCCAGAATGTTTGAAGTTTTGAGGCTGAATGCTGTTCCAGATTTTGCAAATACTCTCATTTGTGTTCTGCTTATTGTTTTCAGGTTTAATCATAAGGTAAAATACCAGCTGCATTAAAATTTGTATCATAATTGATTAAATTGTCTGCAACTTTCCTCAATGAAGAAATATTCCTGTTTAATATGGTCTGTCTCTGATGCCTTTGTTTGTGTGACAAGCAGCACTTCCCTTGGCATGGCATTGCTGCTTTTCCTTTCTTTTCTGCACTTCAGAGGCTGAGAAAAGTCTCCGCTGACTGGCAGAAGCTGATGAAGTCTCAGCTCCTCTGAAAGGTGGGAGCTGCACAGCAGTGACTGGAGCTGCAGTCCCATTCCCCAGCCCCACAGGCTGCCTCTGTGCTCTGGGGGATGCTCAGCACTCTTCTCGCTTCCCGGTGGGATGGTGAAGTGAAGAGATGGGTATGTCTCCTGTCACTTGTTAATTAATGGATTCTCTGCATCATCCCAGAGCTAAACAGCCCATTTCCAAATCCAGAATTCTCAAATTGCATTTGCAACATGCTGAGACATCTCTCTGGCAGCACATGGGGTCCTGACATCCAGGGGGTTTTGGGACTTCTGAAGCTTCCCCTATGTTCAATTTGTCCTGCGTGGAAAAGGCACGGGGTAATGACAGGTGTGAGGATGATGTGGCACTGATGCACACAATTATTCAGAGGTAAAGTTAGTAATTTATTTTGTCTTTAAGAATTCTCTTTGTGGATGGCTTGCTGATTGTGGAACTCTTACAAAATCAGAAATATTCGGCTAAGCTTGTATGTCCTTCTGGAAGAAGGTTATAACATTATTGAAATTTGATCTATAACGTGCATACTTACTGCTTGTAAATCTGGTAGTTAGCATGTCAAAAACCCTTTTATCGGTTATTTCAAGGTTATAGCCAGAACCAAGTGGGGTTCCAGTAACATTCTGGGGAGGTTTGTACTGAAATCTCTTTCCAAGAAGTATCTGGGCTATCTGCAGGTTGTGTGAAGAATGCCAGGCACTGCACTGTGCCAAAACATGATAATGGACACGCTCCCATGGAGGCTGCTGTGGCACAGGCTTACTGTTCCTTCCTCTGAGGGAAGATAAGCAATCTTAAAGCTCTGTGTTTTGACATGCAGGAGATAGGTATTTTTGTGGAAGCACCATGACAGTGATATATGAAATGTTACTGGTCTGTAAAGGCAGATATGGTAACTCTGAGGTTGTGCATCAGTGCTGTCTTGTGTTGAGTAGGTTATTGCCTTCTCTGGGTTGAGAAAAATAGGTGTCCTCTAAGTGATATTGCTGGTGTTGTCTTGTGTGACTGCTTCAGCTCATCTGGCATGGCACAGCCCCTTAACAAATAATTCACAGTTAATTTAGACTCATTTTGTTAACTGTGGTCAAAGCGCATTTTATTGAAGAGATAACCAATTATTATATTTACTTCCCTTTCCCATGTGAAGAATCTTGTCCTGACGCAGAACCAGAGGGGACAGCTTGTTCTAGATCATTATGGCTTTTTTTGGACTTCTGGTAGTTTCTAATGCACTTCTTCATGTCTTGGGGTGTTCCAGCCCTGTTGTCCCTTCCTATTGCAGAAATCCTTCCCATTGCTTTGAAGTGTTTGCCAGGTACTGTACAGAGATGAAAATTGGGGCAGTACTCACAAAGCTTTTGACATGGATTGTATTGTAGGTGCTTGTACTGGTGATGCTCAAAAGTTTCTTAATTGTATAAACTCCTGCTCATGGACTGCTTTGCCTAATGCTCTCAGGCAGAGTCCACCTTTCTTTCACTATGTGTTTCTTTGGACTGATTTTATAGGTTTGTAAGATGAGTTTATCCATGAAAAAATGAGAATAAGTGAAAAATACTAAGGCTTCCAAGTCTTGAAAGCTTTTTTATAATATTCAAAATGAAAAACTTATCTTGTTAGGGTGGTGTGTTGCTGTTATTAGAAGCAGTATTATCTTTAAAGGGAGGAATGGAGTGAGGAAGACCAAAACAAGACTGTCTGGCAAGGAGAAGAACTAGCTTCAAGTTCTCATCCTGATGGATTTAGGGCCTCCTATTTCTTGCACTTGTTGCTGCCACCAGTCTTTAACCCCTTTTTCTCCCTCCCACCTCTGAGCCCCCGTTCCTAAGGACACTGACATGAGGTCGTGAAATATCTCTGTTGTATTACATTATACACAATAATACATATTACATTATACACAGTAATACATTGTATTACTGCATTTTTCAGTGGAGAAATTTCACTGAAGAGTTCTCACAATCACCTTTTGATTTGCACCTTTCTTTTGTCATTGCTTTGCCTAACACAAAATATTATTTAGGTAGGACTTTGGGTCATGACTCCTTGCAGAATTCATATTTAATATTTCCTTAATATAGAATCTAAATTATTTTTGATAATCTATGTAAAGATTATGTATAATACAATTAATTGATATAAGTGGTTTCAATTCTCCTTAATATGACAAATCTCTAGTGTGAAATATTCTTAGTTAATGATCAACATAAAATAGATAGAGTTCATTTTTAATGCAAGTACAAGATTTGAATTAATTTGTAGTTACAGCGGAGTTATTAAACTGTATGATATACACACATAGATTCCCTTCTTTTGTTTTTAAAGCTTTTCACATAGAGCAGATATGGTGATGGGGTTGGGGACGTCCCATCTAAATTTTTTTGTTTTTCCATACTGTACTACTAACAGATATTTATTTAGAGTTCCTCTACAATACACTGATACTTCTTTGTGCTAATACTTCTATAACTGGCATGCATTTTTCTTTGCAGTGACTCATGTTTCCAGTTTGTTGTGACTTAACCCCAGGCAGTACCTAAGCCCCACACAGGTGCTTGCTCACTGCCCTCTTGATGGGATGGATAAGAGAATCAGAGAACTTGTGCACTGAGAACAGTTTAATAATTGAAATTAAATGATGATGATGATGACAACAATAATACTAAATTATAATGAAAGGGAAAACAGAAAGAGAGAGAGAAATAAAACCCAAGAAAAACAAGTGATGCAGATAAAAAACACCTGCTCACCTCCCACCGAGGGATGCCCAGGCTGTTCCTCAGCAGTGGACCCTGGCCAGCTTTCCCCCCAGTTTTTCTGGTGAGCACGATGCCATGTGCTCTGGGGTATCCTTCTGGCCAGCTGGGCTCTGCTGTCCTGCTGCAGCCCCTCTGAGCTTTGCCTGCCCCCAGCCCCCTTGCTAGCAGGGCAGCATGAACTCTCTGCACAGCTGAAACACCAGTGAGTTACTATCCCTGTTCCCATCCCAAATCCAAACAGCAGCTCCTGGGAAGGAAATGAACTCTTCTGCATCTGACAGCAGGACAGAGCTAACACAGTAAGGGGTGCAGGTATGAACCATGGGCCCAAATTCCATCTGCCACAGGAGTGCTCCTGCCTCTAGGGCTCCAAGCAGCCCAGTGCGGCTGTGCTGCTCCACAGGCAGGGTGAGACCTGGGCAGAGGGCAGCAGCCATGGCAGGCTTGCACAGACTAATCTGCTTTGAGCAGAGCACTAATGCAAGCAAAAGAGAGCACACAAGAGCACTGGTGAGGGATTAGCATAAAACTATGTACATTATCATGGTCTCACTTTCTTAGATTTAATGTGAGTGATGTTCTTTAATATTGCTATTAAATTTATAGCAGTGAGATAAGCGTCAAATTTTCCTACAATTGCATTAAAGATGGGGGAAAAATATTGGGAGAAGTGCCAAATGGAATCTGAATGTTGCTTAAAAGACACGTGGGATGGAAGAAGCAAGTTGCAGGGAACATCTGTTTCTGCTGGACCTTGTCACTTTTCTGTCAGTTGTAACACTGAGTTAATCAGATTCCTTTAAAAACTGTTGTGTTTAAAATGCAGCACAGATCAAAAATAACTATCCAATGTGCTGGAGCCTGTACATGTTATGGAATCATTTAAAAATGAGGACAGAACTTGGTGTAAATGTATCCCCTTGTATTTTCTCCCAGTACAGTGTATTAGTGAGAGCTGGAGGGATTTAAAGAGGTTTTAAACCTCACTGTTCTTTATGCTCTCACTGTTTCACAGGTCAGTGAGCTGCAACATTTGTGTTGTGTTTAAAAATACATATTTTAGGTATTGGCTAGGTACCAAAATTTGCCCAAATACTACAATTCAAAAAAATTCTATTTTCATAAATGCCTTATTTGGTTTATTTAGATCCCCAAAATATATCAACACAGGAATGGAATGCCAGTCTGTGTTACTGCAGGGGCTCTTTGTGTTGAGGGAGCTGTGCCTGGCCCAGAGCCAAAGCAGCCCAAGGGTTTGAGCCAGTGTCTCCTACCCTGGGCATATCCTCTTGTTGTCTTGTTGTTTCCTGCTGAGACAAGTCACTCTAGGATGTACTGGGGGAGGAACAAGAACCTCTGTCATCTCTTGAGAGGACCAGGACCAAAACATATCCTTGTTATATATATATCTATATCTATATATATATCTTCATAACCACATTTCCTAAAGGTTTTCTGAGAGTATTTCTTTTGGTCATGGTATATTTTTTTTCAACTTCCCAATTTTTTAAAATTATTATTATTTTTTTCCGTAGAAAAGGAAATACCTCCTTACCTCCTTGAAATGCTTCCCACAGAACAAATGTGATTTTTTTCTGAAAACATTTTGATAGGTAATGTTAGATCTGTGGTACCACAAAATCTTTTTTAACATGAAGGAAATCATGACAGTGAGTTCAGATTTTTTTTTTTTTTTTCTGGGGCACAAATTTCAATGTAGATGTAATAGGGAATTTAATAGTTGTCTGTATCTCTCTTCAAACTCTAAAAATTTTTACAAATTTTTTTTCACAAATCTGTGTTTATTACTGTAATGTTCAAAAGTATAATCAAATATATCTGCTGTCATTGATGAAAACCTTAAGTTAATATCTTAAGCAAGTATTTTTGGGAAGGGCAGGATCTTTGTGCTGCAGTTGCAGTTATGCCAATTAATGCTTTGATGTTAAATCTCACAAGCTGCAAGGCATCATTATTTGAGTAAGAGGCCTCCAAAGAGACTCACTCACTTTGTGTAGTGGTGCTGGTAAATCAGTGGGCAATATTCTCCTCTTTGAGTCACCACAGACCAAATGTCCAACTATGGTGCTGGGAGAGGACAGTATTGCTGGAAAAACCATGCTTAGGTGTCTGTAAGTCATAAATTTGGGGTCATGATTATTTGCAGTTCACACACCTCATTGCATTATTTTTGTAGGACAGGGGTGTGAATCCTGGTGTGCTGGCTAAACTCCAGTTGGAGCAATTACATTTTATGCCTGAAATTCCCCTGCAGTTCCAGCTCGATATGTTTCCCATCTTGGTTTGTCCTGTTGCTGTGCAGTGTTAAGCAGCTGACATTTCAAACTCTAAGAGTTGCTGCATTCTCCATGTGAGCCTTGTCTGTGATCCTAGGCCAGCACTTTTCAAAAGGCTCAGAGTGAAAAGTTTTGTGCAAGAAAAAGTTGATACAGGCATTGTGGAAAAACCCCAGAAGTTTTGTGTAAGTGTGCAATGCATAAATTGTGTAACTCTTTGTCCTTGCACTCCTCCCTGCAGTCCCATTTGCATCTCTAACCTTTGTGGGGCATTCCTAACCACCCATGAGACATGGATGTGGCACAGAGGAAAGCCTGAGCTATGGGAATGTTGGTGGCAGCTTCTGAGACACCCCTTTGGGAAGGTGCAGTAGCTCAGCAAGCTGGCAGTGCCATCCCTGCTGAGGTCTCTCACCACCATGCCTGGCCTATTTTCTGGCTGTGCTTTGCATGGCATCCTGCACACCTTCCCAGGAACCAGGGCAGTGCCAAGCTCAGGCCCTGGCTGGGTGTGGGGTGCTCAGGAGTGACCCTGGTGCAGGTAAAGCTCTGCACCACAGTGCCAGTGCCAGCCTGTGCCCTTTCTTTCCATCAACTGAGGAAACCATGATAGCCAACCACTATGGCCCCACTGCCAGGTCTGTGTCACAAAATGTGAGCCCCATGGCCCAGCTGGGGGGTCTGTCTGGTACATGGGACCCCCATGGCCTAGCTGGGGGTCTGGGTTGGGACATAGACCCCCATGGCCCAGCTGGGGGGTCTGTGTCAGGACATGGGACCCTCATGGCCCAGCTGGGGGGTCTGTGTGGGACACTGACCCTCATGGCCCAGCTGGGGGGTCTGTGTGGGACACTGACCCCCATGGCCCAGCTGGGGGGTCTGTGTGGGACACTGACCCCCATGGCCCAGCTGGGTGTGCCTATTTTGGGATGTGGGACCTCCATGGCCCAGCTGGGGGGTCTGTGTCAGGACATGGGACCTCCATGGCCCAGCTGGGGGTTCTGTGTCAGGACATGGGACCTCCATGGCCCAGCTGGGGGGTCTGTGTCAGGACATGGGACCCCATGCATGAAGCTTCAGGGCCAGATGGGTTCCTTGTGTGGCAGGTGAGCTCATGGCCCCCCTGGAGCAGCTACAGTGGCGCACACACTGCTGTAAATAGGATTGTCTAGGACTGATCTCTGTTTTCTTTCCTTTTCTTTCCAAAGGAGAGGCTGAGATCAAAAGCCTTTACCCAATCAGTCAGGCTTTAATCAAATGAAGCACTTGAGCACATGTCTTACGTTAAGCACATAAGGATTATTGCTGATTTCAAGGAGATAAACACATGCTAAAGCAGGGGCTGGGATCATGGCAGCCTCATATCCCCATGTCTGTCTGTCACACAGGCTGCTTCACTCTTTGGGTTGCTTTAGAGTGAGGTGAGCATGCTGTCTGATCCAAACTAAGCAGATGAAGGAATTAAAACACAAAAGAACTTGTTGCTTTGAGACCAGTTTCAATTAAAACACAGGTAAAATTTAAGCCAATAGAAAGGTTCTGTGTGACTTATGTGGGCTTTGTAATAGGCATCATATCATGGCATCTAAGCAGACCCTTCTCTCCTCAGAACTTCTGTGATGAGTCAGAATTTGTTTTTTCACTCATTTCAATTTGGAAGGCACTCCCAAGGACAATATGCACAGAGGGCTGAAACTGTGCACACAAAAGTGTAACTTCCCCCCTCCCTACCAATGATTAGTTTAAAAATCAAATGGTTTTGAGATCTTTTGCTAAACTGGAAGTTAGTGTATATCAGAATATAGTGTTTGCATAATATTTATATAGCATTCTATGATCAAAGGTTATTACTGCATGCAAGACAGATTCAGCAAACTATTTTCAGGTGAATCCTTGTTCCCACTTCTAAGTTTGTATATTATTTTGTTTTTCTGTTAATGGTACAACCAGACAATGAATCCCAGCTTTTAAAAGCAGGAACAGTGAGTCTGGAAGAAGTCATAGGGTTAACATCCTAACTTAGAGTCCTGGTCTACCTTTAATTGAAGTGGGTGTCCTCAGCAAGTGGCTTCTCCCATTAGAAATTATTTTCTGCCAGAAATCCATATTCTGTCATACCCAATTATGCACCCTACTAATCAACAGAGAACTTGGTAGCACCCCAACATGGAGAAGTCTGCATCTGTTCTAAATCCTGCCCTTCTAAGCAGGATTATTGCCAAGCACTGTGAAGATTGCTTAGCTGGGTACAAAAGATGCTGTACCCTAGCCAAAAGAGGGAAGTAATTCTGATTTTATTTGAATGAGCTTATTTTATTGGATAGAAAGAAGTAATTGAATTATGCAAAATAAAATAAGTTTCTGTGTTTTTAAGAAAAACATCAGCAAATACTATCTCATAAAAATATCTTGGAAAAACAGAATGCAAGGGTCTTTGGCAGCTCAAATATCTCAAATGTTTTTATGCCTCTCTGAAAGTACTACTAGGTGTATTTTTTGACTACAGTAGTAGCCTCCTATCAGCTCATTTATCAAATCTGTCAGGTGTTAAAATGTTTAAGCATATGCTTACTGTTAATCACTCGAGCATTAAAACCCATCCCAACCAACTGCTGAAAGTGTTCTGTGGGACAGTTCTGGCTGGTGCCTGCTCCCCATGCCAGGAGCACAGGACTAAATTGTGTTTTTTTTAAATTTATTTTTCTGACATCCTCAGTATTTCTATGTTTATAGGCTACCTTGGAGGCACCAGCTCTATCTCTGAACTGGAGAAGGTTCTGAGGAGGCCCACAAGACACCAAATGGCTTTCCTGGGTGAAGAAAGTGCAGATCTGTTTAATCTATTTGGCTTAGATAAGAGATGGCTATGAGAAGATGAGACAGAGGTGTGCAAACCTGAGATGTGGGAAGGATTCTTCAAGAGCTAGTAGGTGTTGTGTAAAACAACAGCAGATTTAAAATTTAACTTCCTTGTAGAAAAAAAAAAAGCCCTTGGCTTTTTTCTATCCATCACAGAATCTCAGCACACAGAACATTGTGGAGGCCAGAAATAAGAGTAATTTGACCAGGAATTCAGGAATGTGAAGTGCATGTAGTTCACTGAGTGCAACCAGGTATGGAACTGAGGTATGACTGCCACAGATCTGTGGGCAGCAGGAGGACCTGGCTGCTCTGCAGGCACTCCTCATGTTGAGTGTATCCTGTAGCCAGGCCCTGCTGCCCTTTGGAGTAACTGCAATGGAGTTTGTTGTGTTGGGGTGGTTTTGTTTTGTTTTTCCTTTCAAGACCTGGGTGATCTTCAAGGCCATTCTGTGGTTTTGTGATTCTATGTTTAGTCTTCCAAATTGTAGGATTTTTTTTTTTTTTGGTGAAAATAGCAAAGTGTGACTCAGCCATCCATTCCTCCTTTCCCATGTGGTCACAGGACAGTGTTGAAGAGGCAGCTACCAACAAGGTGGGGCTGGTGGAAACAACTTTTAACAATTCAGCTGAGCTGTTGCTGTGCAGGCCAAGCTGCAGCCCCTTGGATGAAGGTGCCAATTGTCTCTCCCTGCTGCACTGCTGCTGACATCTCTGCTTTGTTTATTGCAAGATGGAAAGCTCTTGAGTATTCTTGAAAATGAGATGTGTTTTCCAAAACAGAGATCCTAAAAATGTTGCATCTGCCTAATATCCTGTTCCTACCCCTGAAGGTGTCCTGGCAGTGTTTGAGCACTCCCTCCATTCAGGAGCCCAGTGTGTGAAGGGTGGATGATGGAGCTCACGATGGCTTTGGGTAAGCACTGAGACCACTCACAACTCCTTTGTGGTTTTTACACTATTATTAACAAGTAAGTGGCTCTCTGGGCTGTCTCTGGGGCTGGGAACAGCTGTGCAGGCACAGGGAGTGGCTCTCCAGACATAGCTCAACAGGGGGATGCTACAGGGGCAGCTGGGCAGCACACCTTACCTCTGCCACAGTTATTCTAAGGCCCTGTTCTACTTTTCCCTTTAGCATCCTGAAATGGTTAAACTCAGTGGAAATGTTTCACTTTTGAGATACACTTTCTCATTATCGGAGCAATTTGCAAAAAAAAAAAAAAGGAAAAAAAAAAGGTCTTATTCCTAAGGAATAAAAAGATCCAAGTTGGAAAATGTATAAGTATGCCTCTGCTTGCAACAAAGTCCCTTCAATCTGCATTTAAATAAAGGTATTGACTATGTAAAACACAAGGCTGCCCAAGGAAGAACATAAATAGTGTTTGCCAGGCGCAGTGTTTGATGTGGGCTCCCACATAAGGTATTGAAGGCACACATCGGTAAATCCTGAGCCTGCCAACTCTCTCCTGTGCAGTGTCACTCCAGACTAGTTAGAGTGTATTTAGAAAGTAGCTAAACACACTTTTGTGGAAATCATTAAATAACACAGCAATTCATACATTTGCAGCAGACAGCTTCTAATGCACATTATTAACTGAAAATAAAATATCAGCATTTATCTTATATGTTATTTTATCCCTAAAAATCCCAGATGCCCAGTATGACTGAGGATATAATACCCTAAAGTTTAAGACTGGTTTGTAAACACAGTCCCTAGTGTCTACTATTGATCTTTTGCTATTTTAATGCATTTTTACTGACCGACATGTCCTGTGGTAAAGAATATTGCCTAAATTAGTTATCTGATTGGTTCTTTTGATTAATGATGGGACTGTGCTTCATTACACATGACAACATGATCAGAATAATCACTGCAGCCATAGAAGTTGAGACTGGCATTTTTTATTCCTTCATTTTTAAAGTTCATTTATAAAATTATTTAACGTATACGTCCTAAGTTGTAATTTATTTACATGACACTTTTTTCGATGGGAACTGTTGTACTGTGTCACAAATGGCTAAGAAAACAAGGTAAACTAGATGTACAAATCAATGTCTTCTGGCTCAAGGGGAAAAAAACATAATCAAGATTCAAGAGCTGACCTTGTCCAAAGTCCAACTTGTCACACAACAAACAGTGAGGTGCCCAACAAATCACTGGGATCAGCAGGATGTATTCAAAGGAACGTTTAAATGATGTTATTCTTAGCCGAAGTTCTTACCAAAACTTCAGAGTCTGTGTGTGTTGGGGTGGAATCAGGGTGGGCACACTGAAGTGGGGCAATGCCTCCCCAGCATCTGCTGAGATCCCATCAGATGCAGCCCAGCATTTCTGCCATCCCCTCCTGGATGGGGCCATTCCCCAGGAGCTGACCTGCAGAGCCACACGAGGCTGCGAACAGGTCTGCAGGGTGAAAAGCTTTCTTCATTTAACCCCAGAGCCAATCTGAGCAAATCCTGACAACTTGCACTTGTGCACCCTTAAATTCTGCAAAATTAAACTGTGCTTTGTGTAGAGACCACGACCGGATGTGCTGCTCAGCATCATCTTATCCCTGTGCTATCTGCCATGGTTTATAGCACCTTCACATGCATTGAGGTTCTTGATTGCTTTTTAGTAGGTCATTCTGGGATTGATCTGTTTGAATTTATAAGGACATGCATGCCACCTTATGTCATGTTGATGAATGATTCAAAATTTTAAATGGCAATTCAACATTTAATGTTTTGAAAAATGTTTAAATGGTGTCATGCACAGAATAAATGGCAGCTTTCATTTTCTTTCTTCAAAATTCCCTGCCAGCCTGTTTACACGGTGTTGACAGACATTTTAGCGTTTGCCAGAGAAATAATGTGAAGGGTTGGATACTTGCCATAAAATGGTTTCCTCTCTATGGCAAGTGTGGAAACAAATGTGTGCATGCACATTACATACACACACATATATTTTTAACATATTTCCAAACAAGAAAAATAAATAGTTTGCTATTACAACTACAGAAATGTATCTCCAAGCAGGACTAGCTCCAAAAGAGGAAGGAGCTCAGAGCTGGCAGGAGCCAGAGCATGGCTGACTCCTGGCTGAGTCCAGCTCACTGTGTGCAATGTCACACATTCACTGCAAAGCTCAGGAATGCCCTTGATGGTCAGCAGCTCAACAACTTGAATTTCAGCCCCAAATTTTGGTAAATTTTGATGCAACAGCTGAAGAGTGCATTTGTAACCTGGATACTTCATATGCATACTTCATACTCATCTAGCTGTCCCATCTTTATAATGCTTTGTCTCAGTCTAAGGCTTTATTGTACTGGCTCCATATAACACATTACCTGCATATAAAAGTAAAAGTCTGTCCGGATTTAGGGCCCAATCCTTTACATACAAATGCTCTTTAAATGGATCTCAGCTTTACTGCGATAGATTTTCCTTCTGGGATTGCAAGGGGAAGGCTGGTCTTTGTTTTGTGCAGTAAATCTGAAACTTTGATATGCCAATAATTCCATTTCCATGGAATAACTATGGATCTAGGGTGTTGCACTGAATCCGTTTTAGCTTGTATTTAGATGTTCATTTTGCGACTAACATTTGATAACTGTGGTGGCATATGAGTTTTTGTTTCCTGGGAAGCGATTGCTATTGTGTGAAATATGTTTACCCATGGTTAAACACCCTTTGACTTCTCCTATAACTGGTTCCAGCTTTTCGAAGGCTGTTTGGTCTTACCTTCACATGTAGGCAACTGAAACATTAATGTTTCTTTTATGAAAGCAATTCTGAATGATGGAATGATATACAGAGTTAATTATTCTTGTACTCCAGGACTGTTTTTTCAACAGCACATTAGAAATTGTCACCAGTCAATGAAATGTCAACATTTTGGCACCTTCCAAATCAGGGTCCATCTCAAAAGTAGTTGCAAACTACTAAATGGGTCGCTGAGGTTTACTATGAGAGGTATATGAAATATCAGAGGACATTGAAGGTTTTACACTGTACTTAAAAAGTAAATTTTTAATTGGCAGATGCACAAACAGAAGAGAATATTTTTTTCTCTTGGAATTGATGACTATGTTATATTTAGAGCATGGACCTTTATTTCCAGACAAGGAATTGATGCATTTATATATTCAGGAGATATTGTCTATCAATACAAGCAGATAATTGGTTACCCTGGTCAAATCTCTGTGAGTGTATGTATCTGTTACTTAAAAGTTTACCAACAGACACAGTACCTTTAAGAGCTTGTTGTATGGCAGTGCAACATTTTATGCATTATAGGATTAGACCATGTGAAGTTGATGTTGGATATGCAAGTTTTATGTTAATCTGATTAAAGGAATGGAGAATTGCCCAATGCAATCAATTGAAATATTCAAAAACTTTGCGTTGAACTTGAAAGAAATTATCACTTTGAGGCTGCCAAAGCTATGAAACAACTTTGCATTTTTGGTAAAATTTGCCTATTTTGCATTAAAAACCATATATTTTTATGTGTGTGTATATATATATATATATATATATATATATATATATATATATATATAGTGGTTTTGAAATGAATTAAGATTAGTCCATCAAGGAGAGGCTTGTTAGAACTGGAAATGCAACAGTCTCCACTACCCAAGTATGTTAAATGTTGGATGAAGTGTATGAGAGTGGTTTTACTCATATTGCATGTTTTCTTACAAAAAGAGATGCAAAGGCATCTATATTATTTTATCACTTTATTATTTGTTTATTTTCCCTAAAAATAAAATTACTTGATTTAAGTGTGTGATGCTATTTACTTGTATTTTAGAGCCTTGCATAAGATTATACAGCAGATTGAAATGCATACTTATGTCTGTTTCTTTCATTGGACAGCTATGCTAAAGCAAATAAAATCAAACACATACATTCCCTCTCAGTGGTTTACAAACTGTAAGTGATGGGAGGAAAAACCTGCAGCCATTCCACTGAATTCTATTATTGACAACAGCAGAAGTAAAAAAATTAGAAAACAAATCCCTTTTTAAATAGAATGAAGTAAAAGACCTACATTGCTTGGAGGAAATGCTAATTGAAAATACCTTGCTAATGCTAGCTAGTCACAGGAAGGAAACATTAAGTTATTATTTTTAATAATGTTTACAAGTATATCCAGCCATTTCCAGCCAGTGAAAAATGTTAGCCTTGGTAAAATGTGGCAGTGCTACTTTTCACTGGTGATGCTGCTCATCTTCTCTCTGATAGCAATCATTAATTTTATTTTTTAACCCAGTCTTCAAATGAAGACAGATGAGCAGGAGAGTTTTAAATGCAAGCTGCTTATGTTCAGAAAAATGGCTGTGAGATTACAGATCACTGTGCCTGAGCTGAGTCCAGCCACTGTTTGGAAAGGGGGAGAACAAAACAAACAAGCATTAGGTGAGCAACAAACAGGCAGAGCCTGAGTGTGTGTGTGTGTGCAGAGGTGTGCATGCCCCTACCTGTGTTCTGGGATGTGAGGAGACCACAGGGAGGGAGAGGTAAAAGAGTCCTGCACAATGATACAGCAATCCAATTCATTTCCTAATTGCTATGGAGACCCACAGATATGATTATTGCTAATTGCTCTTGATAATTTCAATGTTACATTTTAACATCAATTTTTCATTAGTTACCAGCAGGATTGTTGGAGACCAGAGTGTGTAATGTATCACATCAATGCTAGCTTCAGCCTTTTATTTGTCCTTTTAGCATCACCAGTGTTGTCTTTTTAGTCAATGAGCGCAATGCAGTTTCTCCATCTTTTAAGCTGTGATTTTTAGTATCTGACAGGTTTGCCCTGGTTATTTCTTACCACAGACAGACTGGATTTGTCCTCATCTCCCAGTGCTCACAAGTCTGAAGTTTTTTAGAGTTGGTCCTACTCACAGTGACCTCATGACTGGTTATTTGGGTACACCTTGTCCTTTTGGAAAGGAAGAGGTGACTTAGTCAGTGCAATAATAACAAGAGGTAATTAAATGTCCTTATTTAGTGTAGCAGAGAGTTGACTGTGGCTCTGCAGAGCCAGACTCCAATGTCAATGCATTGCCTTGGACAGACCTCCCAAACATCCTCCTGTCTGTAGCCCCATGGGTGACCAAACCCCACCAGCAGGAGCTGGGGTCCCTGTGTTGCTCATGACAGAACTCTGTCTTGTTAAAGGGAGATTCTTAAAATAAAAGTCCAAAACTGATTAGATCAAGCCAGAACTTTCCTGTGAAAGGATGGAAGAGCAGATCTGGGACTTCAACTCAGCTCAGGTACAGGAGTCTGGTGCAGTCCCTGCAGCTCCTCTAACGTGCAATTTTTGATCAGCTCTTGTAAGGAGCTCTGCTGGCTCAGAGTTTGAGCAAAGACAGCATTGAACATGCTTCCCCTACACTTCAGGTTTTTCTGCCAGCCCAACTGCTCCTGGGGAGTGACCTTGTCTCTAGGAATTAGGCCTTTCGTTACAGTCCCTTGTAAGGAGTTGAGAGAGGATTAATTGGTTTGCTCACTGCAGTTTCTGGAAGTATCTCACATTTTTCAGTGGAGGATGACTCTGGAAGTACTTTCCTACAGTGAAACAAATCCCTGCCAAAATAAAATGATGAATCCTGAGTATTACTGGCAGCATTTCATGCCAATTTTTGAGCAGTTCGTTTCTATCTGCACCTCCGCTGCACACGCTCGGTGAGTTTGTTGCCCAGCTGTCAGTGTTTTCCTCCTGAGCTGACCATCAGGGTGGGGAGCACAGTTGAAAGTGTCCTGAGCTCCCCCAGGCCTCACATGGGAGGCATGAAGTGGGCTCAGCAGAAACCCACCACCCTGTCAGGGCAGATTTTGAGTCTGCATCTGAGACTGAGAGTGGCTCCAATGAGAAAAGGCCTACAGGCAAAGGTGAAATGTTACTTAAGACTGTTTTTCCTCTACAGTCCCAGCACTTGGAACTGGGAGAGCACTAAAAAATTCTTCAAGGGAAAGGATATTTAACAAGAGTTACCAGAATAACCTCATCCTTGTGGTGGGATAACATCTTCATCCACACTTGGCAGAGGGGAGCTGACCCTGCTGACCCAGGTGAGGTTTGGTTACCCTGATACTCAAGGTGGGAGGTGTTTTGCCCTCAGCAGTGAGAAGGAAAGGGGTTGCTGCCCCTCCTGGGGCCAACAGCAGCCAGAGGAAGTGTTTTGGTTCTTGCCCTTGAAATGTTCTTGCCTGGAAGCTTTTTAGGATCTTCATGTGTTACCTATGGGAGTGGATCAAATAACCCATGGATATTAAACTCCAGTCCTCACTCTTTCCACTCTCAGCTGAAATGGGGTGGTTTGCTGCAAAACCGGCCCTTGAAAGGTAAAAGCAGCTTGTGGATGGTGGCAGGTCCTGGGTGGTGGTGGTGTCTCTATTGCATTTCTCACAAGGTGAATGCAGAGGTAAAGTTGGAGAGTGGTGGGAGGTGTGCTGAGAGCTAACAAAGGCCTTCAAAGTAAGAGTGATGTTAGAGGGTGTCAGGAGGCAGAAGGTGCCAGCTGCCTGACAAAAGAAATATCATTACTCACTATTAAAGAACACTCCAGATGCTTGATATAGTCATGGGTGTTCTTCTGAAAATTTTTTTAGCAGAGCTCCTAGCCTGCCTACACTATTGTTTTCTGGAGTCCAGGCCAAAATCTGTGAGCTTTTGTTCAAGCAAACAGACCATGAATCTCATGAGTAAGAACCAGTCTTATGGTCTAATGCTGCAGAGTGGTGGTTGCCTCTTCAAAATTACTAAAATCCTCTTCACACTGTCTTATTCCTCAGGGACATCATTACTAACAGGGACAGATTGTGCAGATCCTCTCTCAGCAGTCCAGGGTGGGATGAACATTTGCTCTAGGCACTCTCCAGTGTTTCTGCATCATAGATCTCTCTCCATCTCCACTCTCTTCCGTGCCTTTATAACGAGTTAATGGACAACTGTTACTCATGCCTAGAGATGTGTCTGTATCAAGAAAAATGAAAGCATGAAAAAATGAAAAAGTTCATCTGTTAACTTTCATTGGCAGAAATGTTATGGTGGATTGTACTCAAACTGCAGGACTCTTCCCAGACTTTACAAGCACAGGGGTGATTGAAACAGAATAGGAAAAAAACGGTGTTAAAACAGGACTGCTGAAATTAAACAGGTTGAAAGTTGTCTGGCAGCTCCAAATACAGCAGAGAAGTATAGCCCTAGAGTGCAGCAAATTTAATCTTTGAACAGGTTTATTGTTTTATCAGGTTTTTGTTTAAGAAGGGTTTCATTATATATAACATTGAGATAAATTTTTACATAGCAGATTTATTCAACAGGTTTATCCTTTTAACAGCCCTCATTGTATTTCAGCAGTTGGTATGTGGGGTCTTATACATCAAGCAAGTTTATTACTTTATCAAGTATGAATTTTAAGAAGTTTTCCTAATAATAGAAGATGTGTGGAGATTTATAGACAGCACATTGTTCTATTCAGTGTTTGAGCTGTTTTACCTAATGTAAGCTACATCGTAGCTACATGACAATGCTGCTCCAAATGGTGGTAATTGTGCTGTAACTCATACTATCTTCCCACCACTGTAATAGATCTCACTTTGCTGTCCCAGTGTTTTAAAAACCCTTAAAAGTCCAAGTACAACTACCCTGACTAAATTGTCTCTGTAAATTAGAAGAACAAAGTGAGGTAAAAAGCAGTATTGACATTAGTAAGTAAAAGGATTGTGCTGGGCTGTTTTGATAAAAATTCAGTACTTCTGGACTGCAGGAATTACAAATTCTCCCAAATGGGATGGAGAACTTGCTTTGGCATCTGCAGTGGGGAACTAGCAGTGTTTGGTGTCATCATAAATTTTTGATCCAAGGTTTTTCTTCCAAAAATATCCATTACTGATTACTCAATCCGGAAATCAGTTTTGGAAGTTATATCTTCCAGGGGGAATGGCATGAAAATTCAGGCAGCTGTCCCTGATTTGTGGCTCTTACTAAGCAAAGTAATTAAAGAATACTTGGGGTTTATGGCTTTTTTTAGGATTGTTTTAATCTTTCTGCTTCTGCTTGGAAGGAGAAAAGCAATATTAAAAAAATATCCTTTGAGATGTAAAATCAGCTCCCTATAAATGTTATTATTATTTTTGTACTTTTACAGCATGCAATTCAAATCAAGCTGTATCTCACTGATTTGTTCTAATGACAAAAGAAAGATCTATCACAAATATCTTCATGTTGTGAAGTAGCAATTAATTTGTAGAGCTGGTTTGCTGATGAAATGTTTTCCTATAGGAAAATGCTGACTCGTCAAAACTAGCCTGTTTATAGATAAAAGTTAATTTAAATTTATTTGTCTCAGAAATATTGCAGGAAATCTGAAAATTGGTTGAATGACAACCTGTTTGTCTCTAGTTGAGGTTAAAAGGGACTTTCTTTTTTTAGAAACCTAAAATAATATAAACAGAAATTAAGTGCTTCAAAATGAATAGATGATTTGTTTTGTACTGGGTCGTTTTTCTGTTTATTTCACACTTTGATTCATTAATACATTTGAGAGTTCAAGTTTTCATCATGGTTTTGGACAAGACATTTCTTGTACCTCACATTTTTACAGATGAGAGGAGTTTTCCTCCTAGAACTTCAGGACCAAAAGTATAAAACAAGTATTCCACTGCAAAATACACTGCAGGTATATATTATGATGCAAAGAATCTCAAATTTAATTCTTGCCTCTAACAGGTCCTGTTTGCCTGACACTTTTGCTCGCATAAGGAGTTCTGACCCAAGAAAAGCCATTTGTGGTGATGGGATACATGCAGGAATTTGTGCTCCATTTGCACCTTTACTTCTGAATATATTGTCTTGCTGCTCTCATATTAAAACTTTTCTGATCAGTGGGATGCTGCCATTGAAAATGCCATTGAAAATGTGAAAATTACTGGACTTGTTTATTTGAGAGGAGAACATTAGCCATGTCATAGTTTAGACATGGCTATATTTGTAGTTATAAAACCCTTCTTGTGAACAGAGGAATTAGTACATTGTGATAGCTCTAATAAAATAGGTGTACTTCTATGCAGTTATCACATAGCTCTTTTCAGTGGTTCTGGTATAGAAGTTCTTACTTTTAAAGACCAATTTGATTGACACCTACTTGATATTCTGTGATGACTTTGACATATAGTATATCTGGTTGACAGGTGCGTTGGGTGTACTCTACAGATATAGATAGACTTTAAAAATGTATTTTCTAGAGGTAATTGTATGGTTTAGATAAAATCTGCAGTTCTTCCCAACGTAACTGTTATAACTGGCAGCTCTCAGCTCATGAAATATTCTAGTTTAAGACCACTTTAAAAAAGAAACTGACACTTTAGATGAACAGATAAATTCAATGAGAGTTTTGTCACTGTCTTAGTGTGACCAGGAGCTATGGCAGATCTCCTGCTTTGAACGGACTTAGGTAGGCAGGGAATTGGCACTTTACCTTGCTCCTGTTTCCCAAACATTGTCAGGCTGTGCCCTTAACTTTCCTCCTTCCCCTCCCAGCTGTGTGTAGTTTGTCTTTACACCACTCCCAGAAGGACAAAACCACCTTTGTTCATGTTAACTTGATTCCACTGGCTTCACTGGGGTTATTATTCACTTCAAAAACATAAGTTTGCACAATAAATAGGTCAAATTTCTGTAACATCTTTAGTCAGGGGGTGGGAGGAAGATATTAAGAGAAGATGTTAGGTATTTCCCTATTAAGGATTGTTTCTAAATGATGAGGCTCTTGGAGCTAGGAGTTTGATATTTGTTATGAACATTTGTTTTGTGCTTTAAGAAAGGCCAGGGTTCATGTTCATGTTAAATTGTAGGGGGTTTTTCCCCCAGAATCTCATGCTTTGAATTCAACGGGCAGGTTTGAGGATGACAAGCACTGTCCTTCATTTATAAGACTGCTGAGTTCCAGTGTGGTGGAATCCGAATCTGCTGAATTTCAGTGTGGTGTTGATGGTGCCTTTCTGCTAGCATTGTTTCCTACTAATTGGTGTTCTTCCTGCTCCTGAATCATCATAACTACTGGTGCCTTCCTTGAAAGTGTTGATGTATCTAACATGGATGAGGGTCTGGCACAGTGGCTCTGCCATGTGAGATGTTGTGGGGCAAAGTTACAGCAGCACTGGAACCAGCCAGGAATTCTCTCCTTTGTTCCTGCATAACCTTCCTTCTCCCACACTTCTAAATTGCTCTATGGAGATGACCCATTAAGAATCACAATAAAGTTTGAACGTTTGAATAACCTTTGAAATTATTGACAAATTGGCCCCAACGGGCTGCCGAGGAGCCGAACGTAGAAGGAAGAGATCGATGGCAATGCTGCAGAGACAGGATCCAGGCTGCACGAGCAGGGGATTTGCTGTATGATTTTTGCACGCTGCCACTGGAGCACAAGCATGGCAGGAGTGATGCACTCACGGACTGGACCTGCTTTTCTTCTCATGTCCTTTTGGCAGGTTGGCTTCAGCAGGTGCCTTCTCACAGCAGGGCCTGGGTTCATCAGGAACTTTGGAAGCTGCAGCCACCAAGGGCTATAACCCAGTGAGGGCTTAACATAAGCTTGAAGCTTATCTTGTGTGAACCTGGAAACTCCAATGCATCTCCTCATCTCTGGAATTTCACACACCTCATAAGGAATTCACCCCAAATCCTTGTATGATCCCTGCTGCCAAGCCATAGAAGTGTCCATACTCTAGAACATCAATTCAGTCACAAACTAGCCACAAACTATTTCCAATTTTCAACTGGGGAAGAAGTAGTTTGTTCAGAATCTCAAAAGAAATCTGTTTTAAAACCCAAGTCACCATGGTCTGAGTCAAGTTCATGCTACTTTTCTTCCTTCTGTGCTCATGAAAACTGAGATCCTTGAGCTTAACCATTTCCATAGGAGTCCTGGCTGTTGGCAGGAGCTGGCACAAGGGCCATGTTTACATTTTTCACTCTGATTCTTCTGGGCCACCAGGAGGTTTGAAGCCGATATGCACACACTTGAAAGGTAGGTAACAAAGCTAATTTGTTAATGACTGTTACATCCCATTCTATAGGAAAAACACTTTTTAGCAGGGTTTATTCATAAAGCTTAGATGTTTGGTGGACTAATGCTCGTTTACTCCACTATTTTCTTTTACCAGATAAATGTGTCCCACCCAGGCCTGTTTGGCACAACAGTGACCTCTAAAGGCTCGTTAGATTAAGGGTATCTCCAGAGTTATCTGGCTTTAATTCCTATTTAAAGGTAGGTGTGTGGCTCTGTATCAGGTACTACCCCCTTCATGCTGAGCACATCTTTAGAAAGGTCAGCTCTTGGTAGGATCTGAATGCCTGCTCCTTTTCCCTTGTGCTGTATAAAGGCACCTGACCTTTCAGTGATCCTAATTTCTCTTCCTTTCCTCTTCTCTCCACCCTCCCTCCAGCCTATTATTTATTGGAGTGGAAAGGATTTTCTCCCTACCTTTTTTTTTTTTCTCTGTAAATATTTTCTAAAATAAGTGACCAAAACCAGTGATGACACAAGTTAAAATCCAGGCTACCTTGATATTTCACCAGGAACCTCCTCTTTTCAGGGCAATCCCATTGTGCAAAATTTGGAGCTGTGGATAAGGTTGTGCTCTGTTTTTCACTGGGAGACCCTATGCTATTTTTAGTAGATGACTTCATTTAAATGCAAGATATATATGTTTGAGGTGTTTTCACTTTAAAATGTATTTTATACCAAGGAACTGGTGTTTGATTGGGCTGGTTAAAGATAGGAAGAAGAAGAGGGAATAAAGCCCAGGGGAAGAAGCAAGAGAGGATAATGGGTTAGTGAGGGTTGAAATAGAGCAGAGGAAGCAGAGTGTAAATATGAGCAAAAGGGCAAAGTGAGAAAGGGGACAGTGAAGGCCTGGGGGAAATAGGAAAGCCTTGAGTAATTGCAGGATTTTAAAGACAGCTGCAATGGGCAGGAGGCAAAAGTTGAAGTAAAACCTGTGATCCTACCTAGACACCTCAATTATCACTGCAGCTTTGCAGCTGTGGGTTGTACATGTCTCCTGTTCAATTGACTTGCTGTCCCTTTCCCCAAACCACTTTACCTCTGTTTCTAAAGGGGAAGTTTTCCAGTTTAACAGTTGTATTTTTTTTTTAATTGAAAAGTGACATGGTTTTGGCAAACTTGTTTTCTGTCAGCAAGAAGATGGTTAGCTCTTTGGTTGGTTCCACTTCCCTGGGAATTATCACTAATTGATTTTTTCTGTTCAAATCACTGCACTCCAGGAACTTGTCTTTCTTGCTAAAATAAGACTAAAACCAACTGCAGTTGGAGGTGGTATCCCTGCCTGGGCTCTTCAATTCATAGACTTTTATAATGAACATCTCTGCCCTTTTTGTATGGTCCTGATGGCATTCTTTGCTTGAGAGTTTTCTCCCAAAGGTTTGGTCTCTCCCACTCAGCGTAGCTGGGGATTTGCTGCTTGTTTTTCTATGGAGCTGGTTCATCTGGGATTGATAAAAAGGTCTTTTAATTCAGTTTGGCCAACTCCAGCATAAAATGATTGAGAGAAGCACATTATAGATAAAATTATTTTGTTTTGGACCTCACAAGAGCACCCTTTTGCCCAGGTTTGGGACTCAGAACAATGAGATACTGCTGGAGATTTATCACGTGCCTGGTTACAAGGAGCTGGAAAATTATCTAATATTACTCAAAAAGAGTGCACAATGCATGCAAAGCTGTTCAGAAACAATATTAGCCAGACTCATTATTAAAAAACCTAGAATTCAAAGTGTGACTGTAGACAAAAACTTAGCTTGAGGGGATGGGAAGGAAATGAAACACCCTGTGCTTTAAAGGACTCATACGAAAATGTTGTGAAGGAGAACTAGCTCCAGTTTACAGGGATAAAACCAACGGCTGAGGAGTGGGTTCACCTCCTGGCCATCCCCAGAGAGAGGCACAAACCCCCCAGGAGGGTTCCCCCCATGTGTAGCCAAATGCAGAGTGAGCCCAGGTGGGTGTGAAGCGGGCACAGAGAGCCTGGAGCGGAGCTGTGGGGCCATCCCTGTGTCAGGGCTCAGGAGGGGAGGGTTTGCCTCTGCTTGATTAGCACTCCCTGTGACCAGGGGCACCTCGGATGTATCTCACTCTGTTTATGTTTTTGGTTCTTCTAATGAAAATGAGATCCCTCGTGTAGCCCTGTGCCATTTTGCACGTCAAACTGAAAGTATAGATGCTCGTTGTGGGTATTAGTGTCTCAGCTTAATGACAGGAGCCTCGGACAAATAAATCCGTGTGCCATGGAGGATTTTCCTAATGAAACTGAAGTACAATACTGTTTACATAATGTCCTTTAGACTCTATTCAAAACAGCAAATGCTGGACGTCGCCGTTATCCACCGACACCAGCTAATACAGGCAGAAATGAAAATGTAATGCAAAGTGGCAGCTCCTTTTAACTTTTCTCCAAGTCCCTCTGTAGTGGCTCTGAGCATGCCCTCTGAACTTTTCCCCTCCTGGGTACTGGGGTTTTTTTATATGTTGGTTTTTGGTTGTTTTTTTTCTTTTTTTTTTTTTTTTCCTTTAATATATTGACATTCCAGCCCTTGGAACAAGGTCTTCACTCCTTTTCTCATTTCGAGATCTTGTTTTGGGAGAGCTCTAACACCTGTCCACTGATCGCCTGCCAGTCTGCATCTGTGCCCAGCTGACAGAGCTGTCTGCTTTGACTAATGATGTGATTGATGGACAAAATAAGGAAGAACACACAAAAAAACATTTCTGTCTGGTCTGGTGTGTCAGCAAGCCTTCATCAAGTGGCTGCTGAAGGTATATTTTGCTGCATGCCTCATTACACAGTAATGGCATTCCCAGGCAAAGCTGTTTCTTTTCATGACACAAGACAGCAGGCAGCTTTATGGACTCTGGGCCTATCGAGCCTGGAGGAGAGAAGCACTAAAGAGTGGTCATTTCCAAAAGTGCCTCAAGTTGCTTTTTTGTTGTCATGAATTTAATATGAATCAACACAATATGAAATGAGCATGAGGAATTTTAGTGACTAGTCATTTTTTAAGACTGCTGTCTAAACAGCCATCAAGGAAAAAAACCCAAACATTTTCTTCTACCAGACCTGTTGCAAAAAGAAGTCATCTGTCAATTTTATTACATTAAAAAAAGTACACAGAGGTGTATAGTCCAAACAAATGCCTGCTTCAGTGCTAAACATGTGGAAAACACCACACATGTAATGTAAAAAAAAAAAGGCAAGTGACTGGCAGAGTGAATGGAGTAATTAATAAGTAAGGTTTAAATGGCTCTGTGTTTGAAGGAGGCTCTTGTGCAGTTCATATGTCACGTTAGGGACTGCCTGCTCCAGGAAACACAACAATTAAGTGACAGTCATTAGGCGGCAGGGCATGGGGCTGTGGGAGGATGGCCACAAACCCCAGCACACCTTTGCTGCAGCGAGGGAGGGGCAGGGCTGATCCAGGGAGAGAGGCAAAGAGGTGGGAGGTTCCTCCTCTGCACACAGCATCAGCCTCCATTTTCCCCTCTGCTCAAAGTTGTGCCATTCAAATCCATCCTCCATCCTTCCCACAGCTGCTTTTCACTCGGTGTCTGCCCTCCTCTTACTTCCCATGGACTTCTTGCATTTTGAAATACTTAATGTCATCCATGAAAAGAACCAGAAAATTAGTTATGCTTGTTTAGAAAAAAAATTTGGATTGTTTTCCTGTTCCTAATGCAAGAGGTCTTTTACCATGGGCTATTTGGGATAATTTGTGAATTTAATGAGTTGTGATTAGTTAAGAAATTGTTCTCCACGTAATAAATACTACACACTAAATTAAAAAATGTACATGAGTTCTTTATACCCACTTAAAGAGAGAAAAACATTGATGTAAATTCTTGTTATGACAAATGTAAAAGATAATCTTTTAAAGTGCATTTAATTTACTGTAATAGTAAGAACCACTTTATCGATGCCTAAGAGTACAGAAAAAATGAATACAGGATAATTCAAAGCAAATAAATAGCACGATTAAATTCAGTATGGCACTTACTTACAGACACAATCACGTTACCCTTGCATACCAGTTGAAAGAATAATAGCAGAATACCATTTTTTGATTCAAGAATAAAAGGCTTCTGCCTAGATGTGAATAACTAGGCAGGCTGTTAACCTGCTTTCTCTAGTCTTGATACTAAATAAGGCAAATCCAGGCTCAAGGGAAGAAGAAATTCTGTTGATTGAAAAGTTTAAACAAAGCAATTATTCTATCAAGTGCAGTAGGGGAGCTAAGTACCACGAAATATCAAACACCTGCAGGTTTCCAAGAAGTTCTCTGCTGAAAACCAGAAGCAGCTGGGTGGAGGAGAGACCATTTTATCAGTAACCAATGGGTTTCTGTGCTCCACTGACCTTGAAGTCAATACCAGTGCCAAGAGCTCACTGTCTGCTGTTTCTTCTTGCATTATTGGTTTGAGAACCATAAAAATGTCAGAGATTTACTATAAATCACAATTCAGTGGGGTTTTGTTGTCTTGGTTCATTTTTTTTTTTTTTTTTTTTTTTGCTTTAGCTGAGCCTGGCCATATTCATTTGTGAATTGCGGGCAAGTAGTTAGCACAATGTGTCTCCTTGCCTTTTCCAGGGAGCTTTGCTGTATCCCTAACGGGGAGATTTGTGTTTTTGTGCTAATTTGGAGCGCAGGTGGGTGGGGCTGGGTGGGGGCAGCTGGTAGGAGCTGCAGGGCCCCTGCAGTGGGCTGTGGTGCGAGCCCAGACAGGACAAATGGCTATTTTCTTATCTCCCTTGCTGCTTTTTTTATGATCACTCGGATTCAGTTTCTGCTTTGGTAAGGTAGACATTCCATTTTTTTGGCCTGTTTTTCCCTGAAGTTGTTGTGTGTGTCAAATTTGTCATGGTTTAATGGCTTACTGTATTTCCCTGCACTGGAACCACTAAACACATTTTCATTTAAGTTGGGATCTTTAAAGAATGATCATCTTATCCATCTGTTCAGAAAGCACGAAGACACAAATCTGGGTCAGAAAAGAGACTTGGAAAAATCCCCTGTATTCAATCAGTTTCTGGCAAGTGAATTTGTCTCATGACTTCAGGAGCTGGTGGAAAAAGAGAGAATTTAGCTGCAAAAATATTGTTATCAGCTCTTTGCTTGGAGCCATGGCAAACAGGTTTCCAGTTTTGTAGATGGTAGCAGAGAAACTCAAAAGGATATTTAACCTTAGGTTATTTTCTTTAATCTTAGAAGAAGCAGCCACCCGTTAACATGCCTATATATATATTTATATATAGGAACATACAATCTTTTCTTTCCTAATCAGGTTTGTGTATCTCCCTTGATTGATTTTTCTTTTTCCTAAATCTTTAATAATTTTTCTTCATGGTTTCTGCATCCTGTCCAGGCTTTTCTTTCTGTTCTGTGTACGTGATGCAGTAGTTAAAGGCTGTGGCTCTAGAAGAAATCTGCTTATTTCTTCATTGTTTCTGACAGGAGGGAAAAAGCCTCTGAAGATCAGATGGCTTAATTAAGTGTCATTTGGATTGGAAGATAGGGGGGAATGGAGTATATTTGGGGTGTTGGAACTATTTTATGAGAATGTATTTATATAGGGATCATCTGTACACAAAGAAAAACAGGTTTTGTCCTTGCCTGCTTTTTGAACCCGGGTCCTGGGAGTGGAATCCATAGTTCACTGAATATTTGAACTACAGTTTTCTAGGATGAGCACCTTACCCCAAGGGAGTTCCTGTGATTGCAATGGGGATTTGACATGCACAAGGCTTTTGAGTGGTGTACTGCTGAGGGCGAGTTGTGCTCCTTGCTCCTGCTGCAATCACAGGAACCTGTGTGCCCATCCCAGAACACCTGGCCCCCTTGGGAAAACCTTTTGGTTCTGCAAAGTTGCTGTTGATGTTTGCAATATTTGGTGCTGTTGAAGGCATTGTGAGGTCCTCTCAGTTGTTATTTATCAATATTGGTTGTAACTGATATTGTTTATTCATATTAATTAGCACAGAGGAGCAGGATTGAAAGGACAAGGGCTGCATGCAGTTCTTTCTGGGGAAGGCAGTGGGATGGTCGTGCCCAAGCAGGATGGAGTTCTTTGTTGGTAGAGAGGAGCTCTGTTTCCTTTTGAAGAGATGACACAGCAGGTCCTGGGGAGGCATTTGGCTCAGGCTCCTTTCTCCCTGCTCACTTTGGGTGTGCTCCTGGAGTGGCCTCTGAAACACAGAGCAGAGCATTTTCTGGGAACCTCCAACCCTGCCTTTGCATGGCAAACCATGGTGGCAGCGAGGCTGGCACACACAGCACTGGTGATGGTCCTGTTCTGGGAAAAAGCCACCAAAAATATTCAGTAAACCATGGATTGCAGGACTGGAGTAGTGCAGAC
Source organism: Melozone crissalis (assembly GCF_028551555.1). Taxonomy (NCBI): domain Eukaryota; kingdom Metazoa; phylum Chordata; class Aves; order Passeriformes; family Passerellidae; genus Melozone; species Melozone crissalis. Next base: position 15,138,740 of record NW_026535785.1, read on the forward strand.
GCATCAAAGCCTGGAAAGTTTAATGGAAAATTTTACATTCTTGTTGATTATTAACATGAGGACATTTTTCCACTTAAAAAGGAGAAAAACTAATTATTAGTTCTTGAGCGCTCTGTGACCACTGATCTTTATAGAGTGCTATGATGACTGGAGCTGTGTGAATAACTGATGTTTCTGTTCCTTGGCAATGCTAAATGTGGATAAATAGTTCAGTCAAATGAATTTCTTTTTTCTTCCACTTCTTGACTGTTGACTTTCATTTTTTGTAGCATTCAAAGCAGAATGGAAGAAAATGTCCAAGAAAACTTCAGTTTAAAATGCTTCAGTATTCTCAGATTTTTTAGTATCACTATGCTCTTAGCAATGCAAATGCTGCAGTGAAGTAGAAGTAAATTTCTAGCTGTTTTCCTGTTTTCATATTTGGTTTTGGTTTTGTTTGATTTTGTTGGATTTTTTTTTTTTTAACTTGAGAGGTGGATGTTCATAGAATAATTTTGCTTATATTTAGTGACAGTACCTTGCATATAGAAATCCCTAAAATGTGAGCGTAAGAACCTATCAGCTAAAGGCAATAAAATCAATTTTTAGTTTCTGGTGTCCACAAGAGGGGAAGAATCCTGCTTATTGTTAGCGTCTCCCTCAGGTTGTAAGGCTGATAGGCAGTTTAGGAGCCCCATACAGTGACCCCTCAGACCAAGCTGCTGAAAATAGCTATGAGTATTTGAGGAGAGATCCTCAGCCACCACAGAAGTTTTCTCCTCATTTATACTACATTTTTTTATCCCTGCAGAGTTTTGGGTGTGGGTCTATGCATCCAAAGCAGAGAGCTCCAATGCATTCTGACCACATCCTTGCCCCTTAGACGTGTCCAGCAGAGGCCAGAGGGGAGGAGCTGTGTTGTCCATCAGTTCACAATCTGCTAGTGTGAAATGCACAGTGAATATACACACTATTGTATTAAATGCTATATGCATATGTAATACATTAGGAGAATGCCGTGTATAACGCAGCCACCATATGTCATATAAAATAAAAATGAAGAGGGTATATGAGCAAATACTGTAGAGCATATGGCAATATGAATATTAACCTCAATCTATAAATAGCTTCTGAAGTATCTGTTTTAAAACAGGGAAAGAAACTTAGCATAATAGCAATTGAGGAGAAATTGGGCGTCTTTTAAAGTTCTTGATGTCAAGGAGGCAAAATACCATTTCAATACTTAGATTTAATATGTACTTCCCACAAAAATAAATCATGTAATATTTTCATGGCAGGCATAGAATTTTATGATTTTTATGACGATCATGGAATTGGGATTCATATTTTATAGATAGCACTAATAACAAAGAAAACGCATGTGAGAAAAGGTCTTAAGGAGGGAGGAATGGCAGTGAAGTCACAGAAAGGAATAGAAAACAGGGTATTTTTTACAGGTTTGGGGTTTGTATTCAGAATAGCTTTTGGTACATTCACAAGACAAGCACATTGATTTTGAATGTTAAAATGGAGAACAATAAATTTCCCAGTTTCTGATTGCAGTCACAGTAAGACTGAACTAATTGCTCTGGAGGAAATTTAATGTGTGTTTGATCTTAAGACTGGTTTTGTTCATATATGGGGTTTGTACCTGCTGCCCATTAACCTGTGTCAGATTCTCCTGCCCCCTGATCTCCTGGAAAACAGAAGGGTGTCACACACTTGGGTCACTCCTGTTTGCTCCTTGCTTTCCCTATCAGTGACTGTTCCAAAACCTGATCTCGTGTGGAGAGGCTCTTGTTAGCAATGCCTTGTCAGCCAGCATTACCCCAAGGAGAGCAGGGTTTCCTGCTATGTGGGATGCTTTGAAGGGAGGGCAGAGAGCACTAGGAATTTATGCCCTAAGCAAAATTAAAAGATGAACCTTGATTATCTTGAGCCTCCCTGGCATATGGGGTAGCCTTAAAGCAGGGACAACAGACAACAGTTTTACCAAGCAGCTTAATTGGGATGTTCTGCCAGGACAATGTGGGGGCTTGGATTCGATGCCCACCTTTGTTTATCAGGGCACTTTGAACTTGGGTTTCCTGCCTCCCTAGATCTACAGTACTGATTTGGTTACTCTGGGGTACCACAAGGGAAATATTCCACATCTTTCATATGGAGACTGCTTCAGTTTTCACCCAGGCTTGGGTTCCATTCTGTTTACTGTATTTTTCTTTCTTTGCGAGTGGTGCTGCCTTGTGAATAGGAGTCTGGCTGGCTCTGGCTTCCCAAAGGGTCACTCCAGTCCTCAGGGGTAATTTTCAGCTTAATTACTTCTCATTTCAGTAGAGGGTCCCAGCTAGCTGGAGGAAAAGCAGGCTGTAAGGAGAATGGAAACTGCTTGGGGAAGAAAGGGGAACATGCAGTGGGAAGAGAGGGAAATCTGTTTCTGTTACAGAAGACATGAGGTGCTCAGGAAGGAAGGCCCTGGCTGTGGGAGTATTCAGATTCTGCCTTGAAGCAGCCAAGCTGCAGTGCCTGCCAAGAAAATGAAAAAGGATATTTTCTTTTACCAGGAATTAGCCCAGTGCGTGTTTTCATTGCTGAGGGGGCACAGGATAATGCTGCTATCAGCTTCGTTATTTACTTCATCTCTGGCTCACTCAGCAGCTGCTTCCTTGAATCAACATGTCCCTACCAAATTATGGTAAGGTTTTTTTACTTAATTTCTGGAAAAAGCCAAAAGTCTTTTAGGACAAGGAATGGATTGCTAGGGCAGACTGATTTGGGGCCAGTTTAACAGCATTTCATAGAGTAGAAACTTTGAGGAAATGACCCTTTGAGCTGGCATGGATTTTCTAAAGACCAGGCTGTGTGTGAAGGGCTCAGTCCATGCCCCTGTCCTGGGATGCAGCACTAAGAAATACAGTGGTGTTATTAAGGTGGTACTTTCTCACAGAATTTGCAGGAATTTTTCCTAGGAAACTTTCCAGGTCTCACCTAACAGGAAAAAATTTAAAAGCAGCAGCTCCTTCCTTTCATCCTGGTGGCAACCAGCAAAGGGAAATACTGGGAACACTGGTAGTAGCAGTGGGCAACATTTCTGCTGTAAGTGTTTAATTTTCTACCACCTTATCTCAGGTCTCTGGACTGGTGCTGGCCTTAGGCATGGAATATGTGCTCTGTGAGGGTGAATACAGCATCACTTGTACACAAACCATATTGCAAATGCAGAGGGGCAGCTGCCAAAGTGCAGCTTGTGCTTTATCATGCAGTCTGTGGATGTGCTTTCACTGCTGTCAGTGCCTGGGGTTTGTTACCTGTGCACTGAAGACCTGTGGGTTGGGAATCAGGTTGGCTCAACTTTAGATTTTCCTGGGAATTTGAGCTGTTTGTAGAACATGGGAGGCTAAAGGTAGATGCACAGAGGTTTTTTTTCTGGTTTTCTTTTTCTTTTTTTTTAGAGATTAGTAACAGCCCTGCACTAACCTGAGCCACTCACTGCCACAGGTCAAGCTTTTAGAGGAGGAACCATCTTGCAGGGTGACCCTGCAGCTGGCTGCTCACCTGCAGGAGTTACTCCTAAAAACCCTGTGACACTCTAGCATTTCTGGTTTTCCATATTATTAGGGTATGATAGACCCAAAAGGCTTGTATGTATAGGTTTCACTTCTTTAAGTGCACAATTATCTGATTGATCTCGTGCATGCTCTGACAGTGTGTCTCTCACACTTCCCCTCAGCTACTCAGTTCACTGGGGTTTGCTGGTGTGGCATTTCATGTCATATTCCGTAGTATCTGCCAGGAAGATAAGGAAAGGACTCCACAAAATATCTCAATTTTACCTTCTAAATTATCATGATTTTTTAGCTCTAAGTGAGATGCTTTGGTCCAGCCATGTTTTGCTTTCCACCAGGTTAATAACAGTTAGCAGAAATAATACAGCAGAGCAGCCTTCTCATAGCAGTTGTCATTACTAGCTAGCATAGTAAAGAAAAATAATTGACTAGCAAAAGGTTTGATAACTCAGAGTTTTATGTTTCTCAGAAATGACTCATTCCCATATGCATCCTCCAAACTGCATTCTGCACGCTGAACTTGCCATAACCTGCTCTTAGAGAGGCTCTTCTCTCACATTCCCATTTTGGCATTAGAAGCAATAAAAGTAACAGCAGCTTTGAAGAGCATGTAAATGTATAATGGCTTTCCAAAGCGGATTGATAATTACTTATTGCACTAAATAATCCTAGAAGTGTGTTAGAGGAGGAATGTGAGAAGAACGAATGAACTTACATAAGTAGAGAAATCTATGCATCCCTTCTGCTGTCTGATTCATTTAAACAGTCTTATTACTGTATCAGTGTGGAGGGGAGATAATGAAGGCTGTCTTATGTTGTTATATCTTTTTTCCAGCTTGTTTTATTTTAAGAAATGCAATGGTAGCTCTGGGTGGAGCTAAGAGTCACCACTGCCACTAGATTGTAGCATTTACTTCACTCTGCATAATGTGGAGCATACAGCAAACATGCTAAACGTAAAAATTGTAATTCTTGTGCAGTAATTATTTAGTATCTTGATGGTGATGGAGTTTTGTTATTTTGAAAAGTATTTCCTTTTGCACATTTTTTAAAAAATAAGCTTTCAGCTGCCACCAAGTAGATTAATTTGACCTTTTTAAAGCTAATTTCCAAGAATTACCTCCTCTTTTAAGCTAAATTATTTTGTAAATAAAAAGGTGTGACACAAGAGCATAGGATGCAATTGAGTTTTTTCATCAATGGCTGTCTCTTGAAATCAGTCAGCACAGCAGAGCTCAATACTTGTGAGAGGACAGCTAGTTACTTGTTGCTGGCTACTTTTTTCTTTCTTCCCCTTTCTTTTTTTCTCTAATACTTTTTGAAGGTTGGCTTTTCTGCAGGTAGCTTTTAATTTAGTGGGTAAGAAATAACACTTGTTCTTTATCCATTCACAGTGAATATGAGATTTGTTCTTATGGTATGAGGGACTTGCTTTGGTATCTGCTGCAGGGATATTGGCAAAGAGGAATTTTTAGAGGCACTGAATGACACATGAAAAGAGGTAGCTCGGGTTGCATCCAGCTGAAATTCAAGTGTTCAGACTGATGCAGCTGCAAACATCCGTTTAAACCTTCAACTGAGTTGTGAGTAATTTAAAACTAATTGTTACTTGAGACGTACACACAGTGGCACTAAGAATGTGTGCTTCCCCCCTTCTGATGGTTGGGTTTGAGCTGAATGTTCTGATGGTTGAATTTGAGCTGGATTTTCGTGGTCTCTGCCCTGTGCTTGGCCACCAGGCTCCCCTGGCTGCCAGCAGCGGGGGCACCGAGGGCTTGAGCAGCAGCTATTTCTGAAGCAGTGCTGTGGTGGACAACAAGACCTGGATATTGCAAAGGGGGAAAGTGCACGTCCCTTTTCCAATGTAATTTATTTTTATTTCCATCTGTGATCACATTTTTTGCCCTCAATGTAATCTTGGGACCAGGAACCTTATCCCTGGTGTAGGTGAAGGATGATGCAATGCTGACACAGTTTGCACCTCCTCGTGTTCCTGTATCCCACCTTCAACTCTGGCAGTGGGGTTACTGTGCCAGGCATCTGCAGGAATATTCTCTTCATTTAACCAGTTAAGGGAGCAATGATTTTGCAGCTGATATTTCAAATCTTATCTATCCGTGTGCTCTCACTGAGGAGGGTTAAAAGAACTACTTACATGCCACAGAATCCATGACAAATTCATTGATATTGAATATATTTCAATTAGCAAAATTAAGTGGAAATATTTAACATTAATTGGTCAGTGGTGTTTCGGTTTTTTTTTTAAATGCCTACCTCTCCCTTCTGGAAAAGAATGTTTGTTTCCTTATTTTCCTAACAAAAATTCTATGGAAAATGTTTGGAAATATCTTATTTTCAGGCTAAAATCCTTGGAAGAAATCAGCTAGAATTACACCTTCCCTGCGAAATAGCAGCAATTAGGACAGACGCCCTCCTCTAACTCTGAGCCAGGCAGCTTGGGTGACAAATATGTCAAATTAATACATCACCAGGTATGAAAGCGCAGTTAGAATTTGACTGAGGTACTTCCAGCCTGAAAAAGAGAACGATTTATCAATGCAAACTTAATAACATCTATTTGAATCTAACTAAAAATCAATATTTCATTACCAAATTGTTAGTGAGAATGAAGAAAAATTGCGGAAGTCGGGCAGTTTGGTGGAAGAGAAGCATCAGGAGTTCAATGAGAAGACGGGATGATTCATGAGGCCAAGCTGGTGGAAGGGTGAAGGAGGACGAATGCAGAAAACTTGGAGGGCCCTCTCTCTGGTGACCTTGGCAGCAAAAGGGGAAAAAAATACCAGAAAATGAAAGTGACTGTCAACTCCCAACAGGGATGGATCACACCATAAATCAAGCCTAGCCCTGAGAGAGAGGAGAGGGGCTTAGGGTGGGGGGCGGAAGCCATTGGGTAATTTAACTCTTTGAACCTTGGATGCCTTTTATTCCTAGTTTAGCGAGTTGGTAAAACATGTGTGAGCCCCTTCCCTTTGCAGTGGTTTACATAAAAGTGTGTCAGGGGCAGATAGATGGTGAAACATTGCTTTCCATTGGCTGGGATTTGGAGTACAGTACCAATAAGTATTTCCTGCAGCCCAGGAAAAGAGAAAAATGAGAGACGGAGGCTCCTGTGACACATAACTAAATCAGTTGGTTGGGAGGCCTAATCCGGGAGAGACTTTTGGGTGATTTGCAGGGGAAAAAAATATAGATTTAAGGACATTAGTATTTCTATTACTGAAATAATCTATTGATCCAAACAGCAAGCAAAAAAAGAATCATTCCTTTAGGCCTGAAATACAAAGGAAACGGAAGGTCTCTTGGCTTTTTTTAACTTTTAATATTTGTTTAGTTCTTGAAATCTGTTCTCTGACAGAAGTGAAGGAGGTGACTACCACAGAGGGGGAGGTGACTGCCACAGAGGGGCTTGTAACTGTCATCTGACAGGACTGGAAGGGGATTTGCAGGAAATGTGAATATTACCTCTCTCAGCCAGAATTAAAACAGTGTCTGAGCACTTTATTTGCTAAAGAGAGGCACAGAGTATTCCTTCCTGCTTTTCACAGAGACTATTTTTTACCCTTTGTCCTGATACATTTTCTTGCATTTTTTCCCCTTTTTTGTCCATCACAATAAGAAATCTGTGGTTTTTTGAGACCCAAATGAAAGAGTATTCATACCAGCCATGCAAAGCGAGCACCTTTCATTTCCAGTTGTAAAAAAGACTGACAGCAGAGCATCTGTAGTCCTGCTGTGGTGGGAGGCAAACCCTGTGCTCATCCACAGATTTCCATGAAGGCACAGTGCAGGCTGTTCTGATCCAGATACTGCCAGGAAAGGTCACTGTGGTTGCTGCATTTGACTTCTCCCTTTCTCAATATTGAGGGGTGGCAGAAATAACAGTGCTAGAGGCATTAGAAATGCACCTTGGGAATTCTGTGCTGGAATGTTCCAGCGCTGGGGCCGCATCTTTGGAAGCAGCATCAGGGAGTAGTTGTTGTGTTTCCACACCCTTTATGGTGGCCTTCACCGGGGGTATGGCAGTTTTCCATCCCCTGGAGAGAAGGCAAAGAATGGAGCTGGCTCCCAAGCTCTTAAGGCTTGAAGGTTGTGGGAAGATGCAGTGAAATGTGAATGGTGGGTTGAGGGAGAGGGACTGGTGAGCTGTGCTGAATAGCCCCCATTTCCAAAGAGGAGGAGAATCCAGGATCTGTGGCACTACGCTATATTAGGCTGGCGAAAGTCAGGCTTTCATGTACCTGGGGCATCCTTTGGTCTACCTTTGTGTGGAGTGACCCTGAAAATTAACGTTTGCTCTTTCTCAACTTAGTTTTGACCCAACTTGCTGCTCTGCCTTGAGGCATTTTCCTGCCTGGTGCTGGCCACAAGAGGGGATGGTGTCTGGCGCTGTGCAGCCATGGGGCACCAGGCATGGGCTGTCACCTCCACCCGCACTCCAAGGTCACAGGAAGCCATCACAGACTGGATTTTGGGAGCAGCCTGATAACATTAGCTCTGAATTAGTGGGTAAGAAACTGGTTGCTGCAATTCCCCAGCACAGAGGTCATGCTGACAAGGTACTTGTTACTCTGGGAGATGCTCCCAAGGGCGTGGGTGCAAAGAAAGTGTCCAGAGAATTCAGAGGGCTCCTGGGATTTTGTTAGCAGGTTTCTCCTGAGAGGTAAATCAGCTGCCAGGAGGAGAGCAGATAAAGGGCAGCAGTGGAGTTCAGAAAACATGGCACAGTATGTAGAGATCCTTACATGCCTGGCAGTTCACTTCTGGTACTGCTTTTTTTGTCTAAATATAGGGCTCATCTCAAAGCCTCACATGAGAAGTTGCAGATCTAATCAAGGTCAGAAGAACATTAAAAAAAATTGGAACAGGAAAAGGCCATCAGGACCAATGTTTCTGTTCCTTTTTTCCTCCTGTCTTAGCTCTGGATCTTGGCTCTAATTGCCATTTATTTTTTATTGCTCTCACTATACTTCTCATATAATGTTTATATTAATGGGCAGGGGGAGGGGGGAAGTGAAGAAACACCAGGAAATGGAGTGCAATTGGAGTATGTGAGATGTGGCTTTTGTCTTCTTTATCACTGTTTTCTTGTAGTACTTCCAGCTCAGATATTAATTTATCATTGAGAGTGCTGCAGAAGTGTGGTCCCTTGTATTTTATTGAAGGCTTGATCTAAATTCCAGATGGTCACCATGTGATCAAACCAGCCCTGGGCAAATAGGATATTTCTTTGTGTCTATATTTGATTTCTTTGCCAAATTCATACCTATCTAATCTTCTGCCCATGAGCCTGCATTCATTCATTCATCCTTTAAAGAAGTATGCAACAGCTCCACCTCCTCATGGGTTAGAGACAATGAGGGTGATTGCAAATATTCCCCATCTAAATGCAGATAAAATGTGATGCTGTTGCAGACAAATAATAGCTTTTCACGTCACAAAAACGTCTAGCTAAAGTTTACAACAGACAAATAATTCCTCAAAGAATGAAGGGCTCTCATAAAATGTGCAGTGAGGGACGTGGGTGTATTGACACGACGCTGCGGCAAGGAAGTGCTTTGATTTTGGGGATGCAAAATGCTCTGAAATATTACTCAGGAAAATCCACAGAGCCCTTCTGCTTGTGGAGTCCCTGCTTTACTGTAGGAGTTTAATAGATGTGAATGAGAGAATGTCTGTACCAAGCAGGTTCTTTCTTAAAAAGAAAGGCAAATTTCAGATTATAACTAAATATACTTCAGAACACAGAAGTAACAATATAAAAACCTTCTTAATCATGATATGATTAAGAGATTTTTAAAATCTGCCTTGTAGTCACATTTCTATTTCCTGATAAATTCCATACTTTCTTTCAAATCACTTCTCATCATAATAACATGAACTGTAAAAAATCCTTCCATTTCTGCAGCGTGCTAGGGGAAAAAAAAATGGGGGTGGAAAGGAGAGAATTAAGAAGGCTCCAAGTTTTATCATTCTGTTCATAAAGCAGCACAGCAACCATAACTGCAGCACAGAAAAGAAACAGATACTGTAATGTCTGAGGTATTCTGTGCCATAAACTCCCATAATAGAAACAGATGGCAAAAGCGCGTTGGAAGTAGGGGAAGTACTGTACATGCAGCTCTGCCCGAACATATGAAGAGATTCAGGGCTGACACGTAAAGGAAAACGTCTGGAGCCCTGCCAGCGCTACTGTGTGCTGCAGCACTCGCTGTGGGGAGCAGGGAACCTGAGACTTGGGGCTCTGTGGCAGCACAGCAGCAGCATTTCTCCCTGTGTTTCAGCAGGTGTGGTGGTGTGGCTGGGGCAGCAGACAAGGATGGGATCCCCATTGGTGTCACTGGCAGCTCCCCCAGGGCCCCTGGCGCTGTGGCAGCTTGGGCATGCTGCAGAGAGCTGCGTGCCAGGCAGTGCTCTGGCACCTCTCTCTGCCTCAGCATTCCCTCCCTGCCTCTGCTAAGCAGAGATCTGAATGTCTAGAGAGAACCAAGCAAAGTTGTGTGGTGGGTATCAAACATGCAGTGAAAATGGCAAAAGTATTTTATTCCTCCCTGGCATCTCGCTGAGGAAACCTCACTTGTTTCATCGGGCGTTGTTTCACTGGTCCTGCTATGAGTGAAAGGAAATATAATGTGTGCATTGCACTAGAGGGGGAGCTGAAGGTCAGGAGTGAAATATGGCTTTCTGCTGCACTTGGTCTCAGTCTGAATGTTACCTACATTATCATCAGAGCTCACTATCATAATGGGGAGACCTTGTCACAGGAGCGAGGTCACCTAGAAACGGGAAGAAAAATTGGGGGGGAAATGCTAAATAAGATAAGCTAAAAAGAAGACCAGTAGGGTACCCAAACTTCCTTTGTGTATTTTTGAGAGCAGTAAATTATCTGCAAAAGACACATTTGTCCTTCAGTACCTGAAATCCCACTGTTGTCCTGGGCTTGAAGTGCCATTCTCCAAACTTCCTGGAGTGTTGTTATCAGCATCTTTCCACCAGGGAGTCCGGCTTTGGCCTCTGAGCTTTTGTGATGGCTAGGATTTAAAAACTCCAGCTATATTTCAAGGCAGTCACCTTTAAAATACTCATCCAAGAGGGGCATAATCAGGTTATTTTCATTAGAAAACAGATTGTGGTAAAGAAACTTCTCTGTTCTCTGTGCCCTAGGACTGCAGTCAGACCCCTGGGATGGGCACTGTGCTGCAGGATGGCCTGAGAACATGCCTGGGAAAGAACTTTTCTTCAGCACTATGGGGGAATTTTGCTGCAAAGTTTTTGAAGGTAAGACCTGTCCTCCCACTGTGTGGCTGAAATGTCTGCTTAATTGCAGGGCAGGAGAGATTTTAAACATCAGTGCAAAGTGCTAAGTGTTGTGTGGGTCCACACTGTTTGTATGCCCTCCGGCCACCCAATTAACAGCCTGATCTATGTGCAGATCCACTTTCATCTAAAGATGCCAAGAGCTTTGCAAACATTAATTCATTAATATGTTACTAAAAAACAAACAAACAAACAAATGGTTCCTTGGTGCTTCCAGGCCTCTGTTCCCCCTGACATGAGTAGAAACCAATAATCTCCAAGGTGGTGCTGGTCACCTGTTTTGATAAGGGGCCACCCAGTGCTGTGTTTTGTTGGCAGCAAAATTTGAGTCTCCCAAGACCATGGGCAGCCACTCTGACTGCAGTTCAGCCAGGCACAGAGTCACCTTTGTGTGCCACTGATGTGGTTTCTCCCTGGTGCTGCTGAAATGATCTGGCTCAGCAGCTGCTGTTACTGACAGAGCAGGAGTTACTGCAGATTGCTGTGGCAGTGCAAGGGAGAAACCTCAGGGGTGCAGCAGCCCTGGAGGGTGTGAGCACAGCCAGGCCTTGGGGCTGCCACCTTTGGGGCTCAGCCTTGGCTCAGGGGGATGCTGGGCTCTGGGCACAACTGCCCCACCATGCCTCAGCTGTTTGTCTATCTGTCTGTCTGTCTGCAAATGAGATTAGCTAGCACTGCAAAGCTGTTGCAGTAAATATCCAAAATTCAGATCACTAATCACGTGTTGACTCCTCTCTGGTTTGCAACAAATCCTTCGGGGACTCACCAGAATTTAAGATTTAACAGCTAATGTTTAGACAAAAAGATTTTACTTTTCAGTATACTGGAAGGAAGTGCTGGGAAATAAGCCTAATTTTATCTTTGCCTAAAAAAAAAAAAAATGCCCAGGCAGCAAACCCACAACCAGGACAAACTGAGTCTATGTATTTAGTGTGGTGGTTTGTACAACTCTAAACCATTCTGATGGGTTTCATTCTTATGTCAGATGTTGTGGTGTCACTAACAGGTATTTGGAGATGGGAATGTAGCTCTGTTAGCACAGTCACCAGGAGCTGGCTGAAGGGGATCTTTGTGGATATTTCCTTTGGAATGTATTCAGCCACTGAAATCCAAAGCCAGGTACCAATATGAGCATTAGCTCGCATAAAATGCACTCTTTCATCTCAGTATAGTTGTTGCTCTGACAGTTTAAGCTTCTCAAATACCATATCTCTTTTTAATGAAGAAATTGCACACTCATATACAGAAATGATGTATTTACAGCATAGAGCACCTATTGATACATTTTGGTCATTTTAACTGAGTTTGGAAGACTTCAGAAAGTGAGAAATACGTTTCATTACACAATTACAGTTAATTATTTTAGAAATACAGTTTAAATGCAAGTTATCTTAAATTTATTGCTTATCTGACTGGAAAGATCTAAGCAAAACCTGAAAATCATAAACTCTTCCAGAACATTATATTTTATGCAGTCCAAAATGTGACACATGGGGTCTTTAATAATTCACTGCTTGTTAACATTAAACAACTGTTAACATGCTCAAATAATTAGTTATGCTTGCTTGACATGTTTGCATCTTTAATAATTGATGCATTTATCTTAATTACTAACAGTATTATGGTCGTAATATGCATCTTTTTTCTATCTTAAAATTTTAACAAAAACTGACTTTTTGCCAAAAATGATTATCCTCTAAGTTTTAATTACTCATTGTAATTAAATTGCAAGCTGCAGTATTTTATTAAAAATATCTTTCACAAAAAATATTTAATGGAAAAGAGGTGATTTGTTGTTTATGCATCACACTTAGTAAATATTTCATAAGTTTCATATTACCCTTTCAGAGCAGATATAAAAAACATAACATTCTTAATATAAGAGTCAATTTAAAAGCTGCTATAGTAGTCTTCATTTCTCCTCCAAAAGGTTTGCAGGAGTCAGTGAATAAAGAAAGACAAAAAAAAAAAAAAAAAACAAACAAAAAATGTGGTGGTGATTGCAAATTGGGTGCCCACAGTGACAGGAACCAAGGTTGAAGATGTTGTGCTAGTAAGTATATCACACCTTCACCAGTGGAATTAGTCTGACTTGAAATAGAGCTGAGCATTAAAAGTTTTTTCATTCTTCAGTGTTCTTCTGATTCAACTTTTGCTTGCAGGCTGCTAATAACAATAGTGGCAGTAGTTTGACTGTAATCATTTATTTATTGCAATGCTGATAGAGATGGGGGTGAGCTTTGTGTCAGCCAATTTAAAAAGACTGTGTTTTCAGGGCCTTCCCATTGCTAAGACAGGCTGGTTTAGATTAAGATGGTTGTTTCTGGTCCTTAAATGTTGTGGAGGCAATTACCACTCCTGTGGAATGACAAAACTTGTTAATGATGTCAAAGAATTCAGTCACATCCGTGTTCTGGTGTGTGGTTGTGTTCCTTCCCAAATGACACATGAAGATGCTTGAAAAGGCGTCAGCGTATTGGCAGGAAAAAGTCCATTTGTGAGACAAAAATGTTGTCCAAAGTTTTAGATTTAAACCCCAAAAAGCTGTGTGATGCTGTCTCTCAGGGCTACGTTTAGCGAGTGACTAATGAGAGCCCAGCTCGTCTCTGAGGTAGGTGGTTTCTGAGAAGCTAATACTTGAGCTGTGAGCCAAAGTCAGCCCAAACACTGCATTTTTAATGACACTGTGCCTGGGAGTGCATCTAGTATAGCATTTTATTTAAGACAAGTCAGTAGACCTAAGGGGCAGGAATGTCCCGTGTGTCAGACCATGTGGGCAGGGAGATTGTGGCCAGATTCAGAACTGTCTCCTCCAAGCCATAAATGTAGAAGTATTCTTTCAGCAGGATTTGCTCCAGATATGACCCTTTGCCAGAAAAGCAGCGTGAGATGGGGGGAGAAAAATGCTGAACTGAGACGTTGAGCTCTGTGCTCTCTCCTGTCTTTGGGGCTTTCCTGCCTGCACAGAATAAAACCCACACATGCATTCTCAGCTGCCAGCAGAGCCTCTGGTGCTGCAGCTTCTGCAGCAGCGTCACCACTGGGGTGACATTTGAACCCACTGAGAGAACTGGATGTAGAGCAGGAGCAGAGTGAAGCTGAGTCCCCAGGAATCGCTGAGAGCAAGCTGCTGGTTTGTGCTTTGCTGGCTGGTGTCTCACAGGCAGGGCTGTGCTCCCTTAAGCCACAATGTCCAGCACAGCTGGCACAGCCACTGTGGGCAGGTGGGAATGGCAAAACCGTGGCCAAGGCCACCCTCCCACTGCTGCTTCCACATGCACTGTGTGCTTTTAATCTGTGCTGTCTCTGCTGACAGATTTAGAAGATTCTCACTATTGCAAAGTCCTCATGTCCTTGACATGGTGTTCTTCAAAAAGCGATTTCTAGTCTGATTTTAGAGTTAAATAAGAATTTACACATCACAGATCTATTAATCATTTTTTCCCTTCTGTGGGTGTATCTTCAGATTTCAGTGATTGATTTATGTGGCCAGATGGGTGCATTTGTTTCCTGCTGTCTTTCAGTCCAGCAGAATCCATGCACGCTGTGCAGTACAGTGGGCTTGAACTTTCACTTGAAATGCACTGCTGTACATAAATCCTGAATGCTATTCCTTCTTTGGAACAAATGGGATTCAGATGTGACTCTTTTGGATGTGGCACAAGCTGAGGTTTTTCCTCTCAGTTAGTAAAGAAGCCATTCCTTTCAGCTTTAAGAGGAAAACTTGAGTATTGCAGGAAGTCCTGTTCATGTCCCCCAGGTTTCTGCTCCAAAAGCCTTTGCCTTTCTTTGCTGTCACCACAAAATGTGTGGTGGCTCATTAGCTGCTGCCAGGGAAGCTGATTGCAGGCAGAGCAATCTGTGAGGTACACAAGCATTTCTGCTGACATGTGCTAAGGTTGTAAAATGTATTTGCATATTGTCAGGTCGGTGTTCCCACATCCTGAACTGTGAGGACAGGGACCATGAGGACCTGAGAGGGGTTCTGAGGGAACAGCCAGAACTGGAAGGGAGTGGAACTGATAGTTTGATTTTCAGCAATATTTTATGCAAAGGTACATAATATGAGGCCATGCTGGACTCCAGAAACTGCCTGTAAACCTTGATCCAGATGATGCCAGGGCTCCTGATGACAATTCCATTTCTGACAGGGGACAGGCAGTCTCGGGAGCATTAAGTTCCTAAAGGCAAGCAGGTGGTAGGAGAGGGAAATCCCAATCAATGCTCCTACTGGGGGACCAACTTCAGAGAATCCACATGTGAGAGAGGTCTCCCAACAGCACAGACAGGAGCTCACACTTCATTAGGCCAGGAAGTCTCATTGTGACATGCAAAGTCACAAGAAATTAGCTTCAGAAGTTTTCCCACTCGGGAAGTGAGTTATTTTGCATGTAAGGTATGTGTATTTCTGTATGAAATTGAATTTTTTGCTTCTTCATGCAATTAAAAGATAACCCCTTCTGGTTTATAATTCATGGTCACTTTTCCAGCCCTGGTGGTGCACAGGGAGAGGCCATTGGAGCTGCTCTGGTGAAAAGGCTCTGGCCAGGCAACAGCAGGTGTTTGGGTGGGAGTATCACTGTGGTGGGACAATGTTTTACACTTCCAAAGGAAAAAGATGCAGTGCAACACTAAAATCAGTGGTTTTAATGGTTCTTCTTGCTTCAGACATCCATTTCTCTCAAATTTCTGTCTAATGGGGAGGTAATTTCTAGTTTGATCAATTTTTAAGTCTCGACATTGACTGAAGCCCTTACCCAGATTTGCTGAAACACAAGGAAGGCTGTCCTGGGTGCTGCTGCCAAAGCAGGGATCCTGTTTGCAGAGTGCCTTGCTGCAGCACCCAGTTCAGAGCAGGAACTTTCATCAGAAACCAAGCAGGAGAGCTGTGAGGTAACTTTTGCTGCTGGGACTGCTCAGCCCTGCTGAACTGGCACCCTTGGCAATTAATTTATTTTATTTTTTTTCTTTTTTTAAATCTGGATATTAGGAAAATAATTTCTATACATCTGTAACAAACCCAATTGTATGTTTTATTCCACACCCTTGTGGCTGGCTTCCCATGACCTGCAGGAGCTGGCAGGGGACACTGCTTTTCCCAGCCCCACTTGCTGCTCCCTGCTCGAAAAGGTTTGGCCAAAACTTGGGTTAATTCCTGCCTTCACTGATGCTGGTGAAGTAGGGAATGAGCTCCCTAGGAGTTCCATGCAGACATTAAAAGTGTGAGTGCAGAGAACAGAGGGTGGCCAATGGCTGGAACAATGGCAAGCACTGATGTGCAGAGAGGTGAATTTCCAGGAGGGGACTTTGAGAAAATACTGCCCACAGAAATACAGCTGCTTCCCTGTGACCTCTGTGATTTGCAAAATATACATGTGAGTTTTATTGTATTTTCAATGTGAACATATTCATGTTTATGACCCAGAATTTTCAGGTGTGAGCTAAATTCTTTCTGACTCACTCAGGGTTCTGACATTTGTAAGTCTTTGCTCACTCTAGGAGTAATTTTAATGGCTTGTATTAATTCAAGGTGTCCCTTTATGAACTTAAAATTTAAAAAAACCCACTACCTTTTAATGACATTTCCATTTCTTCAGAATTATTATTTGAAATCCTAAATTAACATTCTGCTCTTCGATTCTGACAGAGCCATTATATTTTATACTACAAGAGTTTAGTTAATTTTAAATTATTAAACCCCATTGGCTGGATGAAGTAAGCATCTTTAAGCAAGTTTTGTAGTTCAGGCACATTCCAATCAACTATGACTGCAAACTTAATTTGAATTTTTTTGCCTATGTTACTTTTTATCCTTATATGTGACAGTGAGTATTCTGAGTTTCACTTTCTGGCCTGAGAAATTCAACAGCAGCTGAACAGCATTATGGGGGGGAACCTGTACTGGGCAACACAGCTCTTCAAACTGAAGGCAGAGAAAAATCACAGAAAGAACAGTAAGTCTTTTTTTCTGAAAGAGAAATTTAAAAGTTCATGATCTAAACTTTTCCTATATAGGAAACTAACATCTTCCAGCAACAATATGTTTTACTTTGCATGTAAAATAATTTTATTTTCATTTTCAAAGACATTTGTTCCTTTCAAGTGTCACCTGGCATGACTTAGGTAACATTCTGATTTCTTCAGGAATTAAGGATGATCATTTCTTCAGACATTTAAGCAGGGAAACAATTTCAAAGCCATTTATCTTACAGGGTGACATCTAGTAGGTGGGAAGGGCTTTCTATAGCTGGGGTGTAACAGTCCTAATTGGCTGCAAAGGGACACAGTGGGGATTAAAATCATGTATGCAAAATGGGGCAGAATATAATGGGAAGTATGGACACTTTTCTCTTAAAACTGAAATTACGCTTCAAGGGTAGTATGGATATCTAGCAATAAGCATCATTTTAAGGCCCTTCAGCTGCTGTGACTTCAGGTGAAATTTGCTGCAAGCCATATAGATCTGCTTTAATTATTTTTTGAATCTGCAAACTCTGATCATTTGCATGCATTGCTAATGCACTCATCTCTGAAACCTGAGCTGTGCAGTTTGGGCTTTACAGATTTATCAAGTGAAACAATTCAGCTAATATCACATTAATTTAATTAACTTTAATTTTAAATGACTTGCTGGAGCACCTAACAAATGTAACATCTCCAAGACGTTTTAGCAGATAGCTGTGGCTTTGTTGTGTGCTCTTGTCTTCATAGTGAGAAAACATCTTGTTAGCATGAAAGGCTCCTCACTACTTTAGAAGAGAATATTTTGTTTATACTCCAACGTTTGCCTTGATTGCCTGGCTGTCATTTCAGAGGTGAAAGAAAACAGCAGAAGTGCAGATTGGTGGGGGGCTGATATAATTTAACATCTGCACTGTTGTGCAAGGATCTCTTTCAATTCCAAGTGGTATTGATGATTTATTGTCAGTTTGGGGTATCCCCAGGGACCTGCCTGGGAGTCTGAGAGCATTCCCAGCTCCTGGGCTGCAGTGGCTTCAGGAGAGCTGGACCTGCATTCCTGCTGGAAAAAGCACCAGGCTGTACACAAGGCTGATTCCAGAAAGGAGGGAAAATGCGGTACTTATTCTTCCATAGGTTTTTTTTTTTTAAAAGATAAAAATAGTCCAAGGAAAATTCAAACTAACTAAAATCAGTCATCAGGTCTTCAGCTGTCTCATTGTTGATTCAAAGTTTAATGTCAACTACTAAATATAGAACAAAATATTTTTATATTTATGTGAACCTATATATCTAAAATATATCACGTGGCTAAGGAGGCCTTTGTCCTGTCTGACAGCAAGGTAGGTATGCTAAATATTTTCAGAAATATAAATATAGTCCATTCCAAACATTCAGTTTACAGTTGCAAACTTGAAAAAATACCAGAGATAAGGCCATAATCCATGTGTGGACATAGTCAGGAAGATAAAGGCAGGAAGCTTGTATAGGAAAAGCAGTTTATTCACATTCACTTTTCATCATACGTATACATTAAATATTAATAACACCGTATGAATATTCATCTCTGTTTAATATTCATTTATACACAGAAGTTTACAGCAGATCCCTTTAACTTTTGGTGCCAAAACCAGTGTTCAAAGGGTTGTGCTGCCATTGTTCCTGCAAAACCTTTACATTTATCTGCTGTAAAAGAGCCTGAATGGCACCGAAGAGTGTCGTGTTTAGTTTTAAAATGCCACAAATAACAGATTTATAGATTTTTCTAAATACATTATTTTACCTTGACAGCATTAATCATTCATGCTTCCTTCTTTCATTTTTCTACCTGCAATGGATTATTGAAACAGAAAATAACAACGGGAAAGGCTACAAGCAGTATCAAAATGTCAAGTTTGTACTTACAGTTGTATGTGCGTAGACAGGGTCAAGAGCCTCAATTATTTGTATATGTACACAGTGGTACTACATGAAAGGTTATGTCACCTGCAGCTATTTTCTTGCAGATTTAAATAGGACTGATATTCAGCTCCACAGTCAGCCACTGACATGGAACATAGAATTGTAAAATACTATGAACTCTTATGTCAGGACCTAAAATATGAACTGGGTGATTGCAAGGTGTAGCTGTGGGCAATCCTATGTATTGCAGTGTAAGTCCTTTAAATTACTTTGTGTTATCCCTGACCTGTTCTTTTCATTTAAGCATAAGCCAGACCAACATGGAAGTACTTTCCAGGGAGCAGAAAAACCCTTGATATTGCTCATTTTTCCAGGAGCATTTGCTTGGGTTTTGAGAGGTTTTGTTGTTTTCTTTTTTTTTTTTGTTTTCTTCTTTTTTTTTTTCATTCTTTGCTTATTTTAGTTTTGTCTCTTGATTCTTTTCTGCTTTATGTTTTCATAAATCCCCATGTAAAAATTTTATGTTAAAAAGGTTATTTTGCATATTATTTTTAAAAGTTATTTTCTGTAACCCAGGTATAATAATTTTAAGAATTCCAAGATCGTGGCTTGCATGTTAATGAAATGCAAGTCTTATATCAAAACTGGCAGCGGCACTATTTGGAGTGGGATGTGTGGTGGAGCTAATCAGGATATTTTCACGGTGGAAGGAGGAGGAGAGAAGCTAATCAGTAGATTTTTTGCTAGTGATTTGCTTATCTAATATATAGTTTTAAAAAAAAATAGAAGAAAACAATGGCATGGAGTTTTCTTGACCAAGCTTCTTGTGGGTAACAGTCACTCTCTTGAAAGGTCAGCATGAGACATCCAACTCAGAAAGTCTTATTTTTTGAAGAAGATTGATATAAAAGTGCTTTTTATCTTTAAAGCAATCTACTAAACCAGCAGTAATAATCATATAAATCAATAGACTTGTCCATCACTGATGTATGACAGCATGAGGGACACAGTTAAAATTGTAAATTCAGCTTTGGCATTGACATTTGTGAATTCTTGAGAGCAACTTACTACTTCCATATTTTTAGTCCTAGAAAAAATAAAGCTTTACTGAAGGCCTATCTGTACAACATTTATGTACTGTTAAGCTTGCTTTGATTTAAATTATTTATAGATATTGATATAATTAGCACTGGGAAGTAACTATCTTAACAGACAAAAACATTTCGAAGAATAAATAAGAAAATTATTAGATATTAACATCAACCTCTCTATCTCTAGTCAGGTAACACAAACCAGATACATATGCTGAATTAATGGAATTGTTATTGCAGATTTATTTTGAGATATACCATACACTCAGTAATTGTGATAATTCATCTTTGCAGTTTTTACATTTCTGACAATAGAAAATTCTGTTCATTTTTGGTTTTTATCTGATCTTAAAATAGAGATTTCACTGTCTCAAAGTACATTAGAAGTAAATTAAGTCATTAAGTATTGCTGAATGAATATGATTTTTAGAATTTACTACAAAATTCTGTTATACATCCAAAAGTTTGATCCTTTCTTTCTGGGAGGATGAAATTGGTCATTATTTCCTTTGGAGCAAGGCATTGCCATTAAATAATACACTGTCCTCTGTGTAGTTTTTGTTTTCACCATTTTAGAGCTTTTTCTTCCCTGTTACTTAATCTCTAAAGTTATCTCATTCAATTATAAGAGATAATTGATTTTAATAAGTGCTAATTGTTGTGCAAAAATTCTTCATATGCATACACATCCTTATATCCACACACAGAAGCATTCATGCTACAGAATTTAACATCAGTTCCAGGGAAATTACTTTGAGCTGCTTAACTGAAATATGAAAATCCTGTGGACTCCTGCTTACCAGTATAGCAGGGAAAACAACATGTATAAATCAGGATCAGTAATATGCAGGTGGTACCTTTAAGTTTCAGGACCATAATTGGATCAGTCTGATGAGGGAAATAGCAAGGAAGGAGAAGAGATGCTCAGAGGGAGCAGTGGGTGCTCCTAGTTTGTGTTCCCAAGGGAGATGCCTTCAGAAGGGAGGTACCTGTAGCAAAACTGAATTCCAGGGAAGGGTGTGCATTTGGTGCACCAGAGCAAGCCACCTTCTCATGGGAAATTTGGCTCCACACTGGCTATCTGGGGAAAGATTATTGTGATGGGGGGTTTTTTGTATTTTTGTGGGGTTTTTTGGGGTTTTTCCCCCCATGCTTTCTTTGCTTTTTCTCCCTGTTTTCTGCCAGAGCAGGTTTCATGAATCATGTTAAAAATATTTTAATACCAGGGCACTATTGATTGACCATGGAGAAACCTCCTCATGATAGTCAGTACACTGCAAGTAATAATGTAAGTGAATAATGTTTTACAGTCACTTTGCATCAGTCTCTTCTTCCAGGTCCAATCCATCTGTATCCAGTTAGAAAAGACTCCTCCAAGGCAAGTTATTCATGGGTTCTTCCCAATTCCCCTCTTTAGATCCTGTAAACAAATCCAATCACTGGCTGTTTAACATTTTTATTACATCAATTCTAACATGCAGCAGAACATTACTGGGTACTGCTAATAATGGTGTGCATTTTAGATGTATTCTCTTTTTGTCACAAAACCCCTTAAACCATATTCTAATAACTGTGTATAAGATATAATTGGAAAGGAGCATCGCATTCAACCACCAAAAGAAATATCTCTGTAGTGCTTTTTGTTGTTTCTGTTTTCATCTAAAGTAACCACCAGACATTTCAGTTCCTTCAAGGAAAAACAACCCATGTCTCCTGTGATAACCCAAATGTGCAGACATGCTGATAAATAAGATACATTTACAGTTCTTTTATTACTGTATTCTATGACAAGATCAAATAAGCAGTATTTTGTGGAATATAACAACTTGCAACAAAGCTAAACTACTGTCCAAAGCTGCTGAAAAATTCCAGTATAAATACACTTTATTTTCAGTTGGCTCATGGGTGATTAGGGTATCCCAAACACTTTGACAATTTTTATATAAGACTATGAAGGATTTTGTGATTTTCCTTCATCTTACTGCTGCTGCCAGCTCAATACATCTTTTTCTAGTAAAAATTATACAAATCTGTGGGTTTTTTTCTTTCCTCATACACCATAAATCCTCAAGATAGTTTCATATATGTTAACTGCAATCTTTCTTCCCCCACCTCCCTTCCCTGGGGTTCAAGCAGCAAAACCTCAGATATATTGCACAGAAGAGGAGCAGAACATAAGGAAACATCACTTTGGTGAGATTTGAGGAATTTCTATTTATAAATATCTGCCTGTATTTCTTTCACATAAACAATAGTGAAAGACCAGGAAAAGGTTGGGTCATCAACTGGCATCTGTTTCTCTGCATGAGATGTCCCAAGAGAATAATATTTACTGAGCAAACATGAGTTACATGATGGACCATAATGTGGAGTTTTCAAATTGTCTTGGCAGCTGTTCACCTGTTGAATAGCTCTGTGACTTCTTGAGGAATTATTTGCTTGATCCTGTCAAGGCAAAAGAAAGAATTTTGATATATACAAAAAGCCATCTATGCTTTTCTCTTCAATAATCTCCCTTCACAATATACTCATTTATGAAGCCTGACTTTACTGATGAGAAGGGACAGGCAGATCTTTGGCCTTAAGAGTTTGTCTCTGCCTTTGTTTTTGAGGACTTTTCTTTGGGTTAGATCTCTGATTTTCCCTGCTTTGCTTATCCTCCAGACATTCCCCTTGCTCCCTGGGCCTCCTGGCTGCTGTCAGTCTGTCCATTCCTCTGTTGGAGGGAGGTTTTCCTTACAGCACCCAGCCCTGTGTGCTCTCTCCATCCCTTCCCATGGATCCACCCAGGCTGGGGTCCCTGCCTGGCCCCTTCAGATATTGAGAAAGAAAATCAAAATACAATTTAAATGCTTTAAAATGGAAAACCCACCAAAACTCATTTCCCTGGTGTTTTCTTCTGCTCTGCCTCTTTTTTAATTTTACCACCTGCAGTGTAAATTTTTATGAGAGAAGGCTAGCAAAAGAGGGTAGTACATTTTATTTAGTGTGCCACTGCCTGCCATTTCCTCTGTTTTTCTATTATACATAGGGGTTTACTCTCATTTAAAAATTCTATTTACTGTCCACTTATGCTTCCTTTCTCTCTGAATTTAATTCTTAAGTGCTTTGATTATTTGAAAAATAAAATTTCCTTTATGTGGGTCAGGGTTCTTTTTTGGCATAAAGAGAAGTTCGTTGTAGTGTATCCCACAAAGAAGTTTTTGCATGCAAGGAATAGTTACTATGTTTTGAAAAGCAAACAAATACATGAGAAATATCCCCCAGTTAAGAGTGCAATCCCTCAATCAGGCTGTCTATTCTGGGTTTGAGTGCTAGCTGTGTTATCAACTCAACTCCCACAACTTCAAAAGGCATTCAGAATATATTTTACTCTTTTGTGCCTAAATAATTTAATCCAGATTAAATTTAGACTAATAGCCAAAGATGGAAGCAAATCTCTCACTGGGCAGAGATTTGCACTTTGAATCCATAGCTCGAAGCTGCTCTGTGTGAATTCCTCAGAGATGATAGTGAGAGTCCCAAAAGCTTAAAGATGTCATTGTGCAGGACCCTGAGACTGAGATTCTGCAAAGAACATTTGAAATGCATCAAAAAGCTTTTCTTCTGCCCCTGAATTGTGTGTGGGTCCAAACTGGCTCTTAAATTAGGTAGGCACATCTGTTGACTTAAAACATGCAATCTGCACGTGGAACAGACTTAAAAAAATTATATTTCTAATTTTGACAAATAGTTATGTTTTGTTCTCTCTGCCATGAGTTAGGGCACACTATCGTTCTTTGTTTCTAGCAAGTAACTGAAGTATTATTAAGATTTTTCTTTCCATTTCTTAGAACTCCCCAGGGTCTATAGTTTTCTTTGCAGAAACAGTTGCCATTAAATATGCTGTATGTCAATGCAGCAGTGAGGTGGTTAATTTTGACTGAATATTATGCTATATAACCACTTGGCATTTAACTTGAAAAATGACTTTCTGCTTCACCTGTCAGCAGCCCAGTTCTCATCAAATAAGTGAGTGAGAAAAATTTTTAAATTTCAATTTCCTGATGCTATTAGACACTACTTCTTCCATACTTAAACAGTTTAGCAGTGCATGTACATGTTTTGGTATTCATGCCATGCATCACACTACATGCTATTACAATAGCTTTTTTGTTTAAAGGGTAAAGAGATGCATGGATCTTTATCTTGGGGTTAGGAAAATGTATTGCAGGAACATGGCCAATCAGGTTTCTGAATAACTTTGTAACATAGTACCATAACCCTGGTGCAGTGCAAGGAATTTAAAATACGAGGTGCCTACGAGTCCACAGAGAGAAAGGATTCTAGATGGAGACACCAGCACAGCAATCCTGCCCTGCACCTCCTCAGAAACCAGTGTCTCCTGGAGTGTTCATCTGTTTTATCCTTTCAGCTGCCACACACACAATTCTGATAAATCATGCACAATAATTTTTTTTTTTTTTTGCAATTTTGGTATATTTGAGAGATTAAACCATTATATTTTAACATTAGTGCTAGGTTTCCTTTGTTTCCATTTCAAATACATCAGTTTTCACTGATGGCTAATTCATCCCCAAACAGAAAGTACACTGCATTGAAAGAGGGAAGGCATTGAGAGAAGGAATCAAATTAGATTTCCCCATTTCATTTTCATTTCTTATGCTTCTTCACACAGTTTTCACTATACCACTACCAAGGTTGGAGACATTTTACTCATGTGGCAAAATGCATCATCTCTGCTGTATTTTCCTTTAATTTTTGCATTAGTTTTTATAAAATGCATACATCTATAGTTTAAAGTAGCAAGCATAAAGCATAATTTGAATAAACATGAACAGATATCTCTAAAATAATAATTTTTTTATTAATTTAATCTTGACAATTGAGCCAGTCCAGTGGGTTACAGAACAGGATGGACAATTCAGTTCAGCAGCATTTACTGTCTGAAAAATAGAAATATACAAGACAGGTGGTATTTAGGGACCCAGGGTTAAAAAATACACTCTGGTATTTTAAGGAATTCTTACAGCAAAAAAAATAAATCATTTACTACTTTTTAAGAAGTACCAAGTTATGGTGGAATATGGAATAATCTGTCTAGTGTTTTCATTTTAGTGTAGTGTAAGATAAAGAAAGGTACACCAGCATGAACATAAAGCCCAGTCATGAATGAGGCCCAGCATTAAAAGAGCTGCAGAACTGCCAGGTGTTTTTTAAGTGCCTCTATTCCTGGTAACACTCTTCAGGGGCTGTACTCTTTCCAAAAATGTGTGTTTTCCCAGCTTGCAGCTGATCTCCTGAAGCTGTGGAGGAGAGCAGCACCAGCACATGGCTGTGCTGGGAACACCACAGGGATCTCCTGCCCTGGTGCGTGTTTGTAGGCATAAAATCACATCCAGGAGAGAGCACAGTCTCCTGAACTTCCGATGTAAATCTGTGAGAAGGTAAGGTTGTGTGAGAATATTAAATATACCTTGTACCATGTGGAAATAAGTATGGTGGTTTAGTGACAGTGACAATAGGAACACCGTGCCTTTAGGGTTGATTACAGTTATGCTTTCAAATTTACAGGAATTATTATTTAATGAAACAGCAGCAGACACTTCTAACCTGTGGGTAAATTAGTATACTGCTTGCAACTGAATGTTGGCTTTATTCATTGCCCTGGATTTACCCTGTGGTCATTGGGCAGGCTTTGCCCTTCTCCTCCATCCCTGGCAGCAGGGGTGGAGTACAAGATGTCCCCTGATCTAGGGAGTTGGTTTTTCCACACAGAAATGTCTGCTCTGCCTTCCCACCTTGAGAAATGTGGAAAATTGTCAGTATGTGTGGCATTCTCTCTGTGAAGAAGAAATGAGATTTTTTTTTCTATATATAGATATACACACATTTAGGATAATGTTCTGTAGGGTCTGCACATGAGCGCAGTAGGGTTCTTGCAGGACTCCACATCCTATGGGCAGTTACTTTGGCTGCTGTCTGTGATCAAGTATCCTTGTGGTGGTTTGTGCTCCTAAATCCTCAAGGGAAGAGCACAATCTCTACAAACAGCCCCTTCAGAAGATTAACTGTATTAAATCAGTGAGTGGGTTGAAAATTGCATCTTCCAGTGTCAGGTGGATGTTCCAAGGCTGGCAGAAGTACTGGGATTGTGAGGCCACAGATGGTGGCTTGTGGGGTCTCTGTTCAGCCCCTGCACAGGTGAGGAAGGGGCTGTGACAGCTGCACATTGCTCCTTTCCCAAGATCTTATAGGAGTCCGTTTGGAAGGGACCAAACAGGGGAGACCAGAAGTAACAAGGAGAGATGTGTTGGTTGTCTTCAACTCAGTCCCAGGGACTGGTACAGCCCGAACAGTGAGAGAAAAACCTTCAGGCAGCAAGGTGCAAAAATCATTGAGCAATCCCAGGTGGAACCTCTGGCCCCAGAAAATGTCAGTGTGGTGTTGCACCCATGCCAAGGAGCCCTTCTGGGAGGTGGCTTCATTAGCACTGGCTTTGCACTGCTCAAGGCACACACACAGACACTTCCCTTCCTTCCCGGGGGCTGTGGAGCTCACCAAAATGATGTTCCATGTGGCAGCCTGTCCTGCAGAGGCCTGTGGAGGGATGATAATGGCTGTAAGACTTGTCAAAGTCTAATTACTTACTCACAGAAGAGAGATTTCAATTTTTTTTGGCCCAATCTTTTTGTTTGGAAGGATCCCAAACCCCTGTTTCCTGGGAGCTTGCCTTCGCTGCTAAATCCGCAAAGGGCTGCTCCATGGGATGACAGATTTTATTTGTCATCTTTTTTCAATAATATTCTGCTTTACAGTGGGATTTTTTTTTTCAAGGTTAGATAAATGATAATTAGAGTTGGGTGTGTTCTAACCCAATGGGTTGTAGGGGATGTTTCCTCACTGGCCTCCTTTCTGGCAGCACCAAGGGGATGAGTTCATACATCACTGCAGAAAGCTTACAAGTCCCCTCAAAGCATTATGAAAATTGCTGTGCACAGCTATTTTGTTTCTGAAAGACAAATTCTGTGCAAAAGGTGAGAGGCAACAGGTGAACAGACGTGGTGCTGCTGTGGCAGCACTGGTTTGTGCATCCGCTCCTGTACACTTGGTGAGAGCATCAGGCAAGGGTCAGCCTGTCCTCCTGCCCTCCAGCCATAGATAGGGAAATTCAGACACAGAAATGCACAAACACTCCCCCAGTGCAAAATCCCAGGCTGTTGAGGCTGGTATTCAGATCCATCAGTCCCACCTGCTCAGATTCCTTGCAGCCACAAGAGCAATTTCCACCCCAGCTCCTGCTGATGGCTGAAGCCCCAGGGGCTCACTGGGTGATGAGACCCCCACACCTGCTGTGTGTGGGGTCAGCTCCTCTGGGAGCCTGGGGCAATGCCCTGCAGGGTTCAGGGTCAATATCTAGGTGGTCTGGCTTCACAAACTTTCAGCTGGAAGGAAAAATGGTTACAAGTGCTCTGATTCCCTCTCAGTGCAGTAACACAGGAAGACCATATCTCCTAATTCTGTAGTCATCTGTTAGCATCTCATCCTCCACAAATTTCTTTAATCACTGGAGGGTGTTTGCAAATATTTAAAAATGCTTTCTCTTCCTTCAGGAATTTTTATATTGGGTTTTATAGAAGGTTTATAATAGAGCAAATAACAGTTTGGATGAAATTCTGGGAATTCTTCTGTAGTGTGCTTCTGCATGATAATCATTATGAGATTGCTTCCCCACTGCTTGCTTAATGCAGCTGTCCAAGTTTTGTATTTACTGGGAATCCAATTTGTTTTAAGAAATTAACAAAACAAATACTTAAGTACTGTGCTGAACCTATCGTAAAGTTTTTACTCATTTTGGTGAGAAGGAAAAAAAGCATTATAGTGCTTATGGAACAGCATTTGAGGCCACATTTATGAAACTGAATCCCTACCAAAATAATTTGCTCATGTTAATACAGATGTCGTATGGCATTGAAACAATTATTCTGTTGGTTTTGTCTCCAAATTGTGTTGAACTTTGCTGTGGCAGTGGGCAAATATCTGCTCAGAGAGGCAGGCTGGGTGCTTAGCTAAAGCAGCAATGCCCTGATCTGCAGACATGCTGATGGGATTGTGTGGTGCTCAGATCCATTGACAATATTTATGGTCCTCAGAGGCAGCAGTGCCCTGGCACTCACAGGCAGGGCTGCCAAGTCCTCCTGTCCCTCTGTAGCCCAACACATGAGAGGATTTCTGTGCTCCTCAGGGCACGCACTGTTACTCCCTGTCATCTTGGTCACTATGGTGTCACAGACATCTTTTATGGAAAATCCTTTCCTTGGGATTTTTCCTCCTGAGAAGCTGAGAGGCCTCAGGAACAAAATGTAAACAATGATTATCTGCTGCTGTGGAATGCAACAGGTGCATCTGTGATTGGTCTCATGTGGTTGTTTCTAATTAATGGCCAATCACAGTCAGCTGGCTCGGGCTCTCTGTCCAAGACACAAGTTTTTATAATTCTTCTTTTTCTATTCTTAGCTAGCCTCCTGATGAAATCCTTTCTTCTATTCTTTTAGTATAGTTTTAATATAATATATATCATAATAAATCAAGACTTCCGAAACATGGAGTCAAATCCTCATCTCTTCCGTCACCCTGAGATCCCTGTGAACACCGTCCCACTGTGGCATCACTTTGTCCTTTGCTTAAAAGTGGAAAAAAACAGGTCTTTATTGTGACAGGAGCACTGTGCATCCCATCCTGGGCTTTCCAGCTCCCTTCTCTCCCTGTGTGCCCTCTGTAGAACCTCCTGCAGCCCATGGTGACTCTAACTGTGCAGCAGGTCCTGGTGCCTTGCTGTGCTGGCAGTCATTGCCGTCCCCCTGCCAGCCCCAGACCCTGCTGCACCAGGCCCTGGCTCTGCTCTCTACCTCCCTCCTCTCAAAATTGTGCACATTTGGGTCTCTTGGCTCATGTGCACTTGTAGATCAGTTTCTCCCCACAACAGACTGCCTTCTGCTACCAAATTCTGAGCTCTCTCAGCTGGATAACCATAATGGGGAGCAACCCCTGTTTTTCCCAGGTATCTGCTGGCATTTTTTTTAACCAGTATATGTAATTCTGCTCTTAACAGTCTGGGTAAAGAGTATCTGAAAAGATCCTTGGTTGTTATTATTGTTTCTTTTTTAAGGAGAAAATACTTGCTTATTGCAAAAAATCAGAGTTGAAAGGTAATAACTCATACCAACTTTTTTACGGTAGAAAGAAGTTCTTGGATCTTGCAGACCTCCTAGCTGTTGGGTGAGCTTGGTCCCAACTCATACCCAGTAGGTTACATTTTTTTATGGAACATGGTTTTTATCTCACTTTTAAAGATTATTTTTTCTGAAAAACCAACACCCAACTTCTAAATCTCACTTAGCACATGTTCTAAAACCTTTTATACTTGCTTCCTGTGGGTATCTCTGTGCCTGATCCAGCAACCAGACCCGTACACTGGACTTTGGTTTTGCCTTTTTATGTAAAGAATGAGCT
Source organism: Melozone crissalis (assembly GCF_028551555.1). Taxonomy (NCBI): domain Eukaryota; kingdom Metazoa; phylum Chordata; class Aves; order Passeriformes; family Passerellidae; genus Melozone; species Melozone crissalis. The sequence continues at coordinate 15,168,081 of NW_026535785.1, forward strand.
GTGATGCAACAATGAGCCACAGGTCCTCCAGAAGAAGCCTTTAATTCTACCCAAATTTTTTTCAGACAGTAGGGAGTCTGTGGCATCAGTATGTGACCCCTGTGCCAGGGGAATTAGCAGGACTTGTCCCTGGAGCCCTTATCGCACCCCACAGTCAGTGCAGGCACAAGGGGGGGCTGTGGCAGGGCAGTGTTGGGCACTCCTTGTTTACATCTCTGCTGGTGACAGGTGACATTTTCTTATGGCAAAGAACAGGGCCAAAGGCAGGATGAGCAGCTGTTTATATGGCTTTGCCTTTTGGGGAGGGAGGGAATTTGGAGAGCTTTTTTCTTACTGTACAGGGCAGGGGAGCATCTCCTGGGCTGAGCCACTCCCTGGGCCTCCCCAGAAATGGAGAAAGGTTCTCCTTCTGGCAGGAGGGGTTTTTTTGTTAGTTTGGGTTTTTTTGTTTGTTTTTTTTTTCCTTTTTCCCCCTCAGTGATGCAAATGACATTAAGCTTTCCAGTTGCTTGTTCTTTAACATCTAGAAAAACTTCACTGGGCAGTGAAGGGGAGAAAAAAGGTGTTCGGGCAATGAGATGCCTCATTGGTTTCTGAAACCAGGACTTTTAAACCTTTCTCAATCTGGTGAGTCCTGAATCAGAATAGGCAGATTTCAAATCATTTTGCTGCCGTCCATTAACGACTCAGACTGAAGCAGCAAAGCACACTTTGGTTTAATACTAATCCACAGTGCAACTCTCTGTAAACTGATTTGAGTCATGCATCTGTAACATTGCTGGGTCTACAAATACCTGTGACTTCAGGATCTAATCTGTTTGCAGGTTAATTTATCCCAAATTGCTTTGCCAGCTACGTCAGCACTGCCAGTTTGCTCTCTCTCCTTAGAAGAACGTGCAGCACTAAAGTTTCCTGCCTGTGATGCTGGCAGGGATGTGATCCCACCCTCCACAGGGCTGCCTAATAACTCTCTTGCTACGTTGTGTGGTGGATACTAACAGCAGGAAGCATTATTTTAGAAGATTTAAATTAGCAGATTTTATTTACCACACCAGTATTCTCACGAGGCATCTCACTTCTATCTAAAAGGGTTTTAAATTATCAGCTTTTATTTATCACAATGGTATGTTCCTGATTTATCACACTTCCCTGTGTCTTATTTACTCAGACCAATATGGCATAAAAATAGCTGGGTAGTATAGAGAACTCAGAAACACCATGTGAATTTTCTGGAAGCAGGGAGGAATTGCAGACAGTTGAAAATATTACAGAAACATTAAGTGATGCAACTTTTGAGTGTAATTTTGACTGTATTGAAAGCAATGAGGGCAAGAGGACCTAATTTAACAGCTTTGCCAGTGCTTACAAAAACAGGCTTTGAATTAAAATCTAAAATTTAAGGCTACTGAACTGTCTTTAAGACTGTAAGTTAAAACTATACCAGTTGCAAGAAAAACTGATAGGAGCTTTTGGGCTTTGTGTCATTCTGGAGACTGATGTCTAATTTCAGATGTCATTTCAGTTAGATCCCTGTGTAAAAAAAACATTTAAGAGTATCTCATTTTACTTTTTTCATCTCTGGAACTGCTTGGCTTTTTTCCTACTTACAGAAACATCAAAAGGAATTCAGGCTCACTTGGTCATAGTCTGGACATCAGGTTTTTATAGGAACAAAGAAAGATGTGGTGTGCCCTTCACACATGCTCATATTAAAAATTTATTAGGGAAGTTTCAGCATCTTTCAATTATTAGGCAGATTTTAAGGCTCTTGTAAGTGGTGCAATAGTAGCAAATGCCAGCTGATATTTTACAGAAATATTCCAAATGAAAATACCATTTGATTGCAAGGGGGAGCAGAACCTCCAGGAACATATCTTCATTTTTGGTAGTTTAGTCCACAGTAACAAAAACCACATTGTACCAATCAGATATTTAATGAGCCTCTAACTCCATTTCTACCTTATCCCAAAGGTATAGCAAATAGTGCTGCTTTTTTAAAATATCAAGAAAACATCATTTGCTCTAAAATGTCCCTAAAAGCAGGTCTAAATTGCCAATAAAGGCTAGGTAATTGTATCAGCATGGATCAGAAAGCATTTCTCAGAACTGATGAAATAGTTTGCGGTATTGCAGAACCTGAATGATGCTCTCTGTACATTACACTGGAAATATCAAAGACTGGTCTCAGTTTAATTTGCTCACTACTGTGTATTTTGGATTTTCAGGAAATATTTCTCGCTAATGTCATTCTGTTTTGCCTCAAATGTAATTTGTTTGGGGAAAGTCAGGCGATTTCTGCAATCAAGGGTTCACTTGGAAGAACTTTTTGTTTGGTTTTCGATTATGGAACACTATTGTTCCAAGAAAATGGCATGGTTTAAAATTTTCAAATCCTGTATTCTTTATTGTATTCCAGATTTTAGACATTTCAGATTTGAAAAATAATAATTTGCAAGATTGTTGCCCAGCTTATCAGCTCTTTCTCAGTAGTTATACAATCATTTGACAACCAAACACACATACAGTATAAATATTTAAGAAAAAGTAAATTCCATTAAGCTGCAGTGTGATAGATGCAGTAGTAGGTACTTATCTTTGAAATATTAAACTCTAGACATTTATATCTGTACAAAAAAGAGTTTCCTGCCATTTGATGAGAATTATGTGCCTGGCACTAATAAAATATTAAACTCCAATTTAAAAGATAAGTATCTTACCCACTTTTTTCATAATAAAACATTTTACAGTGCATATGAGAGCTAATATGCATCAGAATTTCCATACAATACTGTATTTACAAACTTTTATGAAAGTTTTGTGTCTGCATTTTTTAGTTGCTGTCTCTATTTAAGCACTTATTATTTCATATAATGACATTATGTGCTTCAATAATGCATGATAGAAGGTATACAAACAGGCTTTATTTTTTGCAGTGGAGTTTTCTTTTGTTACAGGCGACTGCTGCTAGTTAATTAAATGTAGATAGCCCCTGAAAATTGCATTATCCTTTTCTGTCCCTATTATATAAATTAATGTCAAATTGATGCAATGTTTCATGTTTAAAATAATAGATACATGTGTTAAAAATTATAGCCTGCAGTTTTCCTGTTTGACAATGCATTATTTTCAACTGGAAATGTCAGTTTTTAACCTTCTGTCTGGAATACTTTGCAAAGGGCAGTAAGCATTGAGTGTTAGTTATCAAATATAGTGTTTTTAGAAACTTCAACAATACTACTTGCAGAGGAAAAGATATAGTATAGGGACTTTCTGTTTTGAAAATAATCTAATAAAATTAAATGTTCAACAGATGGTTATCAAGAAAAGGAGAAGTTCCTCTGAATGAAGAAAAGTCACCTTTTCTGGCAGATGGGTTTCAGTGTCACCTGCTCCATTTTCAGCAAGTGGCTCATTTGCCTTTTCTTTCCCAGCTCTTTATATAAAAAGGTAAGAATTAAATTCTTTTTTTTTTCTTTTAAATCTCAGGTGTCATCCCATGAAGTCACCTAAAAGCTGAAAAAACAAAAATATCTTTGTCATTGTCCTATCAAACCTCACAATCTCCCAGCTTTGCTTTACTGCCTTAATTGAGCGATGTCATATCAATGTCATTAAAAGAAGCTGTACAGTTAGGGTGCATTTTCCTGTTCTCATAATTATCCTTTTTTACAATTTACAAAAATATTTCATTAGACTCTTTGTACCACAGCTTTTTCTATTGTGATCAATGTCAGTCGACAACTCTGCCTTTTTTTAATTACTGAACTGGGTGATTAGAGTTAATAAGCTATGAGATGTAAATACTGCCATTTCAAATAAACAAGAAAGCACTTAGAAACCAAAACAAAGCCTTTCACTGAACTCAGGCACAACATCCTCTGAGAGATAAGTGGCACAAGCGATTCAGTACATTACGTGCTGTAAAGAAGGATGCACCGTGTTACTTTAAACAGCAAAATCCAGCAGCAGGTTTTCAGGGTCTGAGATATCCTTTTAAAAGGTGCAGCTTAAAAACTCCCATATTTTCAGATCACATAGGTCTTTTATTTATATTTTGTACTTTCCAACTGAAGAGAAACTGAAGTCGTTCTCTCGTAAAAATACTTTATAAAAACAGCTTTGGTTTTCACTTTTCTTCTGCAGAGGAAACCCTCCCTGATTTCAGAGGCAGCAGATTTCCACAGAGCCATCCACTGCTGTTCCTAGGCAGAAAACCTTTCTGTGAGTATGTGGTCTGTAACATTTAATATATGGTATATATAAACTTGGGATTTGGGTTGAAAGCTAAGTAACACTGGCTTTTAGAACAGCAGGTACATGTTGGTGTAAAAAGGAAATTTCCTTCCACATTATGGATCCTTGTATTTCTTCCTGCAAATTCTGCAAATATTCGTGGTAAGGTACATACATGCATGTCCCCGGGCATCACTAATAACTTTACTGGCTTGTTTTTGAATCAGTTATATATATTGAGTACGAGTTAATTACTTGTAAGATGGATACATTTTTGTAGTTTCTGATGAACTTTCCATTAATGCCTATTTCTTACTTATTTTCAGCAGGTATCTATTAACAAGGCAGTGTTTTCTGAACTCTTTAATAATAAAGAAAACCTGTTATGATCATAAAGTGGGGAAAATGCTGCCTAATTTTGGCCAGGATAAACTGCACTTAATATCTGTTGTCCACAAAGCAATTTGCCAGATGATATCTTTAAATCCTTTCCTTAAATTGTTTCTAGCACAAATTATTGTAGATGGTTACATTCCGTAGCTATGATATTTTCTGAAAAATCCTTTCTTTAGGATTTTTCTTCCTGAGAAGCTGAGAGGCCTCAGGAACAAAATGTAAACAATGGTTATCTGCTGCTGTGGAATGCAACAGGTGCATCTGTGATTGGTCTCGTGGTTGTTTTTAATTAATGGCCAATCACAGTCAGCTGGCTTGAACTCTCTGTCCGAGACACAAGCCTTTGTTATTCATTCCTTCTTTTTCTATTCTTAGCCAGCCTTCTGATAAAATCCCTTCTTCTATTCTTTTAGTATAGTTTTAATATAATATATATAATAAAAAAATAAATCAAGCCTTCTGAAACATGGAGTCAGATCCTCGTCTCTTCCCTCATCCTCGGACCCCTGCAAACACCGTCACAACATTCAAGAGCCTATTACAAAGAACTGCCTTAAAAAAAAAAAGAAAAAGGATTAAAATCTCCCCAACAATTATCTCAGTCCGTGTTAGCAGGATGAGGATTTATTTCTGGTTTTTTCAGAGGTTTCTGTGCTGGCTGTGACGGGTCTGGAGCAGCACAATATGCTGGGAGCAGCGAGCGCGGCTGCCGCGTGATTCCATTAGCGCGGCTGCCCAGCGCTCTACAAGGTTACGTGGCTGCTGCCCCAGGCACTCCTGCAGAGCACTGGGACAGGACCTGCTCCTTCCCCATGGCCTTGCAGGGCCCCCAGGAGCTGGGCTCACCCCAGAGCTGAGCGTGGCTCTGGCAGTGCTGCCCCATGGGCACCCACCCCAGTTCTGTGGGGCCCTCTGCGCACTGCAGCTCTGGATCTCAAAGGCTGCAGCTCTGCTCTTGCAGTTGGGGATTTTTCATCTCTACCCTTAAATCTCTCTGCAGTGAGATTTCAAGTCAAACGTGTTTCAGCACACTTTTCCTGAGAAGGCAGATTTACATATGCATTAGGTTCATTTTATCGGAGTACACACACAGCAATGACACATCTCATTGACAATGTGCTGTCTGATGGATAACTCCATACAAAACACATATTTGAAAGGAAAATTGGAGGAGGAATAGGATTAAGAGTCTGTACATAAGTGACATCATGTTTTGTGAAGATGAACTGCAGGAATGTCTTGCCCTACTTCACAGTTTTGGATTATTCAAAGGTCCAACAAGTGTTTTGCAAGTGTAAAAAAGCCTGCTGGTTTTTTTGGATGCTGCACACCATCATCAAGCAGAAACTGCTGGGACAAAGTCTGTCCATACCTGAAATCACTATATGCTTTATAATGAAAATACTAAAAAAGCTCCTACAAACTTTTATTTTCAGTGCCTCATTGCCACATGGGACTCATTCGTTGTCCAGGCAATGCAGCATTGTAGCTTTTTCTCTCAAAGGTGAGCAACAGTACCTAAATATTGTGGTTTAATCGTGTCCTGAGCCAGGGGTACCAACAGCCCTGCATTTCCAGCTGAGTGGCTGCTGTGGTCCTCTCCTGCCAGGATGGTGTTGGGCACTTTGCTTGGCTGGATGGGAGCTGGCACAGTTTTGGTTGCCACTTGTCAGCTTTTTAGGGTGTCGGTGACCAAGAGTTGTGGAAGATTTTAGATGCCAAAGTTTTTTACATTCCTTTGAGCAGAATGCCCATATACTGCCAGCCATCCTTCTTCCTGCACTGCACAGGCTTCTTCCTTCTTTCCTTCTTTTCTCCCTTTCAGTTTCTTGATTGCAAGGATTTTTAATAATTTAAAATACATGCAGCTCTGACTCAAGGCAGACAGTTTCTTCTCTATGTCCATGGAAGAAATAGAATATTTAATTACAAAGGGAAAATATAAATAAAAGGCAGTAGTGTTTCTAGGGAAAGATGCATTGCTTCTGGGATCTCTCACCATCACAAAGGATGAATGGGACAGCAACACCTCCAAAGCCCAGAGCTGGTACCCTGAAAATTCATGGCATCAAGCTCAGCAACCTTTTCAGGCTTTTCTAGGACTGGTCACCCATGATGTTCTCTTATTTATTTTTCTGCTGAGGGAAGATGTTACCCATCAAGTGCCAAACTTAGAAAATAAAAAATGTCTGAATAATTTCATGTAGACCCTGATCTGAGGTTTGTGGTAATGGTGTTTTCTGTGGAGATGGCATTGGTCACACTCAGGTCTGTGGCTGCACCCACTCTGCACATGCCCTGAGCTCCACCTTTGCTGCTGCTTCCTGCTGGCCATGAGTTAAAGCTTGCACAGAAATGCACTCCACAGAACTACAGTTTTACCTTGGGAGTGAAAAATGCTTGGATTCCATCTTGGCTTGTTCATTTAATGTCCTGGTGAGCCAGTACATATCTTTGAATTCCTACCTCAGGTTTCCCCTCTATAAAATGGCACAATAATACTGTCTTGGTGCCTTTCAAGGAGAGTCTTCTAAGGATCTGTTAATAAATGTCAGTGATGCACTTTAGAGATCCTCTAAGGAGTATCCTGTAGAAGTATACTATGAATTATTGACTCACTCTTTCTGACCCATTCTCTAGCACACATTCACACTCCTGAAATCCCTTAGAAATAAGGTGCTGGCACCATGGCTTTAAATTACTCTGGTTTATGCAAAAGTAAGCACTTATGCACCCAGCTGCCTATAATATATGTATACCCTAACCCTGTCTTTGATGAGAAAGCTGGTTAGTTGTCTACTAAATAGGCAGATTTTTTTCAATGATAAACCAAACTTTTACTGAAATAGGAGCCTCCACCCACCCTGAAATAAAAGAAAAAAAAAAATCAATGTCGAAAATGAGGCTGAAGCATTGGCTGTGTTTTAAAATATATCTAATTCTTGGATGCTGCACAAAGCCCATCAGCCCTCTGGGGATCTGGGGGTCTTCCAGGACTAGGAAAGACCATAGGAGAAAAATGTTCCAGCTTCTTCATCCCATGGGGAAGTGAGGGAGAGGAAACAGTGATGGCAGATATTGTTCATGTGCTCCAATTCATCCTGGTCAGCACCACAGTCCAACTGCCAGGAGCACCTAAAAACCTACATAGCTTTGCTCAGGGTTTCAGGCTTGGGGGCTGTGCAATAGCATAGCAGATAGCTCAGTGTGGCTTCAGCATGGGGCTCAGTATTATCATCAGCCCATCTCAAAAAATGAGCTCTAATTTCAGATTTGTAATTAATAATTGGCTGATGGTGTTTAGCACCTCTCCAGATCCAGCTGGGTCACTACCTGTGTGTTGGCTTACAACTACAACAGAGCAAAAATTTTAATTTGAATCCTTTTTTATATGCTTGTGTCTGAAAAAAAGAGAATCAGCAATATGAAGATATTGTTAAATTCTTCTTGGCTGTGCTAGATTGTTCATATAATGAAAGATAACAAAAACATCCAGAAAATTTTTTACTGTTTCATCCTTGTGTTTTGCAGCTGTGTCATTTCACTGTCTTCATTTAGCATTTCATCCAGACATTCTCAAAACAGGTAATGTTGTTTTATTTCATTTGACTTTGTTCTAAATTTTCCTTCAATTTAAAAAAAAAAAAGATTATTACTATTTAATTTGCTTTTAATCTAAATGAAAAAATGGTTTGAAATAAATACAGCACCTTTATCCTCTAAGGATTACTTTTCTTCTCTTCCAGGTTACAAGTTGAGGAAAAAAAGATTAATCTCATTAAAATGAAGTTTATTTTATTGCTCTAGGCCTGTTGTGGAGTAAGAAGCCTCATCTACAAGCATGGTTGTCTACAGACCTCCCTGTGACCTTGGCTGGGTCAAACGTGGTTGTGTACAAACCTCCCTGTGACTGTGGCTGGGTGAAACCACTCCCATGGGAGGAAGGGAATAGGGAAGAGCTGAAGAAGGGATGGAGAGGATGGGGAAGGTGATGGGAGAGGTCCCTGAAGAGGTCAGCCAGCAGCAAGGGCTGTGCCCCCAGCACTTGGGGATGGGGAAGGGGAGGATGATGGTGAGATGACAAAACCCGGGCTGCTACAACCAGCACTAGCATTCACTGACATCTGAACTTCTGAGCTAAATTTTGGGGGTGGAGAAAAAGAAATAATATCTGTGTCTCTCAGCCTTGATTTAAAGGTGGTGTAACTATCTTCATTTGGTGTACATTTTTAAGAGGCTGCACCCAGGTGTCTGTGCAGCTTGAGGCACAGCTCCAGGGAGAGCTCCCTCCTCGCTGCTGTGGGATTTGATCCTGGAAAACAGAGACGGTTCCCAGGAGGAATCACAGCCTCGTCAGCTACAGGGTGGATATTCAGTTTTCCCTTGAGATATTTGCACGTGACAGGTTGGCCTTGCTGGCCTGGCGTGTGCGGGAAATCAGTTGGGCATTTATGGGGGCTCCTGCCTTGGAGGAGATGTCAGAATGATTGTGGGCCATTACAGACACTCTAATATACCTTGAGGTTAACTCGCACGCTGGTGATGAGTATCAGGATTTCCATAATTTTTTGGCAAGCATCCTTTCTATTTATGTAGCCAACTATTGATATTCATAGCATAAAAACTGGTTATTCAGCTAAAACCCCTGTGCAATCAATCAGTGATACAGTCTCTCAAGTGTCTCAGTCAGCCTGTAGTCATTACTATGTTGGGATTTTTTTTTTCCATTTGGAGACATTTGGGATGACTCAATTTCTCTGATCTTGTAGCATTCCCTGTGTCTTTAGAGGGGAATTTGTAATTGTTGAATTATTCTTGGCCATCCTTCATTCGGAATTTATGTTGTAATTTCAGCAAAAGCCAGACCTTGTACGGCAGTTTTCATCTTTTTCAAGGCTGCTTCTATTTCTTGAAATGCTGGAGGGTTTCCAATTATTCCTTCTGGTCGCTTTGGATGTGAATTGTAACAGATCATCCCAGAGTCGTGGTTCAACATTGTTAAGCTTATCAATATAAATATAATGTTAAACCCTTTTTAGATAATTGGGGGCTAGGTGTGAAAATGTGACCAATTTATGAATAAATTGGTCCTACACTTCTCTTTTTCCCCTTATCAGAAAGAATCTCATCATGAACAGGTTTCAGACTGTTCCTTGTCAGAGCTTCTTCTATACCTGTTAACGGTTGATTAGGTTGTTATATCACATTTCAATACCTGCTTAACCTGATGCCAGTCAACTATGCAAACAAAATTCATTAAGGCAAACAGAAGTCTCTGAGCTGGAATTGTAAGGCAAAAAAAAATGGGAAAAAAAAGGGTTGATATATCAGCTGTTACTCTATGAAACAATGAAGGCTTGTAAATCCATACATTGGGAGAGCACTGGATCATAAGTAAAACTGAAAATGAGGAATGAGATAACTCAGGAGTCTTTATATCTATATCCACCCTTTGATGCCTGCAGTGCGGGTCTCTCTGCCAGGTACATGGGCATGCTGGAGGGCAGTTTCACACGTGGCCTTACTGGTTCAGGTCCTGGCTCCAGTTGGTGTTTGCCAAAGTGCATCCTACAGGAGTTTGTCTTTTTCACCGCGCTCATTGCGTTCATAGGAGGCTCATTTGCAGCCTATCATTATGACGAAGTGAAGTTTAAAATTACATTGGGGGCCTGCTTAAGGACCATCATGCAGGTCCAAGGAGAGGGCTGATCCAGCCTGCTCACACCCAGCTCAGCCCAGGAGCTCCATTACTCACGCTGACCAAAGCAGCTCCTCAGAACAACTTGCAGGGGCAGCACGGCTTGGTCAGGGACACAAAATGCACCAGAGGGAATGTTCAGAGAGGGATTTAACTTCAGAGAGGGTAAATTATTCTTTCAGAAATATTATGGGTAAGAGAGTTGAAGCCAGAGAAGTTTTGCATTCCAACAAATTGTTTCTGGATTTCTTTAGTGAAAGTACACTTGGAACAAGCCAAGTGCATTGGCAAACCCTGCATGCTCATCCAGTGTGTGCTTGAGATGTGTGAATGCCTTTAAAAGAAAGAAAAAGTGTGGTTTATTTTGGTAATGTCTAGTCATTTGATTTAATATATAAAAAGAATGTCGTCTTGGTATTAACTATAACAAATAGAAACTGAATTGTGAAAGAGAGGATGCCCCTACTTACTAAATATGCATGAAAAGACTAGAAATGCTACCTCTTACAACAGAATCATGACAGTAATTTGTCCCTTGTTGGAATACATCAATTTTACCCTCTCCCTTTCTACCTTTGGAGAAGAGGGAATGGGGATTAAATGTGTCTTGATTCTAAAACATCTATAGAAAAATATCAAATAAGCCATATTCTCAAACAGTTCCTGTTCTTTCAGATTTTTTCTGTTAAGAGCTTAGTATGTTTTAATGAATTGTGCTGAAGGGCATCATTACCTGCTCCCTCATACTAGTCCTTTTGGGTCAAGAAAGAGGATTATTTGGAAATATGATTTCTTCCAAGTGTGCTTTGGTGGTTACAGTAAAATTCAAGTGCACTAAGTTTGTTTGCATAGCTTGATTTGTATAAATGATCCCGTGCCTAAGCAATTTCAGCATCACCATTGTGCATGTTGCATCCATGCCTGAGCCCAGGGGCACAGTTTCAAAGCCAGGATTTCATAGTGGGCTGGGTATTTGGCCCACACAGTTTAAGAAAACAGAAAATCTGGTGATATGCATTTAATAGCAATATAAAAATAAAACCCAATAAAAATAATGAGAATTATATTTCTATTGGGAGAACATTAAAGTCATAATGGTACAAATGGGCTTTAGATAATTGATAATACTGATGCAGAAAATTATTTTCAGTTCCCCCTCCTTTGCAGTAAAGTACAGCTGCACTTAAAGAGAAGAAAAAATAACTTTATTTTCTTTTCTTTTGGCAAACAATAAGGGTGCTTTGACCAGCGTTGCTCAATAAACCTCAGAGCCACACTGAAAATGAACGTGTGAGTTTGCTGCGTTGGCAAGTCCCACCCTGGAGCCCTGGGATGGTGGAAGGATGTCACCCCTTGGCTACAGCCCTGCTGATCACTGCAAACCCGGGTAAAGGTTAATCATTCTTAATCTGTGGTTTTACTGAACCAGAGTCTGCCTGCTGCTGCTGCTGCACTCCTGCTGCAGCTGTGGGGAGGGAGGTGCTCCCTCAGCTGATTTGCATCCAGCCTTGCTGCAGTTATTTTCCTTTGGAAACACATGGCCTGAACCTGGGAGGAGAGGAAGAGGAAGAGGAGGGTGTCCTGTTTCTCTCCAGGAGAAGGTAATGGGGCTGTGCCTGCCTGGTGCTGGGAAGCAACTTGTAGGTGCTGTGCAGGAGAGTGGAGTGAAGGATGTTCTTGTCCTCTGTGCTGTTTGAAGGCACTGGTATTGCTCCATTGCTTGCTGAGTTTATCAGCCTGCCTACATTCAGTCATAACCCTAAATTCAATAGGATTTGCCATTCGTGCCATCCTGAGGCATCTTTAGTGACAAGGCAAAATCCTCTACTTGGGCTCATGGATGGTGGGATAGATGTCCCTGGTTTTGTCCTAGTTAGACCCATTTGAGAACCTTCCCATTGCACAGCTTCCCCATGGTCAGTCTGGCTCCATCTTAAAGCAAAAAAATGCAAATTAACAAATTTTACTAAATTTGGTAAAGAAGATTTGAAGTCTATGAAAAGGGAAAAATTTTGCACTGTCAGAGTGCAGACTGAAGTGGGCAAGCACTTACACAGCAATGGACTAATGGAAAACAAGAGCAGGTGGCAGAAGTGCCAAAGCAGAATATATTCTATCAACAAAATGATCAAGAAAGAGATTTTATCCAGGCCAGCTGGACTGGCCAGCCAGCCAGTCTGTAAGGGACAATGCTCTGCTGTTCAAGAGCCTTCCAGGCTATATTTAATGCAGTGGATTTTCACTTGAAGGCTCTAAAGATTCTGTTTTCTCCAGCAGAGGGAAGAAATAAGTTGGAATAGCTGAAAGTTAAAAACAGGCTTGGACTAAAAAAAAAAAAATAATAAAAAAAAAAATCTGTGTTTGTTTGTAGTCAGAAATCTTGTAATTTTTTTTTTTTAACACTTGTTTAGTATTTCTGTGCTTTAGAATCCTTAACTTACTAAAGAGATACCTCTATTTAGTTGCCTTGATTGTTGTATGAATGATTGTTGCACTGAAACTTAGATAATGTAATATTTATAAAGTATTTTCAGATCATTGAGTAGTAGACAATTTGGAAACCTTTTCTATTGCACTGAATCTTAACTAAATCTCTACTTTTTGTCAAAAGATGTCTCTTCACATTTTAAACCAGGAAGCATTTCTGGGTTTATTTTTATAATTCAGTCTATATGAGGTTGATTTTATAATTGAACAAGTTAAAGAAAAGATTGGAAATGTTACTAAGCCCCAGCCACTAACCTATAAAACAGGATAACCAGTGGTGTCCCTGGAAGTGTCACTGTCATGGACACCAGACACATTTTGCTGGGGTTTTGTTGTTGATACTGACAAGGTAGATTGGTGTAGGTTAAATTCTATTTTTTTTATTTTAGCTATAATATGCCTGTTGTGATAATCATTTCAGCCATTCTGTCATGAATTGACATGGTAGTTAAAAAGTTGCAAGAGTTACCAAACGTTAGAGCTTGAAACCTCCCCGGTGTGCCAGGGCCCATTCCTGGGGTTCAGTTGGTGTGTGTGAAGGAATGCCAGCAGATCAGGTGCAGTGCCTGTGGGTTTTAGATGCACACCCTTTTACAGCAAGCTTCCCACTGGTCATCCTGTAAGGATGGAAGGAAGGTGGGGGTTCTTTGCAATGTCCACCTGTCACCTCTGATATTGCTGCAAATATTCCTTGTGTGGCTGGAACTGAAAAAACACACAATGTGAAAACAGCTGCACACACTCAGTGGCTCCTCATCCTGCAGTGCATGTAAGGTAAGGGTTCAAACCATGCTGTGAGGGGAAAAAAAGAGAGAAAAACCAGAGAGAAGAGCAGGTACCTAGTGTAAACATCCTGCTGTTTCCTGGTCATGGAAGGCAAGGTCTGGATTCCCCTTGGAGCTGCTGGTGAAGCTGCCTAAGGGTCACAGAGTGCTGCTGGGAGTGCCTTCCCATCAATGTGGTCTGAGCTGTCCAGGGCAGGGGCACTCTGGAAGTGAATTCTGTGAGCCCCAGCAGGGCTCTGCTGTGCCAGCACCACTGCTGCACGCTCTGGAGCCAAGCTATGGACTCACAACTGATGGCAGTGTGGGCTGACAGATATAGCATGGAATTTAGCACAAGGAGAAATCTATGCTTGAGTCTTATTGCAGTGTGTTATCTGACTCCTCCGACTGCAGCATGTGACTGAATTAAAGTGAATGATGAAATTATGTACAGTCATTTTCATAAGCAGAAGCCAGTTACAAAGTGCTTCCAGATGTATGTTTAATGCATTTCTGTTTTATTATGGTGTCTATTTGATGTACGTGGTACTGACTAAATGGTTAAAAACACTGCAATGTGTACAGAAGTATATTGTACTCAATTTTTTCCCAAAGTGTCAGTGTTGATAACTAAAAACTGAAATACTGCAATCTAATCAACAGTGCTTTTATGGGCCTATGAGCATAGGCTTTTAACATTTGGGTAACTCTACTGTTGGTAGACATAAAAATAAATGGCCCTAAAATTATTTTAGGATTGTAGGTTTAATATAGGGAACTAGATAAAGCTACAAAAAATAAATCAGAGTGGAATTATTTCTGGCATCACATCTGCCAGGCCCATCAAGGAACAGATATTTTACATGCCTGTTTCCTGGGGTTCAGGAAAGCAGCACTCTGCTCAGCTGGATTGATCAGGTGGACTCACAGAATTCATCTCCTTGGCTGTCTCTTTTCTGATACCTTATTTTATGTCCCACTGCCATACCATTCTGGTTTCAGATCCTATCAGGTGTCACAAACCACACCATATCCAGAGTGGTCAATATTACACCTGTCAAGTCCAAGGGCAGCAAATATTGTTAGTGGATGAGTTGGTATCAGTTCTTTTAGAGTTTGTGATGGGCAGAAGCTCCACCACCCTGGTATCAGACACTGTATGTTGAAGGCTAATGCATAGAACTGGCATTCAGACTCATATAGATGCATGAGCAGTTTTATATAGGAAGCTGGTTAATCTGAAAACCTTTCCTTATCTGAATGCCAGGTTTGTTTTGTTGGTTTGGGTTTTTTTCCCCCCTACCTAATATTTCTCCATGTAGCAGTTACTGTGCTAAAGTTAGTTATGTAGTCACAGGGTGAATATTCTCTGTTCAATGCTGTGACATGAAGGCTGAAAGCTCCTTGTCTGGATGTCACAGTCCTCTGGAGGTGACAGTAGAGGATCCTGTGATTGTCAGAGCAGCTGATGATGCACAGACTCAGCCCCATGGCCGGGCAATGCCCTCACCCCACAGCAGAGCTGCCCTGGCAGGGAGGACCTGACTGGGCATCATCAGCATGACTTCATCCTGGGGCACTGATCATTGCATTTCTTGTCATTCTGTGGGACAATATTGCATATTGTTCATCCTTTGTTTTCTTCTCTAGCCATGTTTGTTTTTCTGGCTCCTTTTTTATCTTTTTCCCTTCTACATTTCCCTCAGGGAGCAAATTTTGATTTCTCTCAGGAGAACCAACTTTTCACTTCTCCTTCTTATCTGCTAAGATTATTAGCAATTAAATAGGTAGTGTTAACACGTACAGAGTGATAATTGACCCAAATTAGATGAAAGAGGCTACAGCAAGGGTGAAAAGTTCAGTTTCTCACAGGTGGTGTTCTAAATATTTGGTTTTGCAGGCAAAAAAGCCCTGTAAATAACCATTTATAGCAAAAACAATATATAGATGTTTCCGTGCCACATGGGTGAGGACTTAGACCTCTTAAAATAGAAATTCAATTTCTGTAGAGTCTGGAATGTGAAGATATTGGATGGGCTTAATTTGGTCCAATGGCTTAATGTTGCCATGTGTATGTACTAGTGTAC
The DNA here is from genome assembly GCF_028551555.1 of Melozone crissalis. Classification (NCBI taxonomy): domain Eukaryota; kingdom Metazoa; phylum Chordata; class Aves; order Passeriformes; family Passerellidae; genus Melozone; species Melozone crissalis. The sequence goes on from NW_026535785.1 coordinate 15,183,746, forward strand.
ATTTAAAATGCATCTGTTTTAATTTTCTCATGTAAATAATAATTTCTGAGTTCAGGTGTGGTCACCATGAAAAGGAAAGTTGGGATATTTACTTTGATGTAACAACACCTGGAGTGACTGGGGCCTAATTAGCCAATTTGTTAAAAGACCCCAATGCTGCAGTGCTGTGTGAAGCCATAGGCAGCAGAATGTTTGAGGAGCACACGCAGTGGTGTGCACAATAATCCTGTTTCTCACAGGAACAAGAAGTCACCTGATTCTCATAATTAATTTTATTTTTTATTTTTTCCAGAGGAGTTCACAAGTCCCATGTCTGTTAATTTGCTTGGGAAATTTAATTCATTTTTTTGCCAGGACGTTATCCTTGGTACATTTACTTCTCCTCTGCTGTACAAATTACCAGATCTATTCCATTGTATGTTTTTGTCCCTGACTTTTGAGGATGGGAAGGGGGGAAGCTAGAGGTGGCCATTCCCTTTGGTAACTCCCAGCTGGAGATGGGACCCAGAGCAATGACCAAACGTCTGAGCTGGAAGGAGAATCTGCTTTCTGTGAGCCCTGCTTGGTCCCTAAACCCCCAAAGCTCGAGGGGGAAATGGGAAACTCTGTCCCAGGGGAGACCATCAGGGTCTGGTTTGTTGTCCCTCCATGGCACAGAAAGGCTGGGGAGCTCCTGGGTGAGCTGGTCAGGACACCTGAGGAGCTCAGCCTGGGAGATCTGTGCTCCTCAACCTCTCTGCCTTGCCAGAGGCTTTTCTTCCTTACCTGAGAGGGTCAAATCCCACCTGCCCGGAGTGCACTGGGCTACCAGGATGAGCAAGGGGAATCAATGCACAGTGTAGTATGAATTTAATGTATGTAAGCCACACTGCATTTTTAATCAGCTATATATTTATTGTAGAGAAGGGTAACAAATTACAGTTCCACTAGCACACAAAAGCTTATGGCATTCCATTATTCTTAATTAATAGGTAAGTGCAAGCCTTTTTTATTTATACTGGAGGAGATCTTGTTGCTAATTTGGTTGCAAATGTATCTGTAAAAAGGAAAAAATGTATGTCTATTTATTTTACTATTTTAATAATAGAGCACTCATTCTTTCCTTTTAGTTTTTTTGATCGTTCCATGGTTTGCAATCAAATATTAGCATGTTGATTTTGCATATATTTCAAAGACATCCACTCTTTTTTTATAAGGAAAACAAACTTGTTTGTGGCAAACTAATAAAATGCCTCTAGAATCTAAAATGAGCACTGGAAATGACACAGGTTCCCTGGATTCTTTTACCTGGAATCTGGTCAAGCAAGCTGCCACTGGAATTTTCAATCAGTAGATCATTACCAGAAAAGCCAAAGAACAGGTAATGTATTTTGCTGATCCATTCACTGGTTTCCTTTTCCTTCCACATAGGCAAGAGCACTGAGGTCTCACCAAAACCTATGAGCCTACATTTGGAGCTTCATTCTTGTTAATTCTGGGGAGGTGAAACCAACTGTGTCAAGCAATTTTTATCCTTTAACAGAATTTAACTATTCCATAATTAGTAATTAGAGACTTTGCATACTTTCCATATTAAGATCAAAAAGCTCTTGGGAAAATTTAAAGTGAGTCTTAAATATAGGAATTTATATTTAAAATCTCCAAGCTTCCAAAACATCAAGAGCCATTCCTATGTGGTATAAGTTGGAATTGGGAAAGCTGACTTCTGAATATTAACCTGTCATACTAGATGTGCTATGATTTGGAAGATGATCTTTAAGATACTATTAAAAAGAAAAAGGGATAAATAATGAAACGTTTAAGATATTAAATAAGAAATAAATAGAAATCTGTTAATATTGAATTTTAGTTTAATTTTTTATAGGTAGTTTGACAGATTTTGATGAATGCCCTGGGAACGTGCTGTTAATCATGTTGGAGATCTGATGTTCTATCAGAAGGGCAGGGGATACATCACCTGAAGGTAAGCAGTGGAATCATTTCAGTTCTCAGAGCAACAAAATAAGTTTTCTTCAGAGGAACTTTTGTGTACAGTTTTTCTGAATCTCTTTTAAAATGGTTGCACAACTGGGAGGTGAGTAACTAACTAAGGTTAACTCAGGGGCCAAAATTTGTGCTCATTATATGTCTTGGAAATTGTTTTTTAATACCAATGACCACAATTTAGATTTAGGTCTTGAAATTCTTAGAGTCTCCAACTTTGAAGCATTTTAATTTTTATGTGCAGATCTGTAATGATTTTCTCTAGGAGGCTGTTGCTGTGATAGATACCTGAAACTGCCCATTTTCTTCTGATCATTCTCAAAATCTGATCTGTTGGATTTTTCAGGCTGCCTCTCTAGGCTGCTGTTTTTGTACAGAAGTTCATTTTTTTGAGAGGAAGAATGTACTCATGCTCAGAGAAGGTAATTTTTTAATGGATAAATGGGGGACACTCGCTAATTACAAAAGTAATCCTTACCCATGCTAATGTGCCTCTCCTCTTCTGTGAGGAATGGACAGATTGCAGTCCCAACAGGGCAGAGAACATCATTGTTTGGTTAAGAGAGGCTTGTCAAGCCATTTCATCTGTGTGGTAATGGTGAAATTTTGCTTAAAGTAGCATCACATACAGCAAAAAAAAAAAAAAGCAGTCCTCTCCTGCTGAGCTTTCCAGGACTTACTGCTTGCAGTAAATGTTCAAAAACACTGCAGAACTTGATCAAGAACTGATAATTGAAAAGATGACACGACCTAATTTGAGAAGGGTTATATCTTCTTGTGCCCCACACTTGTGTAGTTCAAAATAGTACACATCTTGTCCCTTTAACTTCAGGTGTATGTGTCTTGTCTGGTTCTTGGAAGTGACTGTGTACAGGCAGAGCATAATTGGCAGCCTGTGACATCCCTGTCTGCAAGTGTCTCTCTAAATGCAGCGTATTTCAGCCTTTATCTAGTGATGGCTGTTACCTGAGAGAAGCCCAGGGCCATCTCAAAGGGCTTGTAGCGGCTAATTGTGCCTGTTAGGACTAGCAATTAGCTGGGGATCTCTGCACCAGGCAGCTCGACACCCACTGGCTTTCAGCTGCTCTCACGTCCTTCCAGTTAACTAGCTGTGCCAGGCTCAGGAGACAGGGACAGGGAGAGCAGGGATGTGCAGGGCTGCTGGGGAAAAACAGCCACGGGGGTAGAATGACACGCTCAAATCCCACCTGGTTATCCCAGGAGCGGAGCAACGAGAGACCCAGCCCTCGTTTGTAGGGGTGGGGAGCCAGGCCACTCGCACAGGCAGCACTTCAGCTTTAAGAAAATAATAAAATCTAATTACGTACAGGTCATAAAAGGGATCACGTACATATGGTGGTTACTGGTTACCATGGTGCAAACAATGGTTTCAATGGAAACATGAAGTAGAACGTTGCAGAATTAAGATAATAAATCAGTTTCATTGAATAATAAAGCTTTGCACTTACCCATTAATTAAGGATAATCGTATGCCATAAGCTTTTGTGTGCTAGAAGTAATGTGTTACTCTTTACCATAAATATATAGATGATTAAAAATTCAATACACCTTACAGGTAGCAAATTCATACCATGCTCTGTATATATTACAAATGAAAGATGAAAGCCTTCTTTATATGCTTATATTTTTGGATTGGGATAAAGTATTTCAATTACCCACCAGAATTTGAGGTTTTGATAGTGATTGGAAGACTTGACAAAATCTACTTCTTGAAATCTTTGTGGAAATCTTTAAACGCTGATGACATAATTCAAAGATATCTACAAATGTTCAAAAAATAGGCTGGGCTTGTCTGCCACATCTGGTTTCCAACAGCGAATTGAGACGTAGCACATAATGCAACACGCTGTAACACAATACAGCCTGATCTTGTATTGACCCTTCCACTTGATACATCTTTAGGTGCTTTATAATCCCTAACAAATGTACCTTAAAATCCCATTGAACTGTGTAGGCAATTGAGAACAAATGTCTTCAGACCAGAAATAGCATCTGATTCCGGGACCAAACGAGAGAGACCACGCCAGATCCACGGGGTGTGCACACTAAAGGACATGAAGGCTTCTGCCTCCCCCTGTGAATCAAGGGCAGGGAGAACCATGGGAGCCGACACAGAGCACCACACAACTGAGGTTTAGTCCCTTTCTCAAATGAACAGAAATGAAACATACAAAACACTTTTTAAATGACATCATTAAATCCCTGCCCATCTCAGGATATTTTTTTTCCCTTTATCTCTAAAGTGGCGTTTGCCAGAAAAATTTTCAGACAGAAAAGATAGTCTCAGGCTGAAGGCGTGGTAGACACAGGCAGTATGGACCCCAAGTCCTGTTCTCTGGCCCTTGCCCAGTGCTCTGTGGAGTAGCCCAGTTCCTTGGCACAGAAATAAATTTTCAGTAATATTCATGGACCCTTCTTCTTAATTTTAGAAAGGAAACTATGGAGATCTTGGCCTTTTTTTCCTTTCTCTTGATGTAGAAAATTATGTATTTGCCTTTGATTCCCTGCCTCTTTAAAATGATGCCTGAAAATCCATCAGTGAATCTGTTAGGCTGAAAAATATGCACTTTTAAAAATTGTATTTTAGGGAAATACTGAATAAACACAGGCCTAAAATATATCAATAATCAAACCAACTCAGCCTCCCTCCCGTAAAATGTAGAAAGACAGTTTTCTCACTGGCATCTCAGCTCTGAGATCCCAGTTTCAGTCCAGCTTGAACAAATAAGAAAAATTATTTGATGATTTGGTTTCAGTTCCTCATGCAGAAAACCATCATACATAACTGAGTAGAATTTTGGTTATTCACTCTAAGATTCTCTGCTTAGAAATGTGGCTTTGTTTACATGCACCTTGAATTTTCTGTAGAGCTGACAGAGGGAATTCCTATATACTGCAGACTGATCATCCAGTGAGGGCTGTGTGAGAGGAGCCTGTGCTGCTAACAACACACTGAACCCTGGCAGAAGGCATGGAAAGAACAATCCTTTAATGCTTATCAATACATGAGTGGATATTTCCCAGAGTATTAACCCGAGTTGCAGAGATGTATGCTGGAGTGTGTAAAACACGCAATGCAAAGAGGGGCTGAAAGCCTTTTGTCTGCTCTCAAAAGAGAGCTGGGGGAAAAAAAAAAATTAAGAGAAACAAATCCAAATCCTTCCAAACTGAACTTAAGTGTTAAACATGACCTTTGGATTTAAGAACCACAAATTTTCACAGGAAGTTGAAAACACGCTGGATGGGGGAACTAAAGAACAGCAGGAACAGATGCCATTATTTGGCACACAGTGGGGAGAGCAGCACAGAAAAGGCAGTCTCTGCAGAAGACATTTGCCTTTAACTCTCTTTGTTTTCTCTTGGGGAGATAAGGGTAGGCACTGTGTGAGATTTTCTCCTTACATCAAAAGGCTTGGGGCAGGGGGGAAGGACAAGTTTAAAAATATTTTAAGAACCTGGTCATAAAATTTTTCAGTTATCTATTTTACAGCACAAGAGGGTTTGTGAGCAAAGAGAGCCTAGGAGGGGTCTCCTTAGATTAACTGCAACAGCCACTTGCTAGCAGGGAAGGAAAGACCTGGGAAAGGGAACAAATTGTGTGCAGCCTTTGTTAAATAGAGTTATATTCATGGGGAATGTGCATATGAAACTCTCTGCATTGCCAGCTTGCAGGGCAGAGGGATGAGCCTGGCTCCTGCAGGGAGAGCTCACCCTGTCCCTGCTGCTGGGGCTGTGAGACAGAGGAAAATGGCTTTTTGTCACCCGCCCAGGGGACAGTCTCAAACACACTCAGAGGAGTCACCCACTGTAGTTTTGCTTGGTTTCTGCATTGCTAGGAGCATGAGACAAAAGCAAAAATACCTCTTGCACTTTCCTGCGGCTGTTGCATCCTTTAAATCTTAAAGCTTGGACCAAGGGAATGGAGCAAGCACATTGCACCACCAATCTAAAGAAGGTTTATTGGTGGATGTTTGTTTCTGATTTGGAGCTAGGAGAGAATTGTGCAATTTTCACCAAATGTAATAAATGGTAGAGGCTGGGTACCCAAGATGGGTACAGCAACTATTCAAATAAATTATTCAGAGAAAGGACACGATATTTTGTAAAACTTGGTCCACTTACATGTAAGAGGTTGAATGCTTGTGCCAGGGGCCTGATGACCTTTCCTGTAGCAGTCTCTGCTGAGAGACAGTGGGATCAAAGATCTCCTAATTAGTGGTATCTCTTTGGGAGGGAGGAGAGAAAGATTATTACTCTGCTCTCACTTCTGAAGATAACACTTATGTATAGTGGTAACCTATCTTTGGCAACAACTTCAGCACACAAATTATAGCTTTAATGACCCTATAAGCATTCCTAGTTCAAAACAAAGAACTAGGGAGCAAAGATAAGTTGCAGGGGCAGGGGGATGGATGCAAGAAAAATATTTTTAAAATAGGATTATTGTGAAAATCAACAAAGTCTCAATCAGGTTGTGTCATTATTAAAATTCCTTACTTTGTGAATTCCTGCAGTTTCAGAGGTGAGGCCAGTTTACTGACAAGGGCTCAAATGTATAACATTGGAATTCCTGGGGGTTTTTTGTGCCCAGAAGTTACCAGTTGACACAGGGTGTTCTGAACATCATGGTGAAATTAAGCAATAGAAAAAATCCATGGTGAAGGCTCAAACAAACCCTTCATTAGACAGGAGCAAGCAAAGAGATGTTTTTGGAATGCATTTCCTTTAACTTCATTGTATTAGTCTGAGGTCATAATCTTTAGTAAAATTAAATTTTTTATTTTGCTAAATTAGGCTCTGAATGAAGTTGTCTTCCATGGGTGCAGGAGCAAATGTGTAAATCTCAGATGAGCCCACCAAAGGTATGAGCACAAAACAACTCTAAACACATAAATTAGGTAAATACCTTTCCCTATCCCTTCATGGAGCTGAGTGGCAAATGCAACGTATGGTTTGTGCTTTGAAGCTGTGCAACCTTTAAGTGCTTGAATTTCAGCATGAATTTCCCTGTTGAAATTTATGGTGTTCCTTACTTTCTTTAAGTTTTAAAATGTCACTAAAGGGATTGGGATAATACAGAACGCCAAGAAACTGTCTGTAGTCTTTGGGTGGCATGCCCCACAGTGCTTATTTCCCTCCTCATAAGGTTTTAAATCCTCTAAATATTTATTCATACATACCTATTTTTCACGTGGTGTTTAAAACACAGCTCAGATTTTGGTGGGGCTTGAGGATGCTGATTTAGGAATGGGTCAGTTGTGGCAGCAGCCTCAGTGGTTTGCATGTCTAGGGAGCAATGTGCAATACGAAAGTAAGAGGTTGGGTAAAATGGGTATAATCCATGTTAAAAGCTTTTAATTTTTACATTTCCTCTTACTTTAAGTATCTCTGTAGTCTATTGGGTGTGATTTGTGTGATGGTCTTTTCACACCTTTGGCAGTGTGAAGAAGGGCCAATATGGGCTTCAGTGTCACAGACCAAGCTGTTTAAAGTTGCTTTCAATGTAAGTAACAATTATTCTTATAGATTCATTGGGATAGTAATGCATAACCTGGAGATGGGCATATGGGTCTTTATTCACTACATTTTTGCTTAACAATTGGCAGAAGTGGACCTAGAGTGAGCAGATTTCTCTTTTGCAGGTGAAACTTAATTCCACAAATGAAAATATGAGTGAAAGGAGTTAAGCCATTCTTCTCACATATAACTATTGTTTTGTCATTATATTCTAATTTCCTAAATTTTCTCCAAGTCAAAACTGTTTGAGAATCAGAAACATTGGAGGCCTCTTGTAAGGGCTGGTGCCTTTTGTCATTTGAGGGAAAAAAAAAAGACAATGGAAGCTATTTTGTTAATGTTTTTATCTATTCTGTGACTGACATCAATAATACATAACAGTTCCATTGACATTGCATCCTGTCCAATGGAGGCACTGACCTGATTCAATGTCAGCTGAAATGCCTCGTACATCATAAACATACATGAATTCTCACAGATCCATTATCCTCCTGCCTGGTCCATGAGTGCCAGGGATCCAGTGCTAAGCCTGCAGGAGCTTGAATTCTTTTTCTCTCAGTTTATATTTTCTTTCACACTTAGAAGGAGCAACTCCATCCTTGGTAGAATGTAACTGGGAGACCCCTAAACATTTTATGAATACATGAATGATAATGATGTCAATAGTGGTTCAGATACTCGGCTGATAAGCCCGTGGTGTACAAACCCAGATAAATACCTCATACCTTGTCAGGAGAGCCTGCAAACCTGATATGTCATTCTGCTTTATTGTGCAAGAATATATGAATCATAATATTCCTATTAACATTGTACAAAGTCTGCAGTAGTTGGAGACTTCACCCAATGACAGTACAACTTTCATAAAAATATGGATAGTTATCATGTGCCCCTGCTGTGATTTCATTGCCACTAAAAGCAAAGGGAACACAAATGAAAAATATTCCAAAGTTTTCCATTGGTCCCCCTGAACAGTGCACTGCAGCAGTATATATTTGTTTTACCATTGAGCCTGTTTAGCAGTCAAACTGTAGGAAATTGAATACACACTTACTGTATAAAAATGATATGCTTGGTTAGTGATACTTTAGAAGAAATAAGTGCATCAATCATAGAATAGCAGGTTGTCAAGGCTTTATATGTAGGAAAAACACAGAACAAAGAATGTAATGCATGTTGGGCACCTTTTTACAAAAGTTTCGTGCCAAAGTTGATTTACAATGAACGTTTCCCTCCCTCTCTCCTCCCAAATTCTTCTAAAGGAACGTTCACAGAAATCTGAGCAAACTATCATGCTCTCTGTTCTGACGTGTGTGTAATTACAAGATCATCCTCATTGTGAATTTTCTGTTTGGTTGATTTAAGAAAAAAAAAAGGTGCATACTCTTAATGCTGTTCTGTCATTCAAACCCAGAAGGGTAATTTTCCTCACAAGTTAATGGGAAGGAGACGACTTAATAATTAGCCTGGTTTAGGCAGGGCCAGATCCTTGACAAGGAGCAGTGCCTGCACCAGGATGTGCCTCGGGGGCTGAGCAGCTCTCAGGGCAAGCCCATCTGCAGAGATTCAGTGTTAGTGCTCTGCCCCAGAAGGAGGGTTCTGAGGTGGGCACTGCCACTGTCCTGGGCACCATTTTTGCCCAGGCTCTCCTGGGCATGTTGGTCATGCTCAATTTCCCATCAGAGCCATCTGAGATGTGCAGACCTGACACAGAATGTGTGCAGTGCACAAGCTCTCCTGACAGCATGTGAAAACCTACAGATTACAACTGCCACAAAGTGGGCTATTGCCATGGGCTGCTGCATCAGTCTGCAGGATCCAGACCCCAAAGCATGACACCAAGCCTGCTTCTGCCTAAATGCAAACTCAAATACTCTGTTATCAAAGACTTCAGCTACTAAAGAGGTTTCTGGATTTTCAGCAGTTATTCTCACTCTCTGTTCCTTCTTTGGGACATCCATCCACCCTCCCAGGTACATGACTCCCTCCATTATATGGATTTATGCTGCAGACATATGGCTCTAGTTAATCTGACAATAGCTCTTGCTCCCTTCCAAGAGATCTGTTCCAGACAGGTAATCATACATTGTAATGAAATATAACACAAAGACAGGAAAGACCCTTTTATTTCACCAACAAAGACATCTTTGGCAGTTCACCTTAAATATTGTTGGTACTAATACAAGCATTCCAAATATCAAAATAATTGCAGTCCATTTCTGTTGTTGGCCGAAATAAAGTCACAAATCTTCAAAATTCTTTGCCAAAATCCATGTTTGATTGTTTCAATGGTCTGCTCGTGCAGCCTCTAGTCACTACTAGGAAGAATCAAAGCAAATAAGCATTGATTAGGCTATAGCAAAACTACTGCAATGCACAAGGGACCACTTGTGCCTCATCACCCCTCTGGTTGCCATGTGTAAAACTCCCTAAATGCTATTTGTCAGTAGTGCTGTAAGGGCTCTAAAAGTTCAATGCTTCTTTCCCTTTCCAAAAGGGGAATGAGGAATGGGGTAGGTTCAGCCAATTTTTCTCTTCTAGGAAAAGAACAAAGGGGTTTTTTTGGTTCAGAGAGGGCAGTCTGAACCTCTCCAACCCTTGAGGCCCACAAGCAAGGACCATGCATGGAGGAACATCCCAACACCTCTTCAGCTTTTGGTGTTTCTCACCCATGGCTTTCTTCCACCACAACTGTTCCTGGGGAACAGTGCCAAGACAGTGCTTCAAGAACAACTGTCTCCTCCAAACTCGTCATTTTTGGGGAGACTCAGGTATGAGTCACAGCAGTGACATCCTCAGAGCATGTTTTTTATCCTGCACCTAAATCCATCTGGCTGTGTTTGGGGAATGGAGTGAAGGCCCAGAGAAAGCACCTTATCGATTTGACTTCTTAGCATTAAGCAGTTTAGTACCATGAAGGTTTACAAAATCTGTTATTTAATATATCGTTGTCTGGAAAAAATAATATTCTTAACTGAAACATACAGACATCTTTATGTGTCTTTTGGCATAGTGATTTCTAACTGGTCTCCACCTTAATCTCATTTTTGTTGATTTCATTGTTTTTTGAGCCCTTCAATTTCCCTTTAAACTAAACAAACGCAACCCAAACTTATTTTTCCTGGACCAAACAGGTACATATAAATAGATAAGCTCATGCTGCACAAGAATGTAATGAAGATACTAGTAAAAGCAGAAAGCATCATCTCTGTGTGCAACTGGGAACTGAACTTTGTATCTCAAAGTATTCCTGTATCTCCAAGTTAAGGCTTCAAGGAAGTGCAATTGAGATGTCTTCTACAGCACAGTTTTTAAGTGGAGTTTTCAAGTAGTCTCAAAGTAAATGGATTCAGTGAAATACACAATGGCTCTGCTCTCTTCCTTATGTCCTAGAAGGTATATGGCCTTCTGTTTTTTCTGTCTCATTATTATCAATTGTTTGGCTCTCATGGATTTCCTTCAGGGTCATTGCACTACAAATGGTTCAGAACCCTCCTGCAAAGTGATGCAGAAGAGGATTGTGTGTGTGTGTGCATATATATATGTATATATTTATATCTTTAGCACCACCTTGGACTCTAATCCAGCTGAGGACTTTTGTAACCCAAACCCAACATTTCTATCCACTGTGAAGGGGCTGTACATCTTTATAACTGCTAAAAGCATGTCTAGATGAAGATCCTCACATTTTTATGGCAAGGTTAATGCTGCCACTAAATTGTCTAACACCACATAGATTCCTTACAGCCTGGTGAGTTTTCCCAGTGAGGGTTTTGTTATGCTGTAAACTGATTTTGCAAAGCTGCAAAACCTTGTGCACTCAAAAAATTCTGGACACCAGCCAGCTTCCTTTCAATAGTCCTAAGCAAGGCACCATGAGCTGAAGGCCTTGGGGCTTGTTAGCCTTTCCTGAAAATCTTGATAGCCAGAGGAATAAGTCTGCAGGCAGCTGATGAGTTCTCTCTGGTGCTGTGAATGTTGTGAACTCACACCAGAGAGCTATCTGCCATCCAAACTCACACCACAGAGCTATCTGCCATCCAGACTCACACCACAGAGGTGTCTGCCATCCAAACTTGTTGGATGGCTGCACTGGAGGGCAGCCCTGGACAAAGGAAAGCAAAGCCAAGTTGCCATACAAAGAACACAGTGATCATCTCTGAGTCCCACCAGGACAGTCAGACTCTAGAGGTAGGAACTCTGTGCATTTCCATCATAGGGAACACTGTTCTGTCCATAATATAACATGGTTTTATGAATAATTGCCTAAAGGGCATTACATACCTGCATGGAGAGCCGACTTCTTATTTCTAAGTGTGCTACAAAGCATGTGCTGGACTTAAATCACTTTCTCTAACATCTGAATCTATTCATTTTGACTCTCTCTTTTTCGTGTGCCTAGCTCAGTGTCTGGGAAAAGAAGTGCTGCAGTACCTTAGAGCCTCAAACCCCAGCTGTGGGGTTTCAGAAAACCTCACCAGGAGGAACCAGCTGTAGAAAGGAGCTCACAGAGAGAGGCTGCTCTCAGCAGATGCCCCCGTGGGATTGTACTGTGGCCTAATTATATGAGGGGAATCTTGGAGGTGCGTTTGTCTGGGGATGGATCCCACCACTGCATCCTGGTGGATGGTGAGCAGGAGGGAGCCCAGCCAGGCTGTGAGACTGCTCTGAGCTCTGCTGCTGCTCCGTGAGCAATCCCCAGGGTGAGCAGTGCTGCCACCAATGAAAACAGAGAAAAACAGAGGTGTCAGAGGGGACCTTAAATGGATAATACTCAAAAAATTGCTAAAATTAGGGAGTACTCACATCCAGTCATGTAATACTTTATTTTATTTTATTTTATTTTATTTTATTTTTATCTGGGGCAATAGGAGATAATTCAGAAGTGGCATTGAAGCCCCTCTGCAGCAGGACAGTCAAGCTGCATTTTTTGTGCTGCTGGGAGAAGCATGTTGTGCTCAAACACTTCAGATTCAATCCTGTCCTTACAAAAGGGATTTCTAATGAACACAAACATAAAAATATGGCTTCAGTCACTGAGAAATCCAAAGATACTGAAATAGGACATCTGGGCTTATCTGCCTAAAAAGTTTGAAAGGTACAGGTTTGCCTAGATGCAGTTATATTTTTCCTCAGATCTTCTAGCTGTTTCTGATGTGACCTGTAATGGGTTTTTTGTTGCTTGTCTTTATATCAAGATACGTTGCGATTCACATACTTTTTTTTTTTCTTTTTGTTATCAGGGGTGATATGAAAAAAAAAAATAGGTGAGGAACAAGGAGATACATCAGGAATATCTAGAAAGTATTTCCACACTACAGAAGGTTGGCATAGAGCAACAAAAGACATGACAAGTACTGGATTTCTGCTAAGGACTAATATAGGATATTATCCATCAAACCTCACACTTAACTTATCCAATCTCTTTCCTCATGAGTTTATTGGCTGTGGTGCCACTTCTGAGTGAGACCAGGTACCCAGCTCTGCTGCAGAGTTACTCAAGCAATACAATAATAGTGTAAAAGTTGCAGGAGGTGGATGCAATTTCTGGAAATGCTATTGATGGCATTACTTATTTATTTAGTAGACAGAATTTAGAATGGGAATAAGGATTTGTCTGTCACCATCACATCAGCCATCAGCTCAGTGCTGCCCTAGGCAATGAGTATGCTGTTACTAATTTTAGTTTGTTTTGTTGTCATTCAGTCCAGATAATTTTTGAGGTTCATTTAGTCGTTGTTAATAAAAAAGAGAAGACAGAAATACTGTGTACTGGCAAAGCAGGGTACTCAGAAATCCACTCCTCAAATCACAGTCCCTTCAGGTTTTGCTAGAGACATGACAGGGAGTTAGTTATTTCCTTCAGAGAGGGGAGCGCTGACTTGACTTCTCTTCATGACTTGGTGCTTTCTCTTGGGGAGCAATGTCACAGCCACATCCTGCACACATTTGTGCTGCCTTTGGAAAGAGCAATCCCAGTGCTGAGCACCTCAGGGTTCATCCTGCAGGGGAAGAGATTGAGTGCTAGAAAAACTCAAATAGTAATAGAAGATGAATGAGTTGCTGTTCTGCATGGAGCCTCTAAATGCCTCCATTAGAACCAGCTGGGTAGTGGGCAGGTAAAGGGAGTGTTGCCTATGCTCCAGTTGTGATTAAACTCCAATTAATTTCCAAGGCAAAATGAGGCAGAATTTTCTGAAATTTAAAAATACTCTACCTGTCATTTCTTTATTTATTTGTGTGACATTTAGAGCCCAGTGGACAGGGGTTGCTAAACTGACACAAGAGGTCACTTCCTGCTCACAATGGCTTTGGGGCACAAATTATTCACCTGCCAAGGCAATGCATTGCTATTTCCTAACACCATCCCTGTATTGTCACCACTTTACAGTTATTAAGTGTCTCTAAATCCCTCTGCTGCCCCACATGTTGCCTTTGATAGGGGTGATAACAGATATATCCATTTTACAGATGTGTGGTGTGTTGACCCTGGGGGGGACAGAGCAGATGCCCATCAAGGCTAGGCTGTCACTCCCTCCTCAGCTGAACAGGGGAGGGAAAATACAAAGAAAGGCTCATGGGTCAAGATAAGGACAGGGAGCAATCGCTCACCCATCACTGTCAGGGGCAAAGCAGATTCAACTTGGAAAAAAAATATTTTTTACCAATCAAACCAGAGCAGAATAATGAGAAATAAAGCCAGTCTTAAAAGCATGCTCCCCCACCCCTCCCTTATTGCCAGGCTTAACTTTAGTCCAGATTTACTTCACCTCCTCCCCTACAGCAGCCCAGGGGGACAGGGAAAGGGGCTGAGGTCAGTTCATCACACACTCTCTGCCACTCCTTCCTCCCCAGGAGGAGGAACCTTCACACTCTTCCTCTGTTCCAGGATGGAGTTTTCCCATGGGAGACACACAGGAGTGTCCCAGGAGCTCCTCCAGCCTGACCCTTCCCAGGGGCTGCAGTTGGACATGAACTGCCCAGCCTGGGTCCCTGCCACAGGTACAGCCTGCAGGAGCAGCTGCTGCCACAATCCTGTCAGCAAACCTGCTGCAGCCTGGATTCCTCTCTGTGGGACCACAGGGCCTGCCAGGAGCTGCTCCAGGGTGGCCACATCCTCCTTTGGGCATCCCCTGCTCCAGTGTGGGGTCCTCCACAGGCTGGGATGGTGTTCACAGGGGTCTGAGGATGAGGGAAGAGATGAGGATCTGACTCCATGTTTCAGAAGGCTGATTTATCATTTTATGATATATATTATGTTAAAACTATACTAAAAGAATAGAAGAAAGGATTTCATCAGAAGGCTAGCTAAGAATAGAAAAAGAAGGAATGATAACAAAGGTTTGTGTCTCGGACAAAGAGTCTGAGCCAGCTGACTGTGATTGGCCATTAATTAGAAACAAGCACATGAGACCAATCACAGATGCACCTGTTGCATTCCACAGCAGCAGATAACCATTGTTTACATTTTGTTCCTGAGGCCTCTCAGCTTCTCAGGAGGAAAAATCCCAAGGAAAGGATTTTTCAGAAAATATCATGGCTGCACACAGGCTGCAGGGGATCTCTGCTCCCCTGTGCATCTCCACGGGCTGCAGGGGCACAGCTGCCTCACCATGGGCTGCAGCATGAGCAGCAGGGGAATCTCTGCTCTGGCACGTGGAGCAGCTCCTGCCCCTCCTCTCCCACTGGCTGGGTGTGTGCAGTGTTGTTTCTCTCACACATTCTCACTCCTCTCTCCAGCTGCTGCTCTGCCACCATTGCTGCTGGCTCAGCCTTGGCTCACCCAGCTGTGGGTGCCTCTCAGAGCTCCTGGCATCAGCTCCACTGGACACAGGGGAAGCTTCTGGCAGTCTCCCATAGAACTCCCCCTGGAACCCTCCCTTGCCACCCAAACCAGATACAAAATGGTGAGAGTAGCAAAAGTGTCGCTATAGGACATGAAACAGCACAAGCGCACACACACTGCTGCTCTCAAGGTGAAGAAAAAAGGGAAGTTTATTTTCTGACTCCAACATTTATAGTTTTCCAAGAGTGACAGTGGATTGGAGGGCAACAGGGCCACCTCTCTAATGACACTGGACAGACCAACAGTCCATCAACTTTCTCCTCCTCCCTAAAGGAATGCAAAACAATGAGTTATTTACAGAAAGTGTGTGAGAAAGTTCGCTACAAGAATGTCAACATCAGAAGGCTTAGAAAATCTTAAAAAAATCAGGGCAACACAAAAGCACAAGAATTTGGATGCTGCTGTCCTCCTCACATCACTGGCATCACTGCACAATTGAGTTTTCTTGTTGTAAAATGTCCAAAGCTGAGATTTGGCAAAACACACCTCTGCAAGCCCTGGGAGCATTTAGTGAGGACCCCAGGACAGCTCCCAGCAGGCAGGCTTTGCATGTGGGGCATCACATCAGTATCTGCAGCATCAGTGCAGCATCAGGGCCAGGAATGCTGCCAAAGGGGATTGCCCTGCTGGGATTGCTGTGATGCTTCCAGGGCTGCAGGGATACAGTGCCAGGATCTCATGGCACTGCATCACACTCCGTGTGTGCACCCAAATCCCCTCTGATCCACAGCCAGGGGCTCCCAGAAATGGCAGAACAACATGTTCACAGAAAGGGCAGCATTTCTTTTGTGCTAGCACAGCTACAGCTTTAATTGAGGTGAGCAGTCTTGCCTCTGTTGCATGCCAGGGATTATTGCCATCCCTGAAGCTTTTGGAGGAGACAGGCCCAGATGACAGTGCAGAGGGGTTTCTCCTGCTCCTCTGAATGAGGAGTGAGTTGGGAGTCTCTCCTCATCAGGTCCCCACTCAGAACACACATGGGGGCATCAGGAGAGTGAAAACCAGCC
This sequence comes from Melozone crissalis, assembly GCF_028551555.1. Classification (NCBI taxonomy): domain Eukaryota; kingdom Metazoa; phylum Chordata; class Aves; order Passeriformes; family Passerellidae; genus Melozone; species Melozone crissalis. The sequence goes on from NW_026535785.1 coordinate 15,200,117, forward strand.
AGGCTATCTATTGAGAGAATCTCAGCTCATCTCATCTTTGCACCCCAGAGCTCACAGTGTGCTTCTTTGAAAGCCACTGAAGGGCCCAGGTCCCAGCAGCTGCCAGGTTTAATTTCCTTTCTCTCTAAGAAGGGTGCTGAGGACCACCAGAGGTGCTGCCTTGTGTAGCAATAAGACATTTGTCACGGTCTGAGATGGAAATCCTATCTGGTATAATTATTTTATATTAAAATAGATGGAATTTTGATATGGAAATATAGAATGATGTATATTATATTAGCCTAAGAACAGGATATTCATCTTTACTTTAATTTGTAGACTTCATAACTTTGTTTGCATTCACTACAAGATAACTACTGTACATTCCTGAAAAATGACATCTTGCATGAAAAGACTTAACAAAAGCCACAGTGCTGATAATTTTCCCACAGTGGATCAGGGAGGACAGATCTCACTGTGGTCTCAGACCTGAACCAAGGCTCACCTTTATAATTTTAAACTAAATTGTAATGCTGTTGTAAAGGAAGTTTCTCTTGATTAACTATTTTACTCAGTCATATGAAACTAGATTTATTCTCCTGTAGCAAGCATTAAAAGGGCAAAAGTTTCATTTGGGGAGCTTGTTTGGTTGGCAAAATGCAGACATAGTGAATGTTACAGAGATAGGTGTATGAATTTATTAATTTTTTGTCGACTGTTGCTCAACATACCTCAAATTTTTGGAAGAAGTTTGTGGGATTTTACTTTGAGACCTGAGAAACTGAATGCAGCACACTGAGTAATACCTGTGAGGAAGGGAGTAATACACTGTCCTTGATTATTTTGGACGGTGAGGAGTAAAGTTCTTCTTGGGGGACACTGGCAGAAGGGTGAATGATGCATGAGCAGCTGGCTGCTTTCTGGAGGGTCCCAAAGTATTAGTTTTAAATAATGAAATCTTAATCAGATTATATCTGTATTTTGGATAGCCTCTCTGGCACTGTGCTAGCTGACCACCTTTTGTAAGCACCGACACACAGAATGTACCCTTGTAGTAAAGACACCTTTAGTCCATCAGGCAAAAATATAGCAGATCCTTGCAGCTGAAAGCTGAATCCTCACATATTTAGAGCAGTGATAAAAAAGATTTTTAAAATCAAGAGTCTTTCCAAATTCATGAACTTCTCTTGTCATTGTTCCCAGTCTGGTTCTGCTCTGTGGTTGAGGCACATTTTCAGCTATGCTATACCCAAAAATAAATGCAATTTCCTGTTCAATTTACATGTTTGCACTTATAGACACTTGCAATCAGGACATCAAGAGAAGTGAACTTTTCAGTTCAAAAGCGTAAAAATACCTAATTTTAATTATTTGTAACCAAGGAAATCCCTTAAATATGCCACTTGCACCTTAGATCTGCCACCAGAATTGATTTAGGACTCTCTGTTCCACAAACTTAATATATTTCAATGTATTAAAAAAAAAAGAAAGAAACAAACAAAGCTCAACAACCTTTAACTCATGTTATAATAGTTTAAAAGAGTATTAACTGAACCTCCAGGGAAAATGAAAGCCTATAATCAGACACAGTCATTACTCTAGATTATGTTCTAAAAGATTTTAATCCCTGTATAATTAAAAAAAAAATAGAAGTAGATATTTATATTTTTGTTGTTGTTTTTCTTCCTTACCCTGGACATATGGCACTTAAAATCGTGCACAGACCCTTTGTAAAAAGTGTGAGTTAGACACAGAGTATTGCCCAGACATGAAGCTTTAACTGTGAATTTCTTTGCTTTGGCACCAGAGGGTCAAAGTCAAATTTTAGGTGTTAACCAAACATAGGGTGTGTTGGGTTGTTTTGCCATCAATTTTTGAACATGTGAAAAACTTGATGTCTCTTAAATAATTAACTGTTTTTAATAAGTGTCAGAGCTGCCTCCCGGTTCCCATTTGTCCTTGTGGCTCAGGCACAGCCCTGCTCTGGGGCTGGCTCTGAGCTGGGCTCTCCCCCCACCAAAACTTTGGGGTGATGACAAATCATAACAGGTTTGGAAAGGAATCGATTCCCAAGGCCCCTTGCCAGAGGTCAAATTTGCAATTGCATGGAAATGTTAAGGTGCAATTGCTTCAGGCTTTAATGAACTCCAAAAAGAAATATGCAGGCCTGTAAAGCTCATCCATTAGATCCCGACCTACAAATGGCAAGGAATAACAGCAAGGCAGCCACGAGGTGTGCTGACTAAGGGAATTACCTGGCTGCTATTAGTTTTACATGTTTTGGCATTTAGTCCTGGTGTCCAGGCATGAGAGAGAGGACACAGAAATTACAAATTATTGGAAGAAGAGTGTTTCCAATGAAACAAGTGTGGATTTTCTCCTGCTCTCCTTTGCCTGGGCAGAGCAGGGAGCACTCTCCTCCAGCTTTGGGAAGGAAAGGGTGGCAGTCCCTGGCTGGTGCACACCCCAAAAGGCAGCTCACCCTGGCCCCAGCAGATGGGAACCCTCCTGGTCAAGGAAATGGGCACAGGACAGTATTTGTGTTTTTTCTCAGAACTCCTGCTTTTCCAAGGAGAGGGAAGACCAAAAATAGTAGTAATTTGTAGAGCTATTATTAGATTGCACTAGCCAACCTGAGAACAAAGCAAAAGGTAATCACACTCCAAATGAATTAGCGGGTCTTTTAAGGGGATGACGGGAGGAAAGTTTATTTTGTTTATGGCATTGGTGCTGTGTTGTAGAAATTATATTTGTCCTTTGTTTCACAATAAAAATTCTCTGCTTGCTTAAGACCCCTAGATTTTAATTTAAAAAGTTGTTGCCAGACATGGAGCAGAGATAAACCCCCCTGTCTGAGCACACGTTAATTGCTGGCGCTGAGCTGCTCCAAGCATCTCTGCTGAGCTCTCCCTTCTAATGAGACAAACTTCCCACAGTCCAGGAGAGCCAAAATATCCAGCCCCGAGTGTGCAGCTCCTCCTGACCTCGAGTTTTCAGGCTGGAAAGCGCCCACATCCACTTCCATGCTGCTTTGTGAGGCTTGTGCCCTGATGTTGGGATTAAGGTACACTGCGAAGGGATCTGTCAGTGCCAGGTACTAAACAAACACACAAACAAGCAAACAAATAAATAAACAAACACAGTTCTCATTTGGCACAAACCTCCTAGCAACATAAATAATCCAAACCTGATTAACAAACTGGTCAGTTTGAAATGAAAGTAATGATCTTCCTTTGCCTTCCTGCTCCCATCAGGACGATCACAGAAGGTTATCTGTTTGAATAAATTAATTAGGGCTGTCAAGCTGGCTTATTTCCCAATGGGAGGGTTTAGATTTTGTGACCCAAGGGGCAGATTCCAAGGATGTCTTCCCCCCTAAGGGTGCCCCCCAGTCAGTGGCCTGGCCAGGGCACTTTCAGCAGGTGAGAGCAGAAAAGCCCTGGCCAGGCTGGCTGAGCCACAGCAGCTGATGCTGGGCAAGGGGTGCACAGGACTGGGATGAGATGGGTGTCACCCCATCAGCCCCTTCTCATGGGCAGAATTCATTCCTCTGTAGGAGATTTACCAGCAGGAAAACAAAAAGAAAACAGAAAAGAGTTTATCTTATTTATGGAGAACTCTGCTTTGAGCCTGAGTGCCCAGAAAGCAGCTCTGTGTGTGTGTGTGGAACATGGTATCCCACTCTGCATTTCTTTCTTTTCTGCCTTGCTGCCTTGCCGCTTTTTTTTTTTTTTTTTTTTTTTTTTTCCATTTAAGGGCCAGGTCATTGCTTCTGAACCTCTCTCTCAAGAACTGACACTTAAAGTGCAAATGAAGCTAATGACAAGAGACAATATTTTAATGTTAATTAGATATTTCATGTGTCTTTGCTCATCAGAGCAATATTGCTCTTTTATGTATTACATGAAAGCAGAGCTTTAGCTTGGAGGAAAACAGGGAACACAGTTGGCCATAGAAGTAGCATTCTTGGGTTTGTAATTATTAAAATTATTGTTATATTTAGGAAATCCAGGAAACTTTGAAAGGAAGACACTTAATAATAATAATGGAGCTACTGCACTATAGGAAGCCCTGGCAAAGGCTTTACATCTTTCTTTTTCCTTGTACATGAGCTGGCATTGTTAAAGCTGTAGTCTCCCAAGCTCTTGCTAGGAGAGCAGACTTAGTTTTTCTGGAGGATTATATTCAAATATAATGCAGAAATGAGGTTTCTCTTTACCTGGGTTCCCCCTGCTTCCCTTCCTGTGACATATTCCCTTTTTAACATTTTTGTTAAACACCAGTATGAGCTGCTAATGCTGTGCATCCCAGTTAAATGGCCTAATGATGATGTTCACCAGAACTAGGCACACAATGTACAATATTTTCTGTGAATGTTTGCATTCCTTGTGGCCTGGTTTCTGCTCCTTTTGCGTTCTTTCACTGGCTATTTGAGAAGTTGCGTTTCACTGCCAAGAAGTATTTATACAAAGCAAATTTCAAAGTTGTGCACATATTTGAAGAAAATGAAATTTAAGGCCCTGTCACAGCAATGAGCTCCTTCCAGAGAGACCTCATGCATGGACCCTGAATGCAGAAAATGCCTGGAGAAGGTCACTACCTCAGTGAGAGCTGCAGTGCCCCCCTTCCATGATGTCCTAGCTGTGGACACTCACCAGTGCAGTCATCTCAAAAGAGGTAAAAAACCCCTACAAAACCACAAAAAAAATGTAGTGATTTCCTGACCATTTGTGCTTCAGCTGGACTTGCTTTTGAGATCACTCTGGGCAGAATAAAGACATTAAAACTAAATTTTGTGAGGATCAACAGGGAATTTCAAAGTGAATTTATATATTCTGGAACAAGATACATTTTTTATTTAGCAATTTGTGTGGGTGCCCACACCTAACAATAACAGCAGAGTAAAAATGTAGTTAAGCTGTCTATTTTTGTCTACAGCTAGTATTTAAAAAAAAAAAGTGTTAGGTCTGTGGTTTCTTTATGTGTTGTAAGAGCAAAGACACAACAGAGAGTGAATTCATTGAATAACGTAGTATTGCAGATTGGAACACCCTAGCTTTGCTCTACTTTCATTTTCAGTGTTTAGTTACTTTTTTTTTTTTCCAGCATCATGTGGAAGAGATCTCATCCTGGAGGAGAATCAAATTTATGGATAGGATTTTGATGTAAAACACTGATATTTAGGTGATAAGTTTTCTTAGTGATGGTTACTCAAAAATACTCCATCAGCAATGAGTGAGGAGTGTGCCAGGGTGGCGTGAGGAGCTCAGGGCCAGGGGGCTCTTTGCAGATCATTCCACAAGGATTTGGGTTCTCATTGGATTGGGGAGCTGCCTCCAGCACTGGTGAGGAGGAGCTGGGCAGTGAGAGAGATTGTGCAAAGCACAGACTGAGCCCATCCTGCTGGGGAGCAATGGCAGCACCAGCTCCAGAGCAGCCCAGCTCTCATCCCCCCCCATCTCCCAGCCTCTGCTGGCACTGGAGATGAAATCCTGAAAGGATCCCAGAAGGGGGGGGGGGTGTATTTTTTAATAAGGGTGGAAATAATTTGACCCATTTTAACCCAATTTTAATATTGGGTTATGAAATTATTTCATAAGCCAATATTAAACACATACTTACATAAAAAATAGGCATATGTGCTCACACACCTCAGCAACATCAACCTTGGTACTGTAACTGTTTACAGGAAGGAATAAAACTTGTGTGTTTGGGGTTCATTAATATACATTAACAATTGTAAACGTTCTGCTTGAATAAAAGCTGTTTGCTTTTCTACTTCAGGGTTTCTGCCCTTTTGGGACATCCAATGGGCAAATGGAATACTCTGATAGAGGGCTATAAGTGCTGTAAGTTATATTTAACTAAAATAAACAGGCAGATACAGACACTTCTGCTCTGCTATAAAAAGACTGCATATGCTCAATGCAGGTTTTCTTAAGGTAAGGGACAGAGCTTGGGAAGCTCTAAGGCAGCTAGATTTGCCCATATGGGAAGGCGGTCTTTCACTGATGATTTTGCAGACAGAAATTGCCCATCTGCACTGTTTGCAGGTGTTTTGAATGATTATATTATTAGCTCTGTCTGTTCAACTTTGCTTTTTTATGGTGGCTTTAGTATTGCAGTAAATAAAAAAAAAAAAGAAATATATAAGCAGCCATCTGGTTCCCAATTTTTGACTAGCGCTCTTTGTCAAGAAAGAAAAAAGAATTCTCAGATATTATTTCCTAGTTCTGAAACACTGGCAAATGAGGAGAACAAATCCCCAAATTCTGACCTGAATATAAAATGGGGACGGAATTTTCTGCTTTTTATTTAACTTGCTCTGATTAATCCATTTAAAAGCAATTGTCTCTGTTCTGTTCTCATTTACGCCTCTGTGAAGTCAGCAGAGTAGTTCTGGGCTTACACCACCCTTTTAGGAGCAGAATCTTCTCCTGATGAAATGGGGGGGGAGGGAATTAAAGTGAAAGCAATCATTGTGAAACCATTTTCTATTTTTCTAAATGAGCAACAAAGACAGCTGGGAAGTGGTCCTTTGCTGCTGGATTTTTCAGGGAGGATTCACATTTCTCTCAGATATTTTTGCAAAGCAATGACAAAACTTTGCAAGACCTTTGGAAATAAAGAACAAACTATTTGCTATCTCAGCAGTAAGTTCCAAACCTTTAGACTGCATTTAAGTTTCTCTGAGAATAATATTTGATTATTGGCAATATGTTTCCAGTTAAATATTTCATATAGTGCATAAAGGCCTTTTCTGCTCTCGAGCATTCTGTAGATATTAATGAAAGCAGTGGATTTGTAGATTTATCTGGTGCCTGAACACCTTTTGCTGAAAATTGCTTCAGAGCTGGATCAGAGCTTTACAAAGCCATTTAGTGGTGCCTCTGTATTAATGAAATCAGAATTATGTATCTAAATGTAGGTAATCTTTGGAGACATGGTGCCAAGCCTCACAGATATGGCCCAAATCCAAGTATTCTCCAAGTTCCCCAAACCCCATGAGGATTTCCTTGTGTTCTCCATGAGCAGCAGTGCCACACATGGGACTGGGGAGGGAGGGGAAGCTGTGCTGGCTCAGGGGCAGCTTTTGCACAATAAAAACAAGTGTATGGCCATAATCTGGCATTTTCAGTCGCCAGGGTGTAAGGACATCTGAGGCAAGCACTTAACCTACAACTGGAGCCTGTGTTTGCCCACCTGTTCTTGGGCACTTCTGCCTGAAGCTGAAGGCCTTTGGAAGGACAGCAGGGTTAGAGAGTCACTCCAGGAACACCCCAAATCCAACAGAGTGTGGCAAAATGTCAGTGACTGTGAGCGTGGCAATGGTGATGGGCAAGGAGCAGTGCCTGGCTCTGCTTGCCAGCCAGGTGCTCAGCCCCTGCTGTGGTGAGGTGGCACCACAGAGCTGCTGTTTATAGAAGGAGGCAATCATACCAGGAACTTGGCAGGGACATGTTGGCTTTAAGGTTGCTCATCATCGTAACATTTGCTTGAATATGCCCTCCCCCTCCACTTGCCTTGCTAGTTTAGAAACTAACTCGGTTCTTCAGACCTTTTTGTCCTGTTCAAACAATTAACTGGAACCTAGTCATCATTCTTGAGTCAGGACAAAATATATACATCTTGGTTTTGGGCTATGGGTGTAGCATGTGGCAGGTAATTGCTTGGAGCTTGGTTACAGGAGTTTTTATAAAAGAACTTCTTATTTCTGCTTGCTTTCCTTCAATCCAGCTACTGAACTAAAACAACACACAGTTCATTAATCTTCTATGCATCAATGCCATTAATATTCTAGTAATTTGATCATGGTATCCTTAAATTAATAGAATTCAGCATTCCTAAAAAGATTATGCACTTTTGCTTCAGCCATGTGACTAATAGTAACAGAGACAGAGACTCCTCCTCATGCTGAGTGCTCAGGTGATGTAAGCAGGGCTGGGATCTCACTTTAATCCTTAGGAGTGCTCTCAATTCCCTTGGCACCATTGCTAAGGCTGAGACATCATGTTTTCCAGCAGACATTGTAATCCCTGCCCCGTTAGGAGACTGCAGCAGCTGAATGGTGATGTCAGAAATGGGGAAGGTAAACAACTCTGAGCTGACTGTGCTCTGCTGTGGGAACTTCTCTTAAAGAAAACATCCAGCTCTTCATGTCCCTGTGATAACTGTGTGGAAGACAACCCTAAGGAAAAAAACCCCAAACCAAAAAAAAAAAAACAAACCCACCATCAACACCCCAAACAGCTCCATTGATTTGTTCTCAGTATTTAGCAGCCTGTAGCTGTGTTTCAAGGGCCATCTGGATACCTTTTTTAAGGCAAAGGTTTATTTTGTTTAGTAATGTCAGTTCTCATGGAATGGAACTCACTGAGTAAAGGCATCAGAGGTTCAGAAGCTTCGCTTTGCACTTCCAGTTTAATAATGTAAGCTGTATTGCCAGACTGCCCAGGGAGGCTGGGGATGCTCCAAACATGGCAGTGCCCAAGGCCAGGCTGGATGAGGCCTTGACAGCCTGGTCTGGTGGGAGGTTAGAGTTCAATGTTCCTTGGGGTCCCTTCCATCCCTCAGAATGCTGTGAGTCTCTGATATCAGCAGGTTCCTGTCACACCTGCATGTGTTCCTCTACCATGCAGTGTGCAGAGGAGATCCTGCTCCCAGGACCAGAAAAAACAAGGTTTAGGGTGTTACTGGTGTTTCTCCATGCTCTCTCATTTCAGTGCTGTTTGGCAGTTTCTGCTCTATGTGATTTGCCTCTGGCAGATCAGCACAGCAGAGCACAAGGAACAGGGAGGTGAGGAGCATGTTAGGACATCAAATCACCTCTTCTGTATTCCCTTCTGCCAGCTATACTTTGGATATTTTTATTGGTTTTTATTTTATTGGTTTTTGGGGTTTTTTTTTGTTTTTATTTGTTTTCTTAGCTATAAGTTATTCTAAGACTGGTGGGGAGGACTAGACAAGTATAGAAAATATTTTGTTATCATTCATTGGCAGATTTGGGAAACAGTTTGAATGGCTCCAGGATTATCCAGGGAAAATGTATATTGTGGCTGCAGATCCACAAGGGAGAGTCATGAGATACGGATTCCTGTCCTCCAGGTCCTGGGACTGGGTGTGCTTTTGTTGCAGATTTTCACTCACTGTTTTCATCTCCTAGTTGATCAGTACAAAATGACTAAAACCTGAAAGATGGATTTACTTTTTAACTAATGCAAATAATCATGTTGGTTATAATTGTTATTAGGGCTCCTTTGGGAATCTGTTGTTACAAGCACTCAACCCCTTTGTCTCTCCTTTGGGTCTCCAGGCTATGTTGCAATTTATAAAGATACCAGACCTTAGGCTAAATCAATGTCCTTAGGGTTATGAGATGTTGCTAAATATCAAAACAAAATCCCAGTGTTCCAGTTCTTTAACTTCACTATGTTTAATTAGCCATTCCAATTAACCTTCCCTTTGTGTTCCCTCATGTTTAAAGGGTTATATTAAAAGTACTGTAGAATTGAAGCCATTTAGAATATGCTGAGTATATTTCAAGGCATTCAGAAAGCCTCTCACATGATGCTGTCCTCATTTCAGTTTCACTAATGACTGGTCACTGGGGGCATATTTCCAAACCCCTGCACCTAGGTTGCAGAAATTGGAACAATATTCCTACCTGTGCATCCAGGTCACAGCGTGCTCAGGTGGGAAATCACTTGTGCAGGTCTCTCACCACGCTGCTCTGTGAGCCTGTGGGCACAAAGGACGTGTAAGGGAACAGTTACACATTCCTGCTCTGAGAATTCAGACATGGACAAGCATTTAGTCAGCACTTTTTGCTCAAGGGCCTGACAGAAAGACAAATACTGAATCAGGATTGCTGAATTCTGGTTTCTGAGGTCCTCGAGATAATTCCCAGATTTATAAAAAGCAGCAGTGTTAGAAACAAGAGAACAGCATGGGAAAACACAAAAAGCTTCTCCCAAATAGTTAATAAGATTGCATTCCTGCAATATTATGGACAGATGAAAAATCCCAGGTGAAAACCTGTTCAAACAATTAGAAAAATAAACTGTCAGTGCTTTCCATGTCCTGTGCTCCCAGCCACACACCTTGTGCCAGGGACAGGCAATGCCTGAGTCTATTCAGGGTGATGGGATAAGAGAGTCTCCAAAACTATTTCTGTAGTCTTTAGGAATCTATGCATTTGGAAATGTATGCTGAGAGCACTCAGGGAGGTAGGAGAATAGTATTATGCCCATTTTATTATGCCCAAGGGTGAGTACATTTTTTAGATTTATGTTATATTAGAAAGCTTTTCACTTATTATTCTCTGTGCCTAACTCTCTGGATGCATTTTATAAGTCATCAGGATTTAACTCATGGCTATGGATTTTGTTATGGTAGAGCAGGTACCTAAAAAATCCCTGACTTGTCCAGTGTCATTCTGCATGTCTGGTGGCAGAACTAGGAACAAAATCCAGTCCATATATCTAATCTCTGACTCTTCCCTAGGTAACTTTCTCCAGCAGTAGTATTGAAAGATCATTTTAATTCATAGGTTTGTTTGTTGGAGGATATAAATTTCTCAGGGGTGAAATATGATCACAGAACAGCATTTATTTTTTGATTTTCTATATTTGGAAGGAGCTGAGATAATTCGAAGACCAGACTATGGTGTTATTTTAGTTAAATTTGTTCTCTCAAGGAATTTGTCATTAGATCTTCCTTTGGTTTTTGTAAAGAATAGGGAGGAAAAACAAAAGATATGTTTATTTTATTGACACTGTGATATCACAGGCTTTCACTTAAGAAATCTGTTGGAGTCTGTCTTTGTTTTCTAAGACAAAGTCAGTTAAAAATATATCATGTTTTGTGTTAAATGGTCTGATGGCATAAATTCAATAAAGACATTGTCTGGTATCCTCGCTCTATGACTCATAAGAGATACAAAGGAAACTAAGAAAAGCAAAGATTCATTTCCCTTTCCTTCTTCTTCTCCTCTGCTTTTCATTGGCAACAGTAAAGTTCAACTGCAAGACATGTGATTGTAATATAATCAAATAACCTGCTGGTGTCTCATAAAGAAGTACTGGTTGTTTAAACGACTATTCATAACAGACCTAGATGTTTCATTGCTGGCGATGGTTTGAGATTCAGATAACATCAAATCAGTTGGAGTATGAGATTCAGCTCCTTTGAAAACGTACAAAGAACAAAGCCAACAGCACTACTGATGACTGACTGGTTGGGGGAGAAGAAAACAATGAATTTATTTAGGATTTTTATCAAGCCTGTTGAAGAATCTCGATGTGAGCTGCTCTGTAGGCATGTGATAAGCATCACAGAAACTGGAGATAGTGAAAGCTGAAGAGTAGGGGACACTTAGCATGTCTAGCTCCACAGTAAAATAGTTTATACGGAGGAAAGAGGCTGCTCAGTATAAATCATTCCCTAGCAGCTCTTCAGGGCCCATTGTTGGGAAATACCTGCTAACAAAGCCATCAGTTTATTTTGTGTATTGACTTTGAAGCCAGCACAGGGAAGGCAGAGCTGTGACTCTGTGCTGAAACTCTCCCAGTGCCCCCTGGCAGGGCAGACCCAGCCTTGAGCCTTTTGCACCATCAGCCCTTCCTTGAGGGTGATCCACAGCAGATGCAGCGCTCCAGCTCCCTCCAGGAATAACTCCTTCACAGAGAGACATTCCTGCAAAAGCACTGCTCTGCAGGGAAGCTCGTGTTAGGGAACAAAAGCACTCTAGGAGAACTTAGATGTGGAGAAGTGTTTTTTGAGATTCATTTATTAGCCACTGTATTGCTAATTGCTGATCTCCTGTTGAGCTAACCTCAAGTTCGACGGGGACAATGTTTATGAACCCAGTACTTAAAAGAGGAAATCTGGGGCAAAACTAAAAGTATATATAACACTGATCTTTGAAGATGTATTGTTTTGCCTTATCAGCAAAGGTGCATTCAAAAATCAGGCAGTCTCCACTAAGAGTGAGAAATAAAACAACAACAACAAAAAATCTTTCCCTTTGCTTCAGGCTTTTGGATGCACTGGATTAAGTTCACTGCTAATTAGACACAATTGTGAAGCACAATTATTTATGAACCTTCAATGGGCCGAATTCATGAAAGGAATAACGAGTATGTATTTCCCTTTTGTAGAATTTTAATGAAGAAATGGCATTACTATTCATTATTTATCCACTTTCAAATTGTAATGAATAGTTCTACTAGCAAACACCAAATTTCTGTATTTACAGAAAGGCGGAACATGTGTAGATAATAACACAGTTCAGTATGTATGAAATCCTGTAATTCTATAAATATAGAAATAAAGAAATTATCAGCAGGACTATTCATTAAATTTTGAAAGTAGTAAATAATAAATAGGAATAACATTTATTCATTAAAATCCTCCAAACAGAAAATATTGGGTCTTTCTTTCTTAAATAAATCCAGTGCAATATTTCTGAGAGAAAGCTGGAGTTTATGATGATTTTTATTTTTTGTTCCTTTTGACATTGTTTCATATGCAGCCTTTATCCTAAATGCATTTTAAATAACATTAACCCATGTGTTTTCATTAAAAGTTGAAATACTACATTGTGCTGTGAAACAAAGATAATTTAGAGAGCCTCTCTTGCCTGGCTGAACAAAACACTTTCTAGCACCATTCTGGCCATGGGTGTACAGAAAACATGTTTGTGCCCAGCTCCAGAGTGGTACTCACACGTCCCTGGCCCCAGTGAGTGAAGGCCAGGGTGCAAGAGGGGCATTTTGCCTGCTCAGCCCCCCAGACCGCCCAGGGTGAATTGCAGAGGCTGCAGCCCCAACCCTGTGTGGGTTTCACAGGGAGGGAGTGGAGCCCAAGCTCCCAGCAGCAGCAGCAGTGGCAGCACCTGGCACAGAAGCGCTGAAGGGCTCAGGGGCACAGCTAAGGCTGCACAGGGTGCCTCTGACGGTTTTTCAACCCGTTCACCACCAACAGATGAACTAAAACCCAAGGAAAATTTTCCCATAATTTAGTTTAATATGGCTGGGAGCTGAGCCCTGTGTCTCTGCCTGTGCAGTGTCGCTGATGTCCCCCAGCCCACTGCTCTCCCAATTTCTCCAACAGAGCTTTGCTGTCCTCTGTTCATGGGGCCACAAGGTCAGTGCTGAAGGTTGAATTCATGTAACCTAAGCATGTCTTCCCTTAAAAATACACCTAAAGTTTAATTATGTATTGCATTAATTAATCTTCAGAAAGCTAAAACTTCAATACCATTTTGATTCCTTATACAGTAATTAAGCTCTTTGAACCTAATAAGAACACAGAGCTTGACTTTTTAAATTCCAATGAAGTACAGGATATTAGAGAAAAGCCCTTGCAGATGAGTCAATTATGGACTTTGATAGACATTACTTAATATTTTGGTTCAGTGTAGGGCAACCTTAGGGCCTGAGCAGGTGGCCCAAGCTCCTTGCAGTTTGGGGCACCTCTCACACAGCTGAACAGCAACAGATCTATTATTAAAAGTTTATTCCCAATTAGGGAATACCTTTTCCCTTTATAGCTAAGAATCTGAGGTCCTGATAAATCTCGGTGAGTTTAACTCCAGAATCACAGACAGGTTTGGGTTGGAAGGGATTTTAAAGATCACTTGGTTCCAACTCCACCTTCTGCTACACCAAGTTACTGAGAGCCCCATTTCCAGAGAGAAATGGAATCTGTTTAGATGGTGAGATGTTCCTTTGATTTAATGATGCTGTAACTAACATTTAGGGTTCAATAGTTCAATATGTACATAACTTCTACATGAGTGTTGCCCAGTCACTTCCAAGTATTATAGCAGCAAAACCAGACCAGAAGAGTACAGAACTGGTCACAGGTTGTTTGGTTTTTTAATGCTGTAAAAAAAGTCAAGCTAAAAAACTTGGTTTATTTTGCATGAAGAAATTTGGTAAGCAAATACACTATTTTTACACAACTTTCATTAAGATTTAAGCACAGTGCTTGACATTGAGACACAACCATTATTTTAAAGAAAACTCTTTCCCTCTCCAACGTCATGACCTGGTGTGTATTGGGTGCAGGGGAGGGTTGCAAATCTCTTCTGGAAATCTGCAGGGAGCTGAAGTTTGCCTGGAAAAGCTGTGGATTCTCCCATGGTCAGGGATGTGGCAGCACTGGGGGAGCACCACAGAGCCTTCCCCAGCCAGGGAACAGCAGGAACCCTCTGTGGCTGCACCCAAAGGCTGCCAGGTCTGTGTCCTGCTCCTGTGTGAGGTGGGGAGGGAGAGCCAAGGGCTGGAGGGTGGGCAGGGGGCTTGGGGGGCTCAGCCACCTCATCCCCTTTGGCAGATTGGGATCCTGAGCAGCTCAGAGCAGGACTCCTCAGATGGAAACTGAATCTGCATTTTTCACACTGCATTTCAAGGATTTCCACCTGGTTCTCAATAGCTGAACCAGGACTTACAACCCCAAGTAATCTTGGCCTCCCTCCATAAGGGCTCAGTTACAGATGATGGCACGTGGCCCTTGCCATCAGATTAGCTTAAAAACATCTGTTTGGCTGTGGTGGCTTGGATCCTCCTGCAGCAAGCTGCTTTTCCTTGCTTTTTCAAGTTTGGTTTCTTGTATGTAACATTTACATCGTGATCTAAAAACAATTTTACACATAATAAAGTTTAACTATTTGATATTTTTCATTTCAAAACTAAATAACAGACATTTAAGAGAATGTTCCTTTTTTTTTTTTTTAATAATGACACACATGATAGTATTTTAAAACAGCAAATGACATCCACTGTAAATTTTTTTGATCTTTCTCTAGCAAATCCTCTATGAGTAAAGTTTGCCTGTATTCATGATTTTTTTTTCTCAAGAAGCTTTACTGCTCTTGGTAGAACTAACATCTGCTTCTCTGGGGAATCTCCTATTTTTGACAATTGGAGATGGAGATGTTTTTGAAAATTATTGGCGATGTTTTGAAAATTATTTGAATTAAACTTCTCCTGCTCAGAAGTGTTTCCACAGGAGCTGACTGCACTTGCAGAGTTTCACTGATGACATTTGACAGAGCTGTTAATCCCCCTTGACTCTGATGTCTGATATCCCATTGCAGGAGCTGGGGCAGTCCCGTGATGCTCACACGTGCACAACAACATCCCCCCATCACTCACCACGGGCTCTGCTCCCAAATGAAGTCCTTGGGACCAGCTGCTCCAGGCTGAGGAGCAAGGAGGAGACTTTCCCCATCAATATTCCCCTTCAGACTGCTTCAGGAATTGTCACCTTCTCCTGGTGGTGACCAGAGCAGATCCCTCTGTGCTGGTCCAGCACTGCCCCTCCAACAGCAGCCACTTTGCTTCTCCCATTCAAATAGAAAAATTTTGCCAAGACTTCTGTTTCAACCTCCTGCAGAATGAAATCCAAGAGGATAATTGTGAAAAGAGAAATATTTTTTTGCCAGCTGAGTCTCAATTATCACATCAGCAGCCATATTCTTGTGTGTAAAATGTCTCCTTTTTTTTCTTTTTTCTTTTTTTTTTAAACAAAAATCATCATTCTGAAGTGCAAGAATTCTTTTGGGATTCTTGGTGATGAAATCTCTTATTTTCTCTAAGGACAGACTGTCCTTAGGGAATTGCCATGAGTTTAAAGAAAAGCAAGGTGTTGCAATCTAGTGCAACATTATGATTTAAATGCAATGCTGAATGATTATCAATTCTCTTAAGTGCTGAATTTGCAGAATCTTTTTTTGCACACTCTTTAGAAACAAAACACAAGAAAAAAAAAGCCTCCAAAAAATAGAAGTGATGCTTCTGATTAAAGCAATACCTGTGCACTTCATAAATTTGATTGCAAATATATTTCTAAGCATGACACTATTTATGTTGGAAATAAAAAAAAATATTTTCAGTTGTTTTCACGTCTCTAAATCAAAGTACTAAATGGAGTCTTATCCAGTAGCCTTTCTGGGCATTTTGTTCATACCTGAATGTTTACCTGAATGTTTACATTAAGGCCAGAATATGACAACAGAAAAAATAAAAATTTAAAAAATATATATTTTCTTCTTTTGATGAGGTAAAACCACTTTGAGTTTGATGATTTGAATAAGCATGGACAACAGGAGTCTTCTTCAGCTAAAGAAAAATGAATATGCAATGCCTTTGACTTTGGAAGGGCATTTCCTTGGTCAAGAGGACCAGGTCCCTTCACTGATTACACATCATCCCTTCTCGTCTTCCATATGTCTGATTATTTCTACAAATAAAACAGATTGTATGACCTTCCATCTAAATCTTTCTCTTTAAGAAAAAGAGAATTTAAAACTTAATTTATGAACTCTGATCTTATTAACCTTTCATTTGATTTGCTTCTGGGCCTTGATCTAAACAGGCTACTATACTTTCTGCTATTTTATTTGGTATGTGGTATTTCAAGGCACTCTGAAAATTAAAGCTCACCTGCAAAACCAAAACTAAACATATTTTTCTTTTCTGCATCTTTGTTCAGTGTTCTAAATCCCATAATTTGCTTCAAATCTTAGAAAAAATAAATTAAGCAATCTGCATTAATAGGCAGGAACCTTGTTGGGTTTTGCCAGTGGTTTCCCAAGCAGTCCCTTTCTGTCCAGAGCAAAAGCTATTCTCACTTTTGCCTCCTCCTAAAGGAATTTGTACTCTCCATTCCTGCTGTTTCCTCACACATGCTTTGTTTTCTTTATTTCTGCTACCTACATTAGCCCAGATTGTCTTTATTTCCTTCCCCCCACAATGCCCTGATTCCTTTCCTCCTCCTACAGACATCACGACCTTGGCTTCTAAAAATCATTCAAGCTGCTTCTTTTCCTCCCTACTTTTTGCCATCTTATTTGCTCATCTCAGTTTATGAATGCTCTGCCCTCCATTCTTCACTCCTTTTATTGCAGTCTCACATCCTCTTCCTTCCCTTTCATTTTCCAGGATTCTGCCTTGTTCCTGTCTCAGATCTGATTATTGCCCTGGGTTCCCCTTCCTCTGAGGTGCCACATCGGCCCTTGGCTGGTGATGGGCATTCTCCTTCCATCCTCCTGCTGGCACTCAAATGAGGGAAGGGGTTTCCAAGGGTGCTTCTCTCAGGAGCAAGAGCTGCATGCAGTTTGGATTTTTTCCCTTATCACTGAACACATCCTACCTGTGAATTTCAGAGTTCTTTCCTCTCTGCATTAAAGAACCACAGCCTAGGCAGGGTTTGGTGTTGTGAGGCAGCACCACACAGCTCCCCATCACTCTGGGTACCTCCTAACAAAGGGTCAGGACCATGCAAAGATAGAAAATGTTCTGTATTTAGGATCACATTTTTGTAATTTCTCCGCTTGCTTTGTATAACTTGGTTGTCTTCTGCAAAGGAAAAGGATCATCGTTCAGGGGTTTTGGGTTTAAATATTTATTTTTAAATAAATTCCAGAAGATTTATGCCAATAAAATCAAAGATTTGCAAATAAAATCTTCAGGAATAATAAGAAGGCAAAGAAAAAATGGGTTTTTGCAAGGAGAAGAAACAACCAACAGTCCAGGCCATATTTGCCTTCAGTAAGAGCCAGGCTGCACCAATAGCCCAGCCAAGAGGATTAGTCTACTCTGTGGTGACTGAATTCACCATTAATAGTTCAGACTTCACCCTGATCTGAGTCTTCCCCAGCTATGAAGTAAAGCACCCATGGTCCAATAGTCCAACACATGCAGAGGTTTCCATCCCTCTGCACATGTTGGACCACTGGACCATGGGAAAATGCTAGGGAAGACAGAGAGAAGTTCTGGAATTTCTCTCTGTGTAATACAGCAAGGCTGAAGTTCTGCACGTTGTTAAAAAGATTGGACTGAAAGTAAAAAATCAAATATATATGCAAGAGGCAAAGTCATGCTGGATTAGAGAATATTTCAACTGTAGATTCATCTAAAATATGTCACAAAAAAGGTCATTAGTACAATGAAGAAACAGGGCTTTTTCCCTCTGCTCACTGTTTTGTTTCTTTGTTTTCTTTCTTATTTTAATTCTGTTATTCTCCTTTCATGTTTGATAGTTGCAATTCTTTTCTTACCGATCCCTGTGTACAAACCCACTTGCCCAAACAGGGCTGATTTGGGGATCAACATTTATCTTTCATGAGTCATTATTTTAATAGCTAGCTGTAGATTTTAGAACTTTGGTTTTGTTTTATTTCCAATGGCTGTGTATGTCCTTTTCGCAGTGATAATCCAGGACAGCCACTGCATGAAAGAGTGGCCTGGCACAAACACACACAGACACAAGCACACACAGGTGTGCTGATATAACTTTTTATGGCAAGCAGACCAGGATTCCACCCATATTTCTGGTACAGTGGGAACAGAAGTTAATTTGTAGGTTGGTGAGAGAGAGCTTGTGACACTGCACTCCATTTCACATCAAGAGACATTAACTTGAAATTACTGTTTCCAAGGGAAACACTTATGACTCAAAGCATTAATTTGCATTAGTCCACGATAAGGCTAGTCTGTAAATTGAGTTATTGAAAATAACTCGCAACCATAGCACCAAGGAAGGAATTAACTGGGAATGCTGTTCTATAAACATAAGTGGATATTTTTTTCCAGGTAGTTAAAATACCAAAAGTGTGCAAAATGTAATCAATTTAGTTTTCTAGTAAGGTCATTCTTTAACAAATTGTCACTATGGAAGTAATCAGTTTGGACAAATTTGTGTTGGCTGTGTTTTATCTCCTCACTTTTTAGTTTCATGTGAACAGCCTATTAAAACCCATGGTTTGGGACAAGCTCTACATTTTTCTCTTACAGCTGTGAGGACAATGGTCATTCTTTACAAATTTAGTTCAAGGTAATGTGATGTTCTACCCAATCTGGCAGAAAGATTTATAACTTAGCAACTGGGGCTAAATTTCTGTGTTGTAAGCAAGTCTGGTCTCAGGGAAATTTCACCTCTTTTGAACATCATAAAGTTTATTTAGAAAAAAAATCTCCATAAAAGATGCTCTTTACCCTTAGTGCACTCCTACAATATCCACTTAGAGTGAGTTAACAATTAGCAGTATTAATAACTGAAATGTACACCAGCAAAATTATTCAAAATAATTACTGATAACCAGCTGCATAGGTGTCACCACTTTTTATTAATCTGGCTCAGCCAACATCCCCCCAAGTAAATACAGCCAAGCAGGTCCAGTTCTTTCAATTCTCACTCGAGTATCCATTCTCACCCAGCATCATCCCTTTGATACAGGAATGGAAATGCTTGCAAATTTTCTTCTCTGTATTACAGCTGGTCTTTCTTTTCAGGAGCAGCCCAGAGTGGCACCCAGCAGACACCACTGCCCCTCGGGGAGTCATGCCCCAGCTCTGCACATGCACAGGAAAAAGGTCCCCAGGCACCCCATGGCCTTCTGGCATTCTCCAAGCACCCCTTCAGTTTATTCGATCCGAAGGTAGTCTGGAAGAGGAGAGAGGAAAATAGTGAGGACTATATTTTCCAGACTAAGGATCTTTAAATCCAGATGCTCTCTCCTTTTATTGCATTACCATCTGCACCAATGTTTGTAGCAGAAAACCTCTAGGTTTCCTTCCTTTCTCTTCAATTCAAACTGAGAACAAACTTCCAAACCCAGCAGCACAGCCAAGGTTTGGTGGGGCACTGAAGTGCCGATGAGTTTGTCCAAAAGGCATGGCCTGAAGGACACAGATACCCCAATAAATGAAATTGTTTCCCCTTCCCCAGGGTGATGTGGTGCCTGGGTTCCCCTTTTGGGCTGGAGGGGGTGAAGCCAGCTTTGAGCTGCCCCAGCAGAGAAAGGCTCAGGGTGGATTAGACACAGACATAGGGTGTGTGGGCTCCCACCTGCACACACACATGGGCAAGGATGGGAATGGTCTGTGAGGGGCAGTGACCCTGCAGAGGTGCAGGTGATGCAGGGGATGCAGGAGCAGGCTGCAGGGCTGTGTCTGTGCAGGCTGTGCCTTCCCCTGCCCTCTCCCATCCCCATTCCAGCTGCCTGCCATGCCCGACAGGGCACCCCGCCGTGTATCTCTCAATTGCTTCTCATGAGTAAGGACATTATTTTTGATCCAAACTAATATGTAATTATCTATTTCAGAATGTTTTATTAGGAATTAGAACCCTTTTTATATTTTAACCAAACATATTCATTTCACAGCATGTTAAAAATCATTTTCTCTCTCCTAACTGTGTTTATCCTTTCTCCGTAATATTTCATAGCTGAAGTCTTTTTCTAAGAGAGCTTGAAAAATATTATCTGGTTTTTTTTTTTTTTTTAAATTGAGCATATATGGACAAAATCTGCTCTCTTCTTTCCTGTCCTTAGCATTCTAAAATGTACCTGTGTTCAAATATTAAGAAATATAACAAATATAAATTATGCATTTTCCAAGTTAATTTAAAATGCATTATGCACTGCTTTGTTCTCTGGAATTAGTATTATTAAGGGGACAGATCTGTATGGATTAATTTTGAGTCAGTTTATTCACTTCTTTGTAATTCAGTGGCAAGAATTTCTGTCCCCAGGCATCAAATTAAAATTTTTACTGTAAGTAACACATACACAATATAGACCTTTTTGTATTGTTTCTTTGTTTTTCTATCAGACAACATATTTACATATTGTATTATTTTACAAAACCACCTCTTTCAAAGTAAACAAAACTTCTCCCCCCTTCTTGAAAATTATTTTAATGTTCCCATTGTCATTGTACCCAACTGGAACCTGGTTCTAGTTTTGAGGGTTTTTGTCTTTCCATCAATAATCACATAAAATTTAGCTGTGTCTTCCCTGAGATGTCTCACGAGCTGAATAATCATCCAACATCTCCTTTCTTCCAAATATTTTTGGTAGTGTTTGAGCTGCTGCTTTACGATTTTTTTTTAAAACCCCAAGCTATTCAATAATCATTTTAAAATAATGTTTTATTGCAATAATTCTTTGCACTTACATGTTTTAAATCTTTATTTTTCCCTAAACTGAGCAAGAAAATAGAGCCTGCTTTCTTAATTAGTCTTCTTTAAACAAAATACCCTTTCATATGCACTAATAAAGACTAAGGATCATTTCTCTCTTGTTTAAATAACTGCTTGCTGTAGTATAAAATTGTAAGAGACATGATGCAGATCAAGATGCTAGCTTGAAGTGGAGAAGAGGAACAAGCAGTGCAATAATAAGCAGATTTTAATGATTTACTATAAATCAGCATTTTTGCCCTGTCAGTGAGATTGAAGAGGCAGACAGCTCCTCACATGTCTGCCTAGCAAATGTCTTCCTGATGAATCATGTGCTCTGAATCACTGATCACAACATTCAAACAGCACATCCAAATAATGAGGAAAACATATACACAGCATTCTTACGCCGAGTCTAAAACTGCAGGAATATGTGTTTTCAGTGGTGTGGTAGTTAAACCCCTGCATTGATACTGTGTCTGTTCAGCAGAGGGTAATATAAGGTTAACTATTGATGCCCTAGCTTTACTTCCACGTGTTAAATCAACGTGGAAAATCTAATCTTTACATACTCTGCGGGGGAGAAAAAAAGAAGGGAAAAGTGGAAAACAACGTATATTTTAAAAATATTTTTCAACAGAGAAATGCATCAGCTCCTCATTGAGAGAAATATTACTGTGATTAATTAGAACAGCAGCAAGGCTATTGTTTTATATAGAGGGTAGTTGAGATGACCATTGTTAATAATTTCAGTTGGTCACTGAGGTAATAGTGGTTATAAACTGTTATGCATTGCATGCCCTAATGTCCATCGATCCTCCCCACGGCGCTGCCAATGGGCTCAGGTAGCCAAATAATTGTCATCAAACTCCTCTGCACTGGGGTGTCGCTGAGCCCTGCTCTCCACTGCAAAGCAACCACGCTGTAAGGGTGACTTGGAGAGAGTGAGGAGATCAAGGGGGTGAAGGGATGAGGTGCAGCCCCAACAGCCCTGGGAGAATCATGGAATGCAGGGCTCAGCCTTCACAGACAACACTGCCATGACAAAACTGAATAAACAAGGGACTGACTCACCTCTCCATTGGGTCCAAGAGGGCTGACAGTGTGCTCAGCAGCAGTAATTGTGATCTCTGTTGTCCCCACCTGCAGCAGAAGCTCTGGCCAGGCTCTCACACCACCACAGATGAGGGAGGAAAGCTCATTTGCAGGTCAGCCCAGTGGACCTCACCCTACACGTCGGCTGTTGGAGGATAAAATGAAGACTTTGGATTCCAGCAGTCTCTGTCCTGCAACCTTTTATTAACATCATTATTTATTCAGAAAACAGTTTTGAAATAATTAATTTTGTAACAGTAGGAATTTTGAACTTAGAAACTTGAAAAAATAAGCTCCAAGTTTGGTTATGGTGATCCTTTGAAAGTAACTTGTCATTCCTAGTTTTGTAGGCTGTAATTTTTGCATTTATTACTAATTTTCTGCGCTGGTCAAAATGCACTGTGCACATTGAGATTAAAACACATTTTTGTACATAGTATTTGCAGTTCAAGTCATCCTTATGCAGAGTTGGTAAAAGGTTTCTCCTAGAGATCCTGAAGGTGAGCTGGTACAGAGAGCCAGGGATGTTTTTTCTCCACATCTCTGCACCCTGCCACCCCTTCGATGCAGAATCACAATATATATTTCTGAAAGAAGCTGCTGTCCATTGTTCGAAGACGTGAAATTCAACGTCCTCATCTTTTCTGGTTTGTACTCAAGGGAAAAAAATAATAATAATGGGCTTTTAAAACAATAAAACATCAATGTATTTTAAACATGACCATGTCAGGCTCAAAAATGTTTTTCAAAAGCATATCCATTTGTTTAATTTGAATAAGAACATACTTAATTTCATGGTCATTTGGTTAAAGCAGTTATTTTTATTAATGTGTTATTGAGCTAGAGGCTGAGGGCACTGGTCAGTTTGCTCCTGTATAACTCACTCGCTTGGAGAATGAAGTCTTGCAGTACAAAGGGGAAAACTCGGATGTGCTATTTAGCCATCACAATGGTATATTTGATCTGTGTTCTTATTTTATTCAAAGTAAGAAGGGGAAAAAACAAACGCTCAGACTGCTGATTTCTGCAGAAAAAATCTGCAAATGAACTGTTCTATTAGCACAAATGTACAAAAGTCTTTAGAACCTCTCTCTTCAAAAGCATAATTAGGTATTTATTTCAGACATACTAACATCTTTGCAGTAGCTAATAAGATGCAGCCCATTTGAATATTAATATAATAAATGATTAAATTAAACAGCAAGATTCAGACTCAGAAATAGCCTTTATAGGTCCCAGGGGGTCACTAAAACTGTATTCCATTTCTTCCTACAGTTAACATAGTACAAGGGACATGAATGCGTAAAGCAATATTTGTCTTATGAAACATGGAGTTTTATATTGTGCTATTCAGTTTTATTACTCCACAGTTTGAAGCTGAGGCCTGTGATGAAGTCACCATGCTGGGACCCAACAGCAACTCTTCCTGTTTCAGTGCTTTTTGGCATCAAAGTGACGCATCGTTGCTTTGGCAGAGGCAAACCTCATGGCAGGCTACATTTAAATAGGTTAACAACGTTGGCGTGTGATAAACTAATAACAACACACACACACACACACCAAAAAAAAGTTGCTGTAAAGTAAATGGCTGAGGAATTTTTCATCTGTACATTATTATGTATTTATTATTAATAATATGTACCCAATAATGTGCAGAATTATTACCAATGGCACGAGGATGATAGGTTAGGCTTATTTTTTTTCCACTGTACACCAGATAAAAGAAAAATAGGCAAAGCAGGCAATTATAATTGGCCATTATTCCAATAAAGGTGGTTCCCTTCTCAAATTAGTCCATGAAAACTGCACACTATCCAAATCCCATGAACCTGAGAGGTGTTAATAAACATCTGGTCATGGTTTTTGCTTAATTAGCAATCCCTAGTTTGGACTGAAGTTTGTTTATGTAAAACAAAACACACGTATGCACATGCACACGCACACACACTGTCTCCACTCTCTCTCACCCCCCCACTCCCTCGTAACAATAACAAAAAAAGAGGTTTTTGTTTCATGAGCCACAGCCCTTCTGCAGTCCAAACCAGCTTCTTGTAAGTGCTCGGTGGGAGAATTGGATTTTTAAGTCTTACCATTTGTCAACACAGCAGAATAAAATGAAAGCTATTTGGATTTGTCTGTTTCTGTTCATTTTACCAGACTAATGTCACCTCAATCAGCCCTACAAAATCCTAGTATTTTATTGGAAACTAAATTACCATTTTTAAATGCAAAAAGAAATTGCGTGCTTACTACAGGTTACTGAAAAATGCCATGTTATTATTCTTAGCATCCAAAATCTTACAGCACCATCTCTCTAAGGAGCAGCATTGGCAGGGAGGTAATGGATAAACATGCAACTGTGCTTGCAAGACTATACTGTCTAAATTAGATAAAAGAAAAGTAGGAAGAAAACTCCAAGATAAGTGGTACAAAGTAAATCAAAACAAATCATCTTACCAAACTTTATTCGCATCTGATACCATTTTTAGAAATTAAGGTCAGTTTTGTGGAACTAATAGGGAGTTACACCTATATATCTTGGGCACCATGACAATGCTTGAGAGGAAGATTTATACACTATGGTTGCAGATGCAGAAGAAAGATATGAGAGATCAAATGGAAGTGCATGATAACAAATGAAAAATGGTCCCCACAGCCCATAAATTAATTGAGAAAAGAAGGTTGTCATTATTTGAACATGCTTTAAAATAAGGTATGGGGTCCAGATGGCAGAGAATAGATAGGCCAACAAAGTTTGAGTAATTGATGACTTAAAAATAAAACAAGATCTTAAAGAAATGAATCACGTTGGGAGAGTTAGAGGAGGAATATTAGATGAAAAAGCACAAAAACTCCTCGAAACTTCAGAGCAAAAATCAAAGTATAGGAAAACAGACACATTTTTTCGTGAAGGATCTAAATAAATGTAAGTAATAAATATTTCAGGCAGCAATTGTATCCCCATTAAGGACACTTTTCTATTGTCATTTCATTAACCTATTCAGCTTTGTTTTCACAATTTTATTTCTCCTTTTTTTTTTTTTTTTTCTTTTGTGGTCTAAGTTTTTTTTGGAATGAACTGAGAGGAATTAGCAAAGGCTGTGCTATAAGAATCACAATTACCATTTCTGCTCCCAACTCGGTCGTTAGCTCATGGGGTCACTGCAGAGAGCCCTTTGGTAAACAGTGTCACATTTCCAGAGCTTATTGTCTGCGTTTACAGAGCCTGATACCCAACAACACAGCCAGTGCTGGTTCAACCCAAACCCTCCTCTGCTTTCCAGTTTAGTGGGTTCAGACAGGTCAAGGAGGAAGTGACAACACTCACATGTGTCTGATCCCATATTTGGCTTTTTTTTTTCCTCCCTTAATCCTTCTTCCCTTTCTCCATTCTGAAGGGGTGGCAGCACATAGCATTAAAAGGTACTTCAGTGTTATGCAATGCCAGGTAATAAATAAATAAACTAGGCACAGTTTTATTATTTTTGCCTTTAAAATGTCGCCCATCTGCCCATGGAGGGGATGTAAATATCTGCATGGGGGCAGGTGAGTGTGTCTACCAGGAGGTGTGTGTGTATGTATATCTGCACCGTGTGTCTGTGTGTATGCATGTGTGCATTTTCCATATTTATCGCTTTTCAGTACATTAGAGCATTTAGTACTTTGGAAGGCACTCATCCAAACAGAGCTCCATGTAAATGCACTGTGTACAAGCCAAGAAAGAACAGCTCCAGGCTGATAGAAACCTCAGAAGTATGTTAAATCATAGTACTCAACTGTTCCTCATTAGAACACTCCTCATTTCTTTTTTTTTTTTTTCTCTTGCACTTAAAAAAAAGAAAAAATGTTTTCTCAAAGCCGCTTACTTTGACGCTGCGCTCTAGGAGCATATTATGAATATTCAGATTGGAAATAGAGCACCATCTAATAATGTGGAACACAAAGGAACCCTGAAATGTATTCAGCCTCTTATTTACATTGCTATGAGAGATATTGCATTATCAAACAATGGCTCCATTCCACACTGTATCCGTTACCCCTTGCATTAAGGCTCCTTGGGAACTTATTATTGATGACAAAAATGCAGCTAATGAGAGACTGCAGAGTTACTAAATGTATAGGTAAGCTATGTTGCCTATAAGAAGGATAGCCCTAAAGGAAAAAACATCAAAGCCCGAGAGCTGATTTGTTCAGAAGTGCAACTGAGATGGGAAGAAAAGCAAACTTGGGGACCTTCCCATCATGGCACACAATGATGTCATTAAGGTGCATTAATCTCAAGGAGAATCTATGCAGGGAAACGAAAACGTGACCCTCGGTGCAGAAGGAAAGCAAAAAAGGCTTGGAAATATTCAGGAGGCAGAAATAGGAGGCAACAAACATTTCAAGGGAAAGATAGTTGCCAGCAGGATTGATTTGAATACGGGACGTGGTGATTTATTTTCCATGCTTCTCATAAAGAGCAGAGACGCTCTCTGTGCCCGGCTCTCCCCTGCGCGGCGGGAGGAAGGATGGGATGGGGCTCCCGTGCCCAGTGAGCAATGGCTGCCCTTTCCCAGACACCACAAATGAATGCAGCCTGGTGCAGAGACCAATTCCTACACTTGGCCAGGAGTGTGTAAAAAAATGGCATCGTCCGCGTTCTTTGCATTTGTAACGGAAGAGAGGGAAAAGGGACAATTTCATTAAAAGTCCAGCCTCTGTAAAGAGAATGTTAAATAGTTTCATACCCAAAACCCAAACTGCTTTGAATGCAAGTCCTGCTTTGCCCTTAACTGAAATGAAATTTCACAAATCCGGCTGTACATAGAGAAAGAAAATGAAAGACAAAATATTAACTCATGGACTCAATAGTCCCTTTTTTTAAAGGGAGGGGGTTTACTATTGATTTTTTAACAATATAAATTTAGCATATTTCACATGATCCATTACATTCCTTAGAACCATTAAGATGCAGTTTACATGATTTATTCAGAATAAGGTCCACTTTTAGCTATATTTAAGTCTCCTATTTGTTATTTAACATGTGTTTAATGTTTTTTGTCCCTGCTGTGCACAGCTGCAAGCTGCTATTTTTTGGCAATTTTTGTGACTGTGAAGTGATTTGTGTCTTTGAATCTCACCTTTCTATTCTATGGCCTGCTGTTTTGATTTTTTTCTAAACTTTAAGAAATAAGTTGCGCTGTGTTATGACCTTTACTTCACTTCATGGAAGTAAACAAGAAGTCTAAAAGCACCATTAAAAAATCATGGCAGGTACCCTTATGGGGTAGCTACAAGGACACATATGTAATTGATTTAGCATTCTGTGACACTGTAATTCAAAGCAGTTTAAGGAAAGCCCTCTAAAAATCCAGTAATGACACAGAAAATACTAATTGAGAGCTGGCAAACACTTCACTCACCACTTACAGACCAGGCACATAAATCCTCCATAGCAGGAAACCTTCTATATTGGACAACTTCTTGAAGTTTTTTTTCAGCTGATCTCAAGTAGGAAAAATCCGACCAGAAAATAAGTTGTTATTATTGCGCAATATATTTAAAATATGCTTTTTATTTTTACAGAGTGTGATGCTAAAGTGCATCAGATACATACAAATTATTGCAGGGAGTTTTGGAGCAAAAGAAACATAAGGATCCTTGTATTTCAACTGGTTTCCCAGGCACAAAACTTTTGAAAAGCAATAATAATGAATGATGGCAAAGCATGACAGCTAGAGCAGCATAATTGTCCTTTTTTTCGGTGTTAAATGGGACTTCCCAAACCATACCCATGAGCAATTGTGAAAGTTTGCTAAAATGCCATGAATTCAACTCCAGCCCCAGTATTTCAGTGCCATGGCCACAACCTGGGCTCCCCAGCATCCCTCACCACTCCATCCAGCCTTTCTCCTTTGGCCACCCCTTGATTTTGAGGCAGTGAGTCAGGATCCCTCCTGCACATTAGAACAGACATAGAATTCATGGACAATGAATGTGCAATGTTCACATAATGATCTAGAAAGGCAGCCAGCAGTGCATGATGCATGTGCTGGTGCCTATTCCTATTTTATGTGGGATAAAATGGCAATGCTCTGTGGTGTGCTGGAATCTCAGAGATGTGTGCTGGTGAGCCACTCTCTCATTTGGAAGGCTCAAACTCCCCATCACCAGTAAATATGAGTGAAACACTCACTGTTGGGTATATTGGGGGCATTTGTTGTTTCTCTTTATGATATCTCTGTATAATTTCAATGTCCATCAAACTGCTACTTTAATTGATAGGAGAGCATTTCCCCTTAAAAATTTGAAGCAAATATAGTAGGTGAAAATTCCTGTATCAATTTGAATGCATTTACCTGTAAGTGGCAAACTTAGTAACTTCATTTATCTGATTTTAATGAAAATGGAAAATGCACTGCAATATGACTTTAAGAAAAAAAGTAAAATATAAGTTATTACTCTTTGATATATGTTCCCCATCCTTTTATAGGATCTATAAGAGAAAGCCATGTTGAAACAGTTTAATGCAATGCCTTTAACTTATCTAAACCACATTCAACTGACTGCACTGGGAAAATTGAATCTTTTCCTCACAATCTTAGTGACATGAAAAATATATAATACGGTAAATGATTAATGCAGTTATAAACTATACCTGAGATAAGATTTAAGTATTCATATTTCTATCATGTTAATACAACACGATAAACCCATGAAGCAAACTTGACCATAGCATTTGTTATTCTGTCCAGTGTTCAATTATTCTTTGTCCAAATACAATTTAGGAGCTTGCTGGAATACATTCTCTGGGTACAAAGCATTATGTGCTACAGTGAGATAATCAAAGGAGTGGTCAGCAACTGTAGACCTCAATCCAGTATATGCAGAGCTGCAAAATAAAAGGTAGCCCAGAACATAACCCCATGCAGGTTTTCTCTTTTTTTTTAATTTTGGTTGCCCAGAATATGTCATTAACACATAAAAGCATTATTTTTCCTTGCTTCTAACATTTCACTGAAAGCTTTATATTTTTAGGCAAACCTAAATTGACATAATCACAGATGTGCTTAGCAACTACCAAGACAATTTCAAACCACGTTGCTTTAATAACTAACCTCTTCTAATTTCTGCAGGAAGGGTCAAATTC
This sequence comes from Melozone crissalis, assembly GCF_028551555.1. Classification (NCBI taxonomy): domain Eukaryota; kingdom Metazoa; phylum Chordata; class Aves; order Passeriformes; family Passerellidae; genus Melozone; species Melozone crissalis. Next base: position 15,229,293 of record NW_026535785.1, read on the forward strand.
TGCCCATGGGAAACATGTGTAAAACTCTGAATGATACCAAGAGAAGAAATGAGACCACACTGATGACTGCTTTGATGCTTGGATGGGCATTTTATCACAAGGATCTTGTGCCTCCATGTAAATAATGGCCAATTGTCCTGCAGACAGGCAGCAAGCCTGGCAGGAAAGCACACAGCTGCAGGATGAGGGAAATCTGTGGATCTGTCTCAGCAGCTCTGCAGGGGGTTACCTCAATTTACCCCACTGCAAAATGAGTATGAGACTTCATTTTCAAAGGTGCATTTGTGCCCTTGAATGACAGGCGAGATAATTTTGAAATTAGATCAGATAACTCATAAAGTGATGAAGCTATTTTACAAGTTTAACACAGCTTTGTGCAAGGGGTTGGAGCAGGTGATATCCAGAGGTCCCAGCCAGTCTAAATTATTCCATGATTCACTGACTGCAGCCCTTGTCATCATTGGTTAAAAGTACCTGCAGCTCTGAGCTCTTGTCCCCCAGTTCCAGCCACCAACTCACCATCCACATGTGGGGACAGCCCAGGTGTCTCTCATGCTGCGGTGACCCACTTTAACCATGTTTAGACTGGAGTCTCCTCAGGGCCAGCTGAGATTCCTTTGAGCTCTCTGAAATATTGGTGCTTTCTGAGCTGGAATTCGTAGTAAAAGATAGAGGTACCCTTAAGAGTTACTCAGAAAATAATGCTGAAGATGAGCAGATTTAACAATGAACTTTTTTTTTTTCTCAAAGCTTCCATTGAAAAATTAAATTGCCAGGAGTTCTACTGTTTTATTTGCCCCCCAACTCAGCTGTCAGCTGAAGAGCTTTTGATGAAAACGTATTTTTGAAATGAGTACAGAAGCCAGCTGGGACGGCCAGGCAAGGCCCTTTGCTAAGCTAATCTGTCACTGCTAAGGTTTGGATGGGGACACATGCAGGATGATCTGAGCTTTGCCTAGCTTTCAGAATGGTAGGTAGGCTTAATAGCCATATTTTAAATAATACTGCTACACTACATCACATTGCAAATATGCCTTGTAATCAAAAGGAAAAAAAAGCAAGGAGCTGACAGAACTAGAATAGAATACAATACAATACACCTCTCTGGGTGGAGTTATTTTATTTTCCCAAAAGGAGCCACAAGCTCTTCTTTAATTAAATAGGCCTTAAGAATAGCATCAAAAATGATAAGCAGAAATTAAATACTTCCCACTACTTGTTTAAAATTTGAGTACGCTGTAATAATTCTTTATTTCCATGACATTAATTTTATGGGCTCATTCACTTTCTATTTGATCAGAACTTCTGCATATAATAGTTACCAGCATTTCAAACAAGAAATCATAGATGACTGGATACATACCAGGATAGTCACTATTGTAGTGGTAATGCTGGGAATGGGACTTTTTATTAAGAATAGAAAAAGCCAAAACGATTTTTGAAATAGCAACAGGACAAGAGGACTCAAGCTGCACCAGGAGAGGTCCAGGCTGGTCATGAAAAGGAATTTCTTCATGGAAAGGGTGGTTAAACATTGGAAGGAGCTGCCCAGGGAGGTGGTGGAGTCCCCATCCCTGGAGGTGTTCACAGAATCACTGGATGTGGCACTCAGTGCTCTGGGCTGGGTGACAAGTGGTCAAAAGTTTGAATCATTGATCTAGGAGGTCTTTTCCAGCCCAAATGATTCTATGATTCTGATTGGCCATCCCCAGCAGACAGGACACATTATTGCTCTGATAAACCACAGTGCCATGTGCAGCTGTTTAATTAGGTATTGACACCAGCATTTGTTTCTATAGACACTGATAGTTACTCCATTTGCATTTTTGTGTCTGTACTTTGATCTGTATATGTAAATCTGACCTGTGATAAATATTTCATTTCTTTCAAGCTTGCTTGATTTGCTTTTGTGCCTGATGCAAAACTTCTAGAAACACAAATAGTTCCCTTTCCTGAGCAAGATGCGTCAAGTGTGTTTCTTTTTGTAACACATTTACATTCCTCAAGATTTCTGTCTTGGTTTGTGCTACTCTTAGTGGAGGCAAACCCTTGCATAGAGACTTGACATCCTCACAGCAATCTCAGAACAATTTCAAAACATGCCTATGGTAATCCTATTATCACACAAGCCTGCAATGAAAAAATTATCTCAGTGCAAGTCTGCAGTGACCCTCTGGAAGGCAATACCACTCTAATGTGAGATTATACAGGTAAAATGAATTCAGTGAAAACACACACGGTGTTTGAATTTCAGTGTAGAGCCTGGATGAAATGACAAAACCAAGTTCACCTTTATGCTAAATTATGTTTATGTTAAATGCAAAGATAGGTTGGGAGGAGCTGCGCCCAAAAGTCCTGCAGCAAGAGTGATGTAAAACACAAAGGAGTTCAAGTAGCTCCAGAACAAAAGTCCAGCTAATTTTCAGAAAAAACCTTAACAGAATGGTTAAGGTGGGGTCAGTCTAGGGGGTGTGATGGTGGCCCTGCTACCACCAGCAGCTGCCCAGGTACTCATTGAGCAGTGGAGCCTGCCACCCCTGCTCTGCTACCCTGCTCTGCCACCTCTGCCCTGCCACCCTGCCCTGCCACCTCTGCTCTGCTGCCCTGCTGTGTCACCTCCCGCCTGTGGGCACCATCCTCAGCATCTGTGAATCCTAAGCCACTTTAAGCCTTCCACCAACACATTCATGATTACTTTATTACGCCTTCCAACACTCAAAAGGGCAATGCAAAATCAGCACTGAATTCATTAATTTACTAATTAAAAGATAGGAGAGGAACACATGAGCAACCTCTGGAAGTGGTCGTGCAGAAGCACACACTCCATAAAACTCTGCAGCCCTCACCTCATCCTGTGAGGGCAGAAAGATCCAAAGGCTGGGACCCCTTTCAGTGACTTTGGGCAAGGAGGCAATGATCTTTCTTCAGGGAAACAGAATCTTCCCAAGGCCTAATGTAGATTTTTATCTAGCCTAACCCAGTTATAACTGCACCCCCAGCACACAGCACATTCCCAGTGGCAGCTGGGCCCTGCTGAGGCCAAGGGAGATTTTGCTGGGCTGTCTTGCAGCATGACTGGGTGAGACAGGTCCCCTGACCAGTGCCCCCAGAGAGCCACCTCAGCCTCTGGAGGCACACTGCCAGATATGGGAAATACAAGGGCATGGTACAATATTTTGGCCAGTGATGGGTGGAATCAATATCCCCCAGCACTAAAAATGTAAAGTCAGGTATGCAGCCTTCACTAGTGGTTAAGCTGCATCTTTTTTTTATCATCAGTGGAGACTATAAATCCAATTCATTTGACCAATGCTAAGACTCTGTCTTAGCACAAACTGCCCTGTTTCACTCCACTGACTTTAAAGGGTAACTAGCTCAGACTTAATTGTCTAACTTTTAGACATCAGAGTCAAGGAAGATTAATATTATCTACCCAATATTCTATGGATGTCAAACTGAAATGAGCAAAAAAATAAGGAGAGACTAGTCAAACTACTTCCCCTTTTGATAATTAGGAACCGCAAGATGTTTGCTTACAGAATATGCCTTTCAGAAATAACTTCAATAAATCTGTGAAGCTGTCAACTATTGCAGATGTTTGGTATCTACATCTGTAGGGATTTCATAACACTTATTAAAAACCTTCACACATCTAGCTTGGGAAAAGCCCTTCTGGATGAAAAGGTGGTTTCCAGGGATAGCCTGTTCTCCTCAAGATTTTCAGCTACTTTTTGGTTGGAAAGATATGATTTTTCTGCTTTGAAGCTGAGCTGCCTATTCAGTCTTGAAGTGAAGAGAGAGGGAGAGTCCATAAACTTTAATTCTGTAATTAAGAATTATCTAGCATTGATGGGCACATTCAGTGAACCATTGTAAGTCACCCACAATCTGTCTTAAAGGTAGAAGTTGTCTGAAAGACTGCAGAAGAGTTCTTTGTGGATCCTGTCCTTCCTTCCAAGAAAAGATGAATTGGATGTTTTCAAGGAGCATGGCTTGAGAGAGATCCAAGTTTGTTAAGAACAGGCCAAACAAAGTCCAAGTTCCTCACATCCACATGATTTGCCCAGCCTACCAACACAGAGCAGTGAGAGAAAATCAAGGACAGCTTTCCTACATTATTGCTTTCACAAGTGTCTCAAAGTGATTGACAGCGTTCATATTCTCATTATGGCATCTGCAGATAATGAGGTACCTAGGCACAGGAATATCCACTGCTTAAGCATGCCAGGAATATTATCACTGACGTTTGAGCAAAAACATTGCAATTCCACACAATACCTCTACATCTTCGAAACGTCAAAACACAGCCAGATGCTGGAGCCATGGCTGCTGAAATCACATGGGTTAGCTGGTATATCTTGAAAGAATTATTATAAATGTAAGGTATCTATTTAGCTAGTCAGCTAAATAGTGGGTTTGAATTCTGCAGATAAGAGGAGGCTCCCCTCAGAATTTAAAGACTCTCTCCCCTTCCTCCATTAGAAATCTTTGTAATTTTCTATAAACAAGGCCCAAAAGCTGTCTCAAGTGCTGGGAGAAAGACTTTCCTGAGTCAAGGAAGGAGTTTTATATTTCTAAGCTAAATGTCAGCTGAAACAACTCGCTCCAAGGGAAGGCAGGTAACGTGCAGTCTCAGACAGCTGAGATGGTCCTGCACCAATGGTTCAGGGCTAACTCTGCCACCATTCTGCTGGAGTGTGGCCTTTGGCATGTGACTTGGCCACAGCAATGCTCCCCTGCACACCACCTATTCAGCTGCCAGCCCCCAAAGCCACATGTCCTTCACCCCCAGGAGGAGCTGGAAGGGGAGGGCAGGCAGAGAGGCACAAGCAACATGCCCATGAGCTGCAGGATGTGTCTACAGTTTCTGCACACACAAGGTGCAGAACAACTCTTGAAATCTGGAAATTAGGCACAAAAAGTCCTTCAACATGCTGCTCCTATTCCTAGAAGGTGTGGAGGTCACATCTAGGCAAACAGGGCTACCAGCATCAACCCTAGAGCACGGGGCACTGGGTGAGTGAGCTGCTGCAGCCTGCCTGAGGGAAAATGCTCTGAATGCATAACAGAGCCCTGCTGGAAATGCACACCTCCTGTGCTCCTGTGCTCCTGTGCTCCCTCTCTTTGCAGCTGTCTGTAGAGGTGGAGAGGACACTGCCAACACCGACTGCTCCCTCACCCTTGACTTGTGTGAGCTGTTGCTGCTGGAACATGTGCCGTAACTAACTGCATCTTCCCCATTGTCACTCAGTGTTTTTATTGCCTTGGAATGACTTTTGAACACAGGTCTTTGAGCACAGGTCTGGCATATGTGGCCTTAGGATAGGAAGCAGGCAGTGAGTTTTCTTAGGAGGAACAGCTTGTCCTTAGCCTGAAAGAAAGCAAGCAGGTGTTTGCATACATAACAGAAAGGATGCCTCGGCACATCTTTGTAACGTCTGTGGATGTTACAGCTGCCTTTTTCCCCTACCACACTTCTGCTGTTTGACCCTTGTCCCAGCTAAAAACACAGAACATGTTAGGTGCAAACTAATATTCTCAGTCCTGCTGCTGCAATACCCAGTGATCCACAACAGCCTTGTAGTCAGGCAGCGTGCGTGGGGAGGCGTGTGAGCAAACACACAGAGATTAGCAGAGGGCCTTCTTTCCAAGCCAGACAGCTCTGTGAGGGTCAATACTGCACTCAGTCCTACGCCTTGCTTCTAAAGAAATTGTTTCTCCAGATGGATATCAAAACTTCAGTCAAATGCCTGTAAAGGTGAAATGCTTGAAAAGAAATCTCTGTTGCTAAAGAGAAGTCAGTAAAAGAGCTGAAAGTGTTGTCTATTCTTCTGCATTACCCATAAGCTAAACTGCAGCAGGTATACTGAAATGAAATGTGCATTAGTGCATTGGATCAGGGTTTGTACTCATTTAAAAGAATTCTTACAAAAAAAACCGATATTAAAATCTCTAAACCTCTCCTAGAAAATAATCCAAAAGAATCTCACAGCAATAGTTTGTTAAACCCCATAATATTGCAAGCCAATATTTCTAAGGTTTCTTTGTGCCAAAAATCTGAAAAAAAAAAAAAAAAATCACAGTGTCCAAGATAAAAATTACAGTAGGATCTATAATGTTTAGGAAAACAAAGCAATGTGCTCTGGCAGGTCAGCCAACATCCTGAAATGTAGTCTTTTGGTAAATACTGAATAAACCTTCTTTAATTATGACAAGAGGAAGGTCTGATGGTTGAAATGGGAGAGGTTTCAGTTCCCTGTGTCACTCTGCTGCAGCCTCTGAGTGTGACTTCAGTCATACCACTGACCCCCTGCTTCCCATCTCCAAACTGGAAACGTGGCTCCCTTCACACTCTCCTGGCCCAGCTGCTCTAATGAGGCAGCAGCTCTGCACCTCCTGCTCAAAGCTCAGATGTTGGTGAGGTCACCATGCCTGCCTGTAATGCAGGCAATAACTGATGAAATGAGGGAGTCATTTTTTTCAAAATTACAGGAGAATTCAGTCAAACAAATATCAGAAGCCTTAATCAATTAAATTTCTAGCACCAGCCTGGAAACACACTACACTTCTATCAGAAATTGGTCTACCTTATGAAAATAATAAATCCTACATTTTGAGGAGGGCTCTCTTTTTTTTCATCACGTGCTTATAGATTTCTTATGCTTTGCCACTGAGCACCACACTAAATGTTGAGCCCTTTCCTCAGGTTGTAGCTAAAGGGGAAGGAAATAATGATGTCTCCTAATGACAGCTGTCTAAGGGATTCGTGGGAATCAAAAAAGCTTCCTGGAAAACCCAGGGTACAAAAATCTTGACCCAGTTGTCATTAATTCTGCCTGGCCCAGTCAGTCCCTCCTGTACCAGGAGCCCACTCCTGTGCTGGCTGATGCGAAGGCAGTGTGGGACAGGCAGTGAGAGAGAGCAGGGCAGCTGCAAACCAAAATCACCCTGGGGAGGGTTACAACTAGATAAAGTTTTCAACAATAAGATTCCAGAGACTGCTGACTGGAGAAAAGCTCAATATTTTAGTCTCAGTACAAATTTGCTTCAATCTTATACAACTCCCATGCAGCAGCATCCACAGCTGCATGCTGTAAACAACAAACAAATCTATTTCCATCAGCCCTGCTGATGCTATGAGAAAAGTGCCTGAGCATAAGACATGCACAGATGTAGAGTCTCACCTGAGCCTAGTGCTGCCCTCCATTTGGCCCCTCTAACTTAATATCGTTGTTACAAAGCTATTGGTCTCCTGGTAGCGAGCTGGCTCAATGCAGAGCCTCTTCTTCCAGCTAATCTGACAACTCCGATCCAAGAAGCATCAAGGGCCCAATTAAGAAGACACATCTTATCAAGGAGCTTATTTTGCATAACAGAATACAAATGACGAATAAAAATTTAATGTTTAATAACTTAGTACAAAGAGGGCTGTTGATATAGAATGCCTGGAATTTTTATGGCGGCTGTCAGACTTGTGATAAAACTGTTATATAGGAACACTTGGCAAAAAACAGCGTAGAATTTTTCAGTAATGGTGTGTGCATGATATTGCATTAATTCTTGATAGGAAAGTAACTGTAAGCCTGGGAATCAGCCAGTTTGAGTTTCACTGTAAGATGATATTTTTTTTCTTTTGAAGGACATCTAAATACATTTTAATGAAGAGTTAGCTGAAAGGATAGTCGGTACTTCATAAATGCATTTGTGTGTTTGTTGAAGTCCAGAAATTATAGGCAAATCACCCTAATCCCTCTGGGTTGAGAGTAACTTTGTCAGATTCAGTGATGTGGCTGCAGTTTGCTGGTACCCATCACTAATGGCTGGAAGGCAGGAATTTAAAGAGGAAGGAGAGGTTATCTCCAAGGTGTGCCCTTGCTGAATAGGGGCATTTCTTCCATTTACTTACCCCGTATGGGAGAGTTGAACACTTATGCAGCTCTTTTCTGACTCTGAAGAGCAGAATCTGGAGCGAGGCTTGACTTGCCTTTGTTTCTTCAGTTGCAATTTATATGTTAAGAGTCCTTCCTGATAATGAAAAAAAAAAATTTGTGCTTTAGGTTTCAATACAGAAATCAGTTCTTCAAACAGCAGGTATGCACTGTATTATCCAAGAATTATTGCAATCTCTGTAACTACCATGTGCTGTAAATATATCAATACTAATCAGGGAAAAAAGGATGCTCAGATTTTCTTTCAAACATTTTCAGAAAGCTGATGCATGAGTCTGAAATGCTTGCATTGTATCCTCATGAATTTGCCATATACCTTAAGCTTTAAGTTAAAAAAAGATTTTAAAACCTAAATATCTTAGTGTAGCAATTAAGTCATCTTTACCAGTGCACTTAAAATAAAGTGTCCATTAAATAATGCTAAACTAATGCTGAATTAGAGTGGAACTCTTCTAGAAAAGTAGGTATCACATCTATATGAACTCTAAATGAATTCCTTATTCATTCGATTCTATTGTATTAGTGTTATTGCAATGAATACTAAATGAATTCCTAATGATTGGATACTTAAAATAAAGTGTTACCCCTTTAAAATAGTCATCAAACTTTAAGGACAAATTGAGATTTAAAAAAAATTATGTACTGATGGGAAAAAAAAAAGGTTGAACCATATAGTTCAGATTATTGAAAGGTATAATTTATCTGATGATGCTAATATTCAGATGCAGTCTAATATTAGGATTAATACTCCAGAAGTGGACCCTTATACAGAGGATTTGTTGCAGAAATAAAATCTATCAGTAACAGTTTCATTGTTCCATCATTACGAACTCATTTGGTATTCACTGTAATAGCACTGATCGTAATGAATTTGTTTGATATTCATGTGGCTCTCACATGCATTAACATAGGCTTTCTGTTGTAATTCAACATCCAACAAGCATTAGTTAATGCAGACTTTGGATTAGGCATGGCCCAGTGTTCCACAACTGGAGTTTCTTTTCAGTTTATAAGCAGCTAAAGGACATTTTAATTGCTGGGTATTTTTTTTTTTCTTAATCTGATACAGTATTTTTAGTGTGGAAAGCCACCTGAAAGGTCTCACACTGGCTTTTCATATGAACTTAGGTGTGTGCCATCTTCTATCTCAGGCCACAAGCCAAAAAGGCAGAATTTTATCGCCCAGGCACATTACCTCATTATCCCCTTGGCAATAGTGGCTTTGGCACAGCCTGGAGCTGGCAAGGCACTAAGGGAGCAAGAAATCCTGACTCCTAGTACGAAACAGATTTTTTTTTTCCTCTAGGTTCAGAAATGCCAATAGTTCCCCAGCATTGGATAATATTTATTTGGCAAAATGAACTCCTGCCCTTGCAGCATCTTCCTCAGAGGAAAAAACTCCGTGGCAAAAAGCAGGGCAAATCTTTGGAAAGTTTTCACAAGGGAGGGAACTCAGCCAGGTTTTCAGCAGGTTTGACGCACTGGAAAATTTTCAGGCATTCCTCAGTCAAAGCTTGACTAATGCAGGCTCTGGTGTGATTCAGCCTCAGCCAGGGTGTTAGACTCTGTTTCCCCATTGTGCCTCATGGTAATTATTCCTATTATATCTTCAAGAGATTATAGATGAGCGATAGATGAACTGCAATGACTATTAACAAGAATTATAGCAATCTTTATGCATAAGTGTTCAAAACACCAGGGGCCACACGCTCAGGTAATACACATGGATTTAGATCATGTAATCAATTCCACTGCAGTAATTGGTAACATGAAATTACAGAGTCAGGTGACCTGCTGATGCTATCAGCACTGCTGCTGCAACCCAAAGGGTTTTCAAAACACTGTCCCCATTTTGTTTCAGGATCTCACAAAGAAGGTTTTCCTTTGGTTTTCCTGGTTGTTTTACACAATGAATCTCTTCCTTCCACATAACCCTACTTTCTGCCACCTAGCTACAAGGTTGAACCTCCGCCCTCCCTGGCATGCAGAGCGCCTTTCCTCTCCTTGGGGCCTTGGAGGTGTGTGGAGATCAGGAGGGCTCCAAATAGATCCATTGGCTCCCAGAAATCAGACAGGAGAGCACCATACCCTTCTCAAAACCATCCTGGTTTGAGATCCTAGGCTCTGGGGAAGGTCAGGTCCCCACTGCTTTCTTGCAGAAGCAGAGAGGGCCTGCATAAGGCTCCTCACCTCACTCCTTCTTGCAGGACATCAGCAGAGACCATTTCTGTCCAACCCAGAAGTGGAGCAGACATCTGGGATGTGCCAGATGTCCAAAGGGCATCAGTAGAACTGGAACTGGGAGTGCAATCGGGAAATGAGTGCCTCAAAGTGCAGCAAGGGATGGGTTGGGAGCTCAGTGCCTGGAGCATCCTCACACCCTCTCTGGCTCTGTGAGGGCACAGGGAGTGAGGAGAAGCAGTCCTCCACCAGGAGGGAAAGGATGGAAAATAAGGAAAGCTCGCCCTGAGGGAGCTCTTATAGGTGGTCTCCAGCATCCTTATTTCAAGAGCAGATCCCCCAGCAATGGCCTGCCCTGGGCAGCAGTGGTGTGAGGGGGCTGCTGTCCCGACCATCCAGCTTCCCTTCCAACTTGCAGACAGAGCAGAATTTGTCAAACCTCTTGGAGGCCCTGATAGATGTAAACACTGTTTAATTAATTTGATTTATGATATAATTGCACCACTGTGCTAGAGGGTTTAAGGGAATTCCAATTCCAATGCATCTTCCTAAAAGAGATTTCAGGTAAAACTTTGTCA
>NW_026535785.1:15245000-15375000 GCF_028551555.1 Melozone crissalis
TTCCCAGTGCTGTCAAGCAGATTATCCTGGAAAGAGTAAAGTCATTGATTTGATAAAGCCAGAGTTAGGAGACACATTTTGAACTGTTTTACTGGAGGTTGGCAATAACACTTGAAATTTCTAGTTTCAGTCCCTGATTGGCTTTGGATTTGCCAAGGTGATTTTTAATGTCTTAAGACTTTTTAATAATTCAGGTTGAAGTGGTGTGGAGGCCAGCCTACATCTGCAGAGAGTCTCTCCAAAACACACTTGGGTGCTGCAGGAAATGGGGAGAGTGATTCAAGAGGTCTCATGTTTCTTTTATGGGCCAATATGACCAAGCATGGTATGAAGGGAGGAACTTTATTGCTAATGGAATAAGCCTTCAGATAAGATGTAAACCAGAGTTGCTGGTGGTTTTCTCTGTGCAGCAGCCTTCTGGACACTCTCCAGCTCTTCTCTGTCTACCTAAGCTTCCAAGTGCCTGAGATAGTGTTTATTTCCTGCTCAGGACAGCTCAGTAGCTTTCTTGCTCACTATTAAAAGAGCAGCTGCATGGTAGTGGTGGGTGAAGAAGGCTTCTACCTCTCAAGGGCTATTAGACTTAGTTAGTACTAACTATTAGTTAATACTAACTTAGTTAATTAGTTAATACTAACTATTAGACTTTGTTAGTTAAGAACATTTAGCCCAAGAACATTTTTAAGAGGCCGAGATGCAAGGGAAAATGCCAAAGTGAACAACCTGAGTGACAGCCACTGGAAACATTTTGTTAACCAGATGTGGGCCCTGACCTCCTTTACTGGGTGCCTTGAGCATTTGCATTCATGATGGAAAGTGCTTGCAAATCCTTATTAAAATGGTAATATTTGTGCCCATTTTGGCCAATGGAATGGGCCAAGGTCAGGATAACTGGCATCAGCCCTGTCAGGGGCAGTGGCTGTCACCCTGCCCTCTGCAGCAGGGAACAGTCCAATGCAACTGTGACCCCCTCCTCTTCCCTCTCCAGTGCACATTTGAGGAGATTGGGATCTGAGAGAGGCTCAGACCTAAATCTGTATGCAGATATTGCTCCTGGACCCTATTTCTAAACCAAACCTTCTCTGGATATCTCAAATTCTATTCTAATTTTGGCAGTTAGGCACACTATCGTTTAAATTAGAGGCTTAATCTTAGATTTCCCATGTTTCTCTCTCCTTATCTACTGCAAAATACTGCAATAAGAGAAGAAAAACTCCCAGAAAACCTTCTCTTTTCACAGATGAGGAAAAGCAAATCATAAGCAGGTTCTTTGAATACTCAAGTATATGATTATATATTTCACTGTCAACTAAAACCCCAGGAATAGAAAAATACAACTGTGAAAATACTCCCTGTAATGAGAGGACTTGGTTGTCATATTTGGTATGATATAATTTATCTTTTATCTGGTATTAGTGAATAATATCACTTTGCCATTCACTGTAGTGTGTTTACCTTAGAAATCCACACAAACTTTCCTTAATATTAAATTCTGCTTATAGAAAGCTATCTTTTCTGGATGTCATATGCTTCCAATAAATATGGAATCTCCTCTTAGTTCTACTGATTTTTCTATTCTGAAATCTGCAAAATTCTCAGAAAAATATCTCCAGTAGATTCCATTCAGTGAAGCTATGGTGACTTCTGCTAGCAAAAAAATCTCAGTTCATCTGCTTTCTGTGTTTTCATTGCCTTCCCATCTTCCTGAGAGGGCTGTTTCTTATTGGGTTATTTGTCCCCTAGCCAGGAGGTGCTGCCTTATAAAGGGGGTGGGTTTTTTTCCATCAAACTTGGTGCTGGATGATTTCTTTCTTTGTCTGCAGCCATACCATTCCCTTGTTCACACAGGAATAAAAAACCACAGAGGGTATGGATTATGCGGTGCATTTCCTGCAGAATTTAATAATCACGGTAAAACACTGGCATATATTGCTGTCTGCTTACAAATCTCTGTTTTCTGTAGAAATTACAGCTTACTATTTAAGTCACCTGAATAACATCTTCATACATCTCAACAACATAATACAGCAACTCATCCAGACTAGATGAATATCCTCTAGTGATCTTGACACGAGGTCCAGATTCTGCTCTAGGTTTCACTTATTCCAGCCTCAAATACATTCTGATTTACAAATGGAATCAAATGAGGCATGGTCCATTCTCCTAAAACACCCTGACAGTGAGCCACACTTCCCAGGTCTCGTCCCTCCCCATTCCTCATCAGCAGGATGGTGCCTTTCCCAACACACACCCTCATCTCCTCCCACCTTCAGCCAGAAAATGTCACTACAGCAATTGCAGCAGTAGCTTTGCTGGGAAATCAGCATTTGGGAAGTATTTGATGTATTTCTGACTGGGTTCCAGTGAAGCTGAGCAGCTGGAGTACAGGTACAGAGCTGGAGTGAAGGGTGGGAAAGCAGCAGACCCATGAATGCTGAGTTATCAGAATAGGCAGGGCAATGCCCTGCTCAACAGGCCCTGATCCTTGTCCTTGGCTCATGGGTCATTTAAACAGGACTAATTGTATGTTCCACACTCTAAAAACTATGGACAACTGGAAGCTGACAAGCACTTGAGAAACCCATTTTGGGTTGGCACTGGTTGAGTCTCTGTTCCTCTCACCGGGGAAGGAAGTTTGAATTACCTGACTGGAAAATAAAGGCATTGAAAAAAAAAAAAAAAAAAAAAAAAAAACCAAAAAAAAAAAACAAAAAAAAAAAACCAAAAAAAAACCCCCCAAAAAAAGCTACTTTTCCTTTCCTCTATTTCTTTTAGAAACAAAACAAAACAAAACAAGGAAAACTGAACATTTGACAATCTACAGATTTCCTTTTATAAAACAAATAATAAAAATGAAGCTGTTTAGCTTTGTGAAGGTGATTACCAAGAAATTCCAACAATGCTGAGCAGTTATGTACTTGTTGGAAACTGCATTCCTATTATGAAGCTCTTCCCATAGAAGCAATGAAATTAAAGTTAATTTTGAAGCCTAACCTAGAAAATCAAAAACTACTCAGAGTTCAAGTGCACAATATGATTCCCACTGGGAAGAGGGATTCATTAACAGATGCTCAGTGATTTTTGGTTCAGTAGAACAGACATTTATTTTCATAGAAGATGAGAGGCCCAATCCTAAAGCATGGACTATGAGTATCTGGCTGTGGGTTACTCACTGAAAAATTATTGATCTTCACTGAGAATGAGTCAAACACTGGTTTTGTTTTCACATCCCCACAGCTGTGCTCTGAGTTGGGCTATGTTGTTGGTGCCCTGGGTGGGTCTGTGTGTGGGGGCAGGCTCTCCCAGGTGTGCCATGGCAGATGGAACATGGGAAAGGTTCAAGTGCCCCATGGGACCCAGCCTGAGCAGAGGCTGCCTCTAAAGAGCCCAAATGAACTTAAACCAGGGAAGAGAAACAGCAGAACAATTTAAGGCCACACTTCAGTTTCCTTTTCACATATTGCAATTAACAAATAATGGCAAGCTGCCCACTTGCAAAGGTAGCTCTGTAATATATTTTGAAGGGCTTTGTTGTTGTTGATATTATTGTTATAATTATTTTGTTTTCTCTTAAGCTTTTTATTAGCTCAGTGATATTTTCCAAAGATGACTTTGATTCCCCTAATGGCTCTTAAAAAAAAAAAATCTAGCTAATGTATAGTAATCCCCCAGTTTCCCCCAAATACACATTGAAACTATAAAGTGTTTCTAAATATCCTGAGAATTGTCTAAATAGATTTTGTAAAATTCCCATAACCTTTCACTAACCACCAAGCCCGTATTATCTAAAGAGGCTTCCAGGGAGGTGTTTGTAGGTAATTACCCAAGAATTAATCATAGGATCAACATAAAAGGCAAAATATCATAAATAATCAAGTTCTTACATATGCAAATCATTGTGAGGCATGTTACCAACTTTCATAGAGGGGCCACTGTCAGAAATGCAATTTCATCTATCCAATTAGCAGGTTTTGCTGCATTATAAATCTGTCACTGCTTTCTTTGCACCAAACAGCTGCTTATGCAAGTAACTGTGTGAAACTCTATTAAAAACCACAGGTCTGTATAAAGGTGGGTTAGAAAAAAAAAATAAATTCCCAGTAAAGCTGCGTTAAGCCGGGAAGGCTGTGGCCAAGAAGCAGTTAAAATTATTAGGAAGGGAATTCCATCATGCTATTAATGTCCTGCAATTCAGCTGTGACTGCGTTCTGTTCACTTGGTTTTCTTCTTCAAGTGCTGCTGTGTTTTTAAAGCTGCTTTGAAGGAATGCTCTCCAGCGGACTGCCGCCTGTCACTGCTCCCTGTCATGTGTCCGATAATTAAAATCTGACTGATTTACTGACTGGCATCAACCATCACAGCTCAAGAGTTAGAAGATGTTCATCCTTCCCAAGGCTAAATTTACTTGGTGAAAAGGGGCCGCTTGCTTCCAGCCTGAGCTGTCATTCAGCTGCCGTGGAAACCATAAAGATAGCTAACAGAGCCCCAGCCAGCAGTCTTTAGTTTATTTTATTCTAATATTTATTGCCACCCAGAAAATGAACATAATACAGACAAGTTAGTGAGAGCACTGCACTAGTGATTTGTGAGGCTGGTGTGGAGTGAGAGCAAAACAGTCCTGCAGTATTAAAATAAAATAGAACAGCGGTGTTTCCCAAAAGTATGGCAGGGCTGTAGCTGTGTTTATTTTAACCCTAATGGGGTACAATTTATTATTACATTTTAAGTAGATGCTCTCTTGGAGAAGGTTGGTTGGGTTGGTTTTTTTTTTTCTTTTTTTTCCTAAGTGCAGACTGCTCAGGAAGTACAAAAAAAAAAGAAAAAAGAAAAAAGAAAAAGAAGAAAAAAGAAGGGAAGGAAAGGAATATCATGTCATCTTGTGTGAATGATCTAGCAGTATTAATGGAGCCTCCAGGATCTATTGAAAGCAGCAACTTCAATAGCTCAGGGTCATGATATCAGTACTTGTGATGGAACAAGCTATTTACAAAAGATTTAAACTCTGGGGAAGAGTCTCCTGCAGGCTCTCTGGCTTATTCTCCTTAGCCTTCAGGGTCACATCCTGCTCCTCGGGCTCCTGTTAGTTTCTCTGTTATTGTAGGTTGGATGTGACAATTGCCAGCAATCTTTAGCTCTGACCCTCACAACGCAGTGTCACCCCAATCCAGAGCACAGCACAGCAGCACTGCTCCCCCAGTTTCCAACCTCAGGGTTTTTTAGTGCACCACTCTCATTTTCTTCTGTTTCCTCAGCTACAGTATTTGTCATTTTCTCCACATAAATAAAGCAAACCTTAAACATATACTGGCTGGTAAGAAACTCAAATACCTTTCCAGCATGAACAAGATTAATCACACGTAATATTTACAGTACTAAACAAAACAATTATAACATCATATATACTCAGTTGAACAAACACACTGACAGTTCTTTTTGAAAACATAAAGTAAAAATCAAACGAAAATCCATATCAGACTAAAGGAACTTATCTTCAATTTGTAATCCTCTTAAGCTATTTTTGAGACCAAAATTCAGATGCAGGCACCTTCTCCAGAAGTCATCAAAGCCTGATTTACCACTTTGTTTTCCTGCTGTAGTGGTACAGCTGGAGGGACAGGCAGTGTACCAGAAGCAAAGGCTTCTGTAAAGTTACAAAGAGGGATCAGAAAAAATCAGGTTTGCTCACCTACCCCTGCAGCCCTTGGGGTTTTTGCTCTGCCAGTTGTAACGCACAAAGGCACCGAGTCCTGAGTGTGCACTGACAGAGCCTTTGTTTTTGGAAATGTGAATCATGGTCTGGATTTTAGAGGGCCCACAGCCCACCTAGAGAGAGATGAGTCCTCTTTACCAAAGAGTAACAGCTCAGCCCTGCAAATAATTTCTTACTTAGTCATGCAAGAAGTCCTACTGGCCTTCGTGGCTCCAGTCAGATATTCACAATTTAGGCCAATAGGTGTCTGCAGGGCCAGATTCTCAAAACCAGGCCCCAAAACACATCTGTAAGCTCCCCTCAAGGAGTCCTTTTGAAGCAATACTCTAAATTTCACCATATCCCAGACAGATGTCCTGGATAACCTGAACTACTATTGAGGGAGACAATAATGTAATGTTTTCTATAAGAACATGTGGAATGTCCAAAGATGCTCCTTTGCTGAGGGGGCAGTCAGGAAAAGAGAAGGGGTAAATATTCAATACCTGCCTATGCAGAAAAGCCATAATACAAACACAAATTTTTACTAATCACCCAAGTGCTGACACATCCCTGGCCACAATACAGGATTTTTTCTGATCAGCCATATATCTGATGTACTGTAACAGACTGTAAAGAGAATTCAAAATTACTCATAACCAGCAACTTCATCATTCACTCTCAAAAGTATTTCATCTTCCCTTGTCTCCTTGCTTTCAGGAATTTCTCTCAACCTGGTATTTCTTAATCAGAACTTATTTCTTACAGGTCATCAATTTGATCTCTCGGTGTCTAAGGGCTTGGTATTCTCATTTGGTGCAGCAATCAGTTGTGCCTATCAATCTCTAGCATCTATATTCAATTTTCATGCAGGTGTTTACAGCATGAAGCAAAAAACTTCCTGGGAAATGAAAGTTTAACAGCAAATATCAGCCATCTTGTAAAAACCCCAATGGCTTATAAAGGGAAAACATACAGTAAAAAATGAAACTCAACTGTAGAGGCCACAAAAATAACAAAACCATGGAAATATCTGAGAACAGTAGATCTGCCTGCTATCTTGGAGCACCCACAGGACCAAAATTTTGCAGTCAGTTCAAAGATCACTGCAGAATCTGAACATAAGATGTGGTTAGATCACTCCTGTTTTAGCAAGTATAAGTGATGGTATTTAGACACAAACCTCTGTAGCTTTTCCAGCTCCACTAGTGGTCCTTATGATCTTCTGTGGTAGTGAATTACAGAGGCTGGGGACATGCTGGGTGAAGAAAGATTTCCTCTCATTTGTCCTAAATGTACCTCCCATTAATTTCAGTGACTGACAGGTTGTTGCTATATTAGGACTTAATATGGAAAGGAAGAACTGATCGGTTTTCACTGCATACTCCCAGCATTAAATACCTCAGTCGAGTTCCCTTGCATTTTTCTTCTTTCCAAATGCCCTTTTTCCTGAGATCTGTAATACAGTAGGATGAAAATTGGTTTCTAGTATGATTAATGCTGAGCAAAACTTTCAGCTCAATACTCGACAAAGATCACCTGGTTTTCATATAAAGCCTCTCCCCCTTTTTCTCTCCCTCATCCTCTGGGGATGCACAAAGCATTTCAACCAGACCTACCCAGGCCCAGATCCCTCACCCTGTGCTCCTGAAACATCCCCTCCACAAGGAAGGGATTCCAGGAGCTGCTGCTCTCCACCTTTTCACCCCTAAGTACCCTCTGAAAAGGAAAGCATTTTTCACTCTCTTTTCAGAAATGTTTGGCAAGTTGGATGACCTTGTTCATACCTCCAATGTCATTCTGATCGTGAGGGAGTGACAGAGTATTTCAGCAAACATGAAATGTGATCCTCTCCCAGTCAATAGAGTCTTCAAGGCGCTTTCCACAAGTTCACCTGAGCTTATTAGAAACCAGAATGAGAAAAATGCTCATCTTTGCTTTAGCCTAAGGTCCAGCTATGCTTTAACAGAAAGAGCATTGGAAAATTACTTGAACTTTATGGGAGAAGAGGAAGAAAACATCATCCTGCCAAAGTATGGTCTCTTCAAAGGGAACAGCAGACAATTAGCACAGCACCAGGGCCCCTATTTTGCCTATTCCCCCTGGGGTGGCAAACTCCTGCCCCTCAGAGCCACCTCTGGCATCCAGAGTGGAGGCACAGAGGGCCTGGTTACAACACCAGGATGCACTGATGACCCAGAGCTCAGGAAGACATGAGCAAGCAAATCCCCTCACTCCATCAAGACATCAAAAATTGGAGGCTTTACAAAAATCATTTTGAATTTTCTAAGATTTTTCACCAGCCCTGAAACCGGAGTGAGTGAGCTTTGTTTGATAGGAAGCGTGGCAAAGCAATTTCCTTCACTCACGAGAACCATAGGAATGCAGAGAGGAAAGAAAATATTGCCCTGCCAGCATTTCCCTGCTATCCCACAGCGTGCTGCTCCTCTGGGCCTGGCTCTGCACTGCCATGGCCAGCACACCCCTGAGATGGCCTTCATCCTGGGGTACTGAGGGGTATAAGGCTTCACACTAAATGTGTCTTAATCTTTCTCTTTTACTGTGGCATAAAATTAATTAATTGAATTAGAAACTGTGATGAGGTAATGATAAATAAAAGTCAGCATCAGAAGGAAAGATTTTCAAAGCTATTTAAATGCCTGATTTGAACAAAGCACCTAAACTGTTTTAAAATGTGACCCATAATGTGTTTCACCCCAAAGGATATAAGCAGGATATTGAAGATTATTCATATATAGGAAATATTCAATTCATCATCCAAATGCACCCACTTCTGCAGTGAAATATAGCAGATACTTAACAGCACCCAGCAATTGGATATGCATTGAAGGTAGGGTGTGGAGAAAAAATAAAACAGTATCCAGATGAAATTGCAGATGTCAGGAATGGAATTCACCAACAGGGAGGAGATGAGCAAAAAGGGAGATTACTATTTTTATGTAAAATAAATCAGTCTGCTAATCAGGCTGGGATTTTGCTGCTGGGAGTTAAGGAGGGCAAGAGGAGAACCATAATTTTTAGAGCTGCCACTTTAAACTACAGCCCGTCTTGCTTCACCACTGCTTTGATGCAGCATCAGAGAGGGAGCATCTTGAAGCGCCGTAATGTCAAGGCTCAAACAGGCATATTTTAAAGTAACAGGAAGTAAATTAAGCCAATTAAACCATCCTAATGCTTTGACTTTTTTAGAGTGCTTGCTTACCAAGCAGATTTTGCTCAGCTTCCACAGCAATGATCATTTCAGGAGGTTGCTATTTCCCAGCTTTATAGGCTCACACCTAAAACTTCGGGTCATCCCTTTGCTTTCAAGCATTGAGTTTGTAAATATAACGTGGAGTTCAACAGCCTTTACACCCTTGTTGGGACTCCTTGTGTCTGGAGAGAGCAGGAGCAATGAAAAAAGCTCTTAAAATCCCTGCCAGGCTCCTTTTCTGAGATTTGTGCCCAAACAGGGAGCATCTCCCCCTCAACTCTCCAGCTGGCAGTGCTGCTGGGCCAGGACAGGGTGCCCTGCAGCAGCCCCAGGGCCTGCAGGGTGCTCTGTGAGGGTTCTCACAAGTCCATCAGGGATTCTCTGCTTGTCCAGAGCTCTGCAGCACAAAGTGGGGCCACCACAATCTGTCTGTTTGTAAACTTTCCCTCCCTTCAGCTCGGAACCCACCGGCCCAACCAGGAGACCAAAAGGACCCCCACGTTCTGACATTGCTGCTGATTGCTTTAAAGGTAAAATCCACTTCTGATGGAGATACTGGCCTGAAGCAAAGATTCAGCAGGTACACACTATATTGGGGAAAAAAACCCAGAAAGTGGTGAGAGAAGGATTGAAAGATTTGGGCTTTCAGCCCTTGCAGAGACCCACAAGCTTTTCCCCTCACACCACTTCAACTCAGGGATACCCAGGTAAATCTGTAAGCCTTTCAGTCTCTTCACATTACTAAAAGAGCAGGTCTTATAACTCAAGTTTAATAAAAAGTCTTACTGCTTTTAACCTTGATTTTATTATTTTTTTTGTTCTTCACTCACCTTCTCCCAGCACTTGTTGAGCTCTCACATGGTGAGCCTTCAGCTCTGGTTGGGAGCTGAGCATCACATGCATCAAGATCTTTACTAAAACCCAGTGTAGGTCACCACACAGCTCATCAAATAAAGGGACATACTCTGCATGCCAATTAAGAGTTTAAATTATGAAACAAAGCAGAGGGAGAACTAAAATTTAAGATCCCCTTGTATTTTCTGGCAAGTCATCTGTCAACTGGAGGAGCTCTTCCACTAAGTGAAGCTTGTGAAGAGCCTGACACAGCCATAACCATGAATATCTCAAATCATCACGTCAGCTGAGGTTACTGTGAAGCTGAAATTGTACTGGCAGTGGAGCTCTCTATTGTCATGATTCCTATACAGATAGAAAGATGAGGAGGGAAAGGGAAAAAGAGGTATAAAAGTTTCCCAGCAAAGTTTGGATATGTTCTGCTGCTTCTGAATAGTAAATACTACCACATATGTATCATATATGTCAGTAAAATAAACTTACAAGAACTTCAGGGGCTATTCATATATGCAGTATGTTTTATATTGACAATTAAAGAAAGTATTTTAAAATGTTATAGTTGAAAATTTGGAGGAAAAAAGCGGTTCGGATGTACTTTAAACACACTGCTGAATTCAGGTTCAGCTGGGTGGTACTTTTGGACTTCCAAGTAGTTTGGATGCCAAGAATCTGTGTCTGGATGTCCAGAGGCAGAGCTGCATGTGTCCTGGCAGCAGTGCAGAGCCCAGCATCTCCCCCGTGCCAGCCTGGGCAGGGGGAGGCAGAGCTCCCCTGCTGCTGCAAAGCTTCTCTCAGAGCACATCACCAAAACGCTGCTGTGAGGACCATGGGGGTCCAAAAGCACTCACAGGCTGGTGGGGCCCTGGCACAGGTTGTCCGGGGAAGTTGTGGATGCTCCAGCCCTGGAAGTGTTTAAGACCAGGCTGGATGGGCCCTGAGCAACACAATCCAGTGAGGGGCATCCCCTCCCTCAGCTGGGGCTTGGAACAAGTGATCTTTAAATCTTCCAACTCTAACCATTCTGTGATTTTATAGAACACAGACACACCCATGGCAACAAACCCTATCCATATTTTTGCCCTGTAGACAACGTTACCCAACACTGAAGAATTACACTGAAGAAGCTTGACTACACAAAAAAATAAAGCATAGGAAATTTTTACACCAGAACAAAGTGCTCCTCTTTTCCCACCTCATATGTGGGCTACAGTACCAAATTCAGCTTGGCTTTTTGGGGTTGACTGAAAAACATTTTCTATAGTGAACTAGCTACAGCAGCCTGATGGCAGCCTTTTAATCCATTTTTTTAAACTCAAAGTTACTGCAGGCATGAGTGCTAATATTCACAGAATGGCTGCACCCACCCTGCAAGCCAGACTAGCAAAATTCAGTGCCTCTCTAAAATTTATAAAGCTGAATTTTCCCATTGCTGTGCCCCCACTTGCAGCTGAGACTCACAGTGTGTTAGCTTGGACACTGTAATAAACTCTGCTGCAATTCTGGCTTACATTTGAGCATGACTGCTTGTGTCAGCCCATCCAGATTATTCCCAACTCCTCACAGCTCTGAGCTGCATGAGGTGCTGGTCCACAGGGAGGGAGCCCTTAGGTGCCAGATTTGCAGAGGTCAGCATCTCAAGCATCTCAGCATCTCCTTCAGCTCTTATCACCCGTAATAGAGCTTACTCTTCTTATAAACACTGATCTTCAGGTGTAACTCCAGGTACATAGTGCATGAATGGGACTGGACTATCATAAAGAATAAAACCCAAAAATCTTAAACCACTCATCACATTCATTACACTAAAAATTTTGAAGGTCTCACCCAGAGCTCATCTTCCAAGACTACTGGCACCACAGGGATGGGAAGGACACAGTGTGGATGGGGAGAGATGGGATTATTTTTCTTTTAAAAGAATTAAGAACTGCAGTAATTTGTGAAAACTCAGAGCAGCAGCCCAGCTCCCCCAGGACCCACCAAAGCTCAGAGCAGCTGTGCTTCTGAAGGCCAGGACCAGCTCCTGCTCCTGCTCCTCAGCCCCAGCAGAGCTGCCCATGGCCCTTCATCCCTGCATCCTCTCTGACTCATGGAGAGCTGGGAAAGAAGGGATCAGGACAGATCCACTCCTGAGCCCTTTGGATGGCCTGCACAGGGCCAGGGGGTGACAGATGTGGGTCCCCACCTGGAGTTCCCCATGGCCCTGCTGCAGACCAGCAGAAAATCCCTATGCCAGGCCTATGCTGAAGGTTTCTACACAAATAAGTTCACCTTACTCAAATCTCTCTTAACCTCATCACCCATCCCACCAGTGGATTTGAAACAGTGAGGTTTTGGGGCTAATTAGAAATCAGAAGTGCTGTGTCTGTCCCAGAACTGGATCAGCAGCAGAGAGCAGCTCCACACAAACTGTGATTTATCCCCTAGTGCCAGAGTTACTCTGTGGCTGTCACATGTCATTGTGTGAGGTGACATGTCATATCATTGTCATGGTGACATGTCACCACATTACTGTGCAGCTATCATGGACATACAGTTAAAAGCTCTTGCTACAACTGTTTCCACTTAGGTATTTAGTTTCTTAAGGATTACTGACTGTGATGTAGAAATTCCTATCAATCATTATGTCAGCTCTACAGAAATTAAGCTACTTTTAGAGGAGGATTTTGAAACAAATGTAATAACACAGAATAGTGCCTATTTCTCAAAATGTGGGTTACATCCATCAGGGCAATGACACAAAAGACTAGGTGGAGACAAGGGAGGGTTCTTTCTATTGTCTTCCAGAGATCTCACAAGAAAAAAAAAAGACAAATCTAGCTGTGAATGAAAGCAATCTTGAAAACATGCAATTAGTACTGCAAAAATATCTTTTCTAAATTTGAAGAGAGCCTCAAAAAGAAGGTATAGAGCTATTCACCTACATTGGCTTTCATGGCCCAAGAAACCAAAAACTATTATGGCTTTTCTGCTTACCCTGCAAGCACATATGGCTAATTCACAACCTCCAGTAGTTGCTAAAAAGCAGCTGGTGAACTCAAAGTGTTACAGGCACACTGTCAATCCTGCGTAAAAACTTCACAGCAAACCACTCTGAGATTTGTCCCCACTAAGGTTTAAAACCAGATATTTCTGCAGCTGTGTGTTATTTTTATTGTAAAAAACATCAGTTTTCACAGAGCATGTGAAGACAAAGTAAAGAAAAAGGATGATTTTGCTAATGGAGAGTATGGATAAGTGCCTGTGTATTTACAGATTTATTTATTTATTTGACAAAAAAAATCCTATCACTATCTGTTAGTTTTCCTGCTCCTGAGCTTGGCTAAGCAAGTACATCATAACCAGGACACAAAGAAGAGGTGTTTGTTCTCCTGGAACTGAGTTCATGTGGAATTCCCTGTCCCAGAGGAGAAGAAAGAAGAATTGCTATTTTCATTTGAAATTAATCATTTTCCTAATTAAAGTTGCATTTTGCTTCTGCAAATTCAGAAAGAATAGGGGAAAAAATAATATTGAGAGCTGTCATTTCAATGAACAGCCTTTGATGTGATTGCACAAGGTAAAAGTCATAAAATTTAGCCCAGATGTTTAGTAGAAATAAGAAACTTAATGTCATGTTTTTCACATTTCCATTGTGAAATCTTATTATAATTTATATTTAAAAGGTTGCACAAATGTTGAGAGCTCTTTAGTAGAGTTGCAAACAAGCTAAAAAAAGGTAAATTCACCTTTGGATCTCTTAAGACTGCTCCCAAAACTGAGCTCATCCTTTGTAAATTCTGCCTGCCAAAGACTGTATGACTCTGTACTACACTGCAGTGCTTTACCTCCACACACAGATGAAGCCTGAAATTTCTTATACACAAAAAATGAGCATTTTGGCATAAACAATGTGATCAAGACAGTTTCCATCCTCATCACTGAATCTTGATGGTTTTCTTGAACTTAGATGTAACAGTTCCCCACACACAGGATATTGTGTGTGATACAAGTGGTTTCAACTTGAAAGCTCACTCCCACCAAATGTCTGCATTTCTGTGTGAGCCAAAAAAGACCTAAACTCAACTATAACATATTTCCAAGAAAAAGTCTTTGCTGTTATTCTCTCAGGCACAATTTGTTTCCTAACCAATGATGCTATTTAATCAAAACTCACACTAGTCTTCCTAAAAGCATTTAAAAAACAAAACAAGAAAGAAGCATTTCTGTTCCATAGCTTAGTTCTTAATCATCTAATCAAACTTGATAAATTTTCCACTCTCTCTCTCTCTCTCCTAAAATGAATTCTTGGCAGCCTTCAGTGAAATAAAAAAAAAAAAAAGTTCATGTAGAAGTTCAAAGCAGCAATTTATGTTTCTGATAATTTTAAATTAATTCCTAATCTATGAAGCATAAAGAAACTATGCTTGAGATGCAGCCCACATCCAACCATGTGGCTTAAGGAGACAGTGTCTGTGATGTGTGGCTGCAGATCTTTCTGTCCCTGGCATACACACCTGAAGTTCATGCCCCCTAATGTAATTGGACAGTTTTGTTTGTGAAAATGGCCTGTTCTGCCAAATGCTGAAGTCCTTGCTTTGACAGATATATCACTTTTCCAATGTGAGTGTATTTTGAAGAGAGCTGACACATGATCAAGTTCTCTTTAATATCCTTCAACAAACCTGACAGTTGTCCAGCAGGGTCTTGTGCTGCATCCAACTGTCAGCTCCAGCAGAGGCATTATGGGAAAGCTGACTGAGGAAAACAGCAGCAAAGAGGAAAAATCTGATTTATGCTTCTCTGTGTACTCAGCTTAGTATCAAAAACAAGTACCTCAGCTCATACGTATTTTAGCAGGCCTGCATGGACAAAAATCTCCTTAAGCTTCAGGAAAACGGGAGAACAGCCTATTTATATTGTAATTATTTATTTTAGGGTCTTATTGCATGTGTCATTATAAGGCACCCCAAATCTCACATGTACAGGTGTTATCCTTTCCAAATCTGAACTGCCTTATAAGTAGCAATAACCGGATGGTTTTTAACTGCTTGGGGTGCTTCAGTTTCATGCAGTTTTTGGAAGGGTCTTTCACTTACAAGAGTCTTCGTGTGAAAAGAAAAAAAAATGTATTTTATAGCATTTTGCTTCTTACATATGCCACCAGTGAGAAAGTCCATGTTTCCAGAGGGGTCTGGCAATGTAAGCTTAGAATATCCTCTTCAAATTGTTATTTAAGCCAGATGTTGTCATTTTGTCACCTGAAAATTTCGTTTTCCTGCAGGAAGGTAGAGTTTGATTGCAGTCATTTTGTGTTACTTACTGAAATGCAGCCTTGCAACAAGAAGGAATTGAACTGGACCAAGATAATAGCATCAGCCCCATCATCCCCACAGTGAAAGTGGCATTTGTACCCTCAGAGTGCAGCTGATTTCTTTGTCTGCAAACTCCCTCAGCCTGTCATGTGTTGCTGGAAGACTGCAGCAGTCCTTAATGCCCCATTCCCTGCAGGGAACCCCTTTGGTGTGAAGCCTTGTGCCAAAATGCTGCCCTGAGTGCGGGGAGCCCAAATTCCCACCTCAGCCTTGGGTACCCGAGACTGCACCAGCTCTGAGCCTGCATGGGCCAAACCCCACATGGAGAGGGAGTCCAGAGAGGCAATTCCAGACAGGCTGGAGGAGCTGGAGCGGCCCTGCTGTAAATCAAGCTCAGGCTCCTGCTCAGCAGGGCTGGAAATCCCGCGCGCGAACGCCGCCGGACGCGCCAGGCCTGAGGTTCTACATAAAAATGACAGAAGGGTCCTCTCAGACAGAAAGACAAGTGTTATTGAAACAGTCATAGAGGAGTTGGTCTGAGCAGGAGTACTGGAGAATGACCATGTTATCTCTGTTATTCCAGTGCCCCTTTAAATATAGTGCTGAGGTGACTGCCTACTTAGCCTACGGTGAAGGCCACACTTGTCTGCGGTGAAGTCCCATAATCTTAGTTTATTGCATTGCATGTATTGTATTTGCTCAAGCTGCTGCCTGAGGGGGTGCTTGTGGGAAATGTATAGCTTTCTGCTCCCCCCTTCGCTAGCAGACTATTTAGGCTGACATTTATCAATAAATTGCACGTATTGTTAAACATTTTTCTGTCGGAGCAGCACTACAAGATTATGTGATGAGCGCATTTTATCAATCCAGCAACACTTTTTTTTTCCACCATACAAGGATTTTTTTTCTGCAGAAGTGACTGGAATGTCACAGCTCCAGCATGACCTGATTACTAAGTCAAACCAGAGATCCAGACAGTTTTCACTGCAGGCCCCATTTCAGGAAACACTTCTGGGGAAGGCTGTTTCTGGCTGCTCTCCCTTCCCCAGGCCTGTGGACGGCAGCACTGAAGAAAAAAAATCCAACATGGCCCTCTGTTCCCCACAAAGGCCATAAATCTCCCACAATCAGGTGATTCCTACATTCTGCAGTTCCGTACATCACATTTTCCCCCCATGGGCTAAGCTGCTAAAAGCCGCTGCCCTGACCTCCTGTTAACATTTTTTGTTTGTTTTACTTTTTTCCAAGGTAGCAGTATAATGACCCTATGATCAAGATCATGTCAGTTAATCCTCCTTTCAGATCAGCACAACTCTTCCTCATGCATTACATTTAAATTTTCTTTTTAAAATGCCTTTGCCTGAAAGACAAATCATTTGTCTTCAAATTTCATCTGTCAAAACCTAGACAGGCTATTTCCATAGTATATTTTTAATCTTTTTCTGAAGTTTGCATCTTCTGTTTTACTCTCCTCATTAGTTGTACCCACACATCTGTATTATTTCAAAATGTCACTGTTTTGAACATGAAGGGAGCTCCTAGTAGAAGAATCAGTAGAAGAATCAGAGTTTAAACTTTTTTTAATAAAGGAGCAGAAATTTGTCCTCATGTCTTCTGCAAAATACATGGGGAAGCCATGACCAGACTTTTTACACATCCCCTTGTCCACATAAATATTGGGGAAAATCTATTTTGAGCATTTTGACAGAAGTTGGGAAAGCTGCTGGACACCACACACCCTTAGCTACAAGATTTGCTTAAACACAAGATATGGCTGGCATTGTGAATGCCACTCACTTTGGAAGGGGATAGAATGACTTTGGAAGGTATTAAGACCCCAAACAGAGCAGAAAAACAATACCAAAGTGATTGAATTCAGCCATCTGGAGGGAGCTCTAAGGCACACTCACCCCAGCACAGCAGCCCTGTTTAAGCCTTCACTGGAGGCCACGTGGACGTGGCCCAGTGCAGTGCTCTGGAAACCTCCAAAGGAGCCCTGCTGGCTTGGACTGAGGTGGAAAACGTGATTTGGACACAGGTCCCAGTGCAGCAGAGTGTGAGAGCCACAGAGATGGGCCTCAGTGAGACCACCCTGTCTCTGCAGCTCAACCCCAGAACAAAATACAGCTCATCTTTGGGTCGGTCCTTGATTTACTCCACTAGTGAAGACGAAAATCCCAGTGGACATGTTAGGAATTACTGTGGAAATCCTCACAGAGACATTTGGCCCCAAGTGCCCACTGTCTCTTCAATGGCATGGACACCTGGGCAGCAAAGATTAGGGAGTGGCAGGAAGAACGATTATTGGGCAGACAACCTGCCTTTTATTTCTCCAAAGTGTGGAATTTTTGCTGAACAGTATAAATGCTGCACACCACTACTGCTGCTGCCCCAAGTTTAACCAAGAACAACGGGGTCTTTGCAATTACGAAGAATTGCCCAATAAACCATTTTAACTTTAAATCTTAATGAAAAATTTCAATCCATTTCAACCAAACTATTTTCTTTGGTCCACACTGACTAGCAGACACCACTCTGAAACAAAGAAAAGAATAATACTATAGCAAAAAGAAACAATGAAAGAACTCATTGGTTATGCAAATTTACTGCTGACATTGTTTCATTATTAAAAATGTTTTGGTAAAAGCATTTTGTTGAATCAAGATTGATTGCAACAAAAAGTAAATCCAAGAAAAAAAAATCTAAAGAGATGTCAAATAGTTTTACAGAAGAATTACAATAAGGAGAGTATTTTATAAAACATGCTGACTCTTTGTTCATTCTTGATGGTTAGACACACACATCAATGAAAGATTTGTCACAAGCAACCATCCCAGTTTCTAGTCTTCAGTGAGTTATGTGCTAACTGAAGTCTCTGCATTTGTGAAGTGTTTATGATCACTTCAGAATTAGCAGCTTCCCATGAATGTCAGATTTATGGACAATCTGTTAAATATTTGAATCAGATCTGCTTACCTGAACTAATCCATCTGAAAAAAAGCAACCATACTCTCCTCAAATGTCAAGGGTTATGTCATGTCATTTTGTTAGTGCAAAAGAAAACAGAATATTATCAAAAAGAAATTTGCTAACAATCTGGAGGTTTGATATATAGAAGTGTTTGTATTATTGACTCTTTCCTGCAGCTTTTTTTCACATTCTTAATTATTGGCTTGTATACCCTCACCGTGCATGGAAGTATAAATCAAGTCAAAGCTAGAGTTCTGAGTTTAACATTAGAATTCAAATAGGAAAATTTCCCAAACATTCCAGAGTCTGAAATAGTATAATATATATGCAGTACATTGTATGAAATCTGCTTTGCACCAAAACCATTGGAAAGCTTTTGTATGTATTTAGCAGACAGACTCTGCCCTTCTAGTGCAGCATTTCAGAATCATTTCACTGCAAGCATTAATGAACTGAGTCCCACAGTGAGGGACCAAATGGAAGAGGAGAGGAAAAGATTGGGAAGGAGGACAAGATACAGGAAATTATAAAGGGGTACAGCAGATGAGAAAGCTGACCGGATAAAAAGCTGACAAAGACAAAACCACATGTGAAAGAATTGAAGCATGTTGCAAATAACATCTCCAAAGCAGACGTGTATTTGAAACTCTGAGCTGAGCCTTCCTTTTTGCCAATGCTGACTTTTTCAGCCTAACTCTTTTCAGTATATCTCTCAGCTAATTCTGTTCCGTTTCCATCTACCTCTACAATACAGGGCACTACTTTCTGTCTCTCAGGTCTCCCCTTGAACTCCATTTTCTTCCCAAACCCATGCAACAGAGGCCTATGCCTCTGCATTGATTTTTACACTTTTTCTTTTCTTTCCTGTAGCAGTTTATGGCTCTGTTGGTTCACAACATGTACACACAACATGTACACAAATTGGAAGGATCCACTCCCTCGCATTTCACCACATCTACTCAAAAAACCTTTAGCCATGTGAACTGTGCACAAAGCAGCACAGTGCTGCAGTTGCACAGTTATATTTCATCTGTGATCTGATATGATCACCCTAGGCTGTACCAAAAATAGTGACAGTTTCCTCAAATCATCATTTACCAATATTCCTGGAGACAACAATTCAAGCTGTTAGAGTTATATGCCATCCCACTCGTTCAAAGTATCCATGTAAATGTTTCTTGCAAAGCATACCTGTACTTAGGCTTTATATCCAACCACCAGTATATACCATATGCACTTAATCAATTTATAATTTCAACATTTTATTATCACATCTCCCAGGGAACTGGTTCAGCTAATGATAATGAATGGTCATGACTGTCATGTTACTGGGATGGCATTTAAAGGGGGGAAAAAAGAAAGAAAAATCCTACCCTCATATGACCAGTGTCACAAGGTTAAATAGTACTGGAGCTCTACCCTCTTGCTTTTTAATGTGGAAAAGACTAAATAAAACATTTTTTTTAAAGAGAAAATATGCATGAAAGATAATGAATGGCCATTTTATTAACTTTGCTATTCGTTTTTCATCTCTGTAGGATAATAAAGGACACATAGATCAGCAAAGCTATGATGTGATGACCACACTTGGGGTTCTCACAGCCCCTGGTCTCTGACACGCTGAGAGCCTCCTCCTCTCTTTGATTCAGTCTTTGGATGCTCAACAGCTCTGAAAAATCATTTTGGACCACAGAAAAATCAGGCATTCAGAAGAGAACTGTTAATAATTCAGGACTAAATTTTCCAATTACATATCCAAAGCAAGTAATTAACTTTCTAAAAACACAAGTTGCCATAGATGGAACACAGCACATGTGCAGATTAGGTCTCTTAAAAATAAAACCTCAATTGCTAGGGGAAGTAACACCATTTGTTAATTCTAAGGCTATATATTTTTCTGGAACATGTTTTACCCACATGAGTTTTTGTCCTTAACACTATAATCTCTGCAGATATGCATGTCAGCAATTCCTGCCTAACCTAGCTTGCACATGCTTCTCAAGAGGAGAGAAAGAAAAAGTCATCACTAACAGAATCTATATCATTTCATAAGAAATTCACCAAGCAAACCTCTTTTCAAAGACTTTTAGCCCAAATGAAAAATTCAAGGTTTTAATAAGTTTAATAACCTTCTGATAGGCATTCAAATTTGAGGTGTTTATCCAAATACCCTCAAGCTTCATAGAATCCCTTATCACTGCTTCAATTCCTAATAGCTGTCATTCCAATAAATATCAGAGCAATTAAAATCTCTATCAATCAAAAATATTGCTTTCTTACAGGCCTGTCATTTTTTTAAAAGCAAATACTGATCTACCTTTTCTAACAGCTCTTGGATTTTATAGCAACATATAATAACCATCTGACTGCCTTTATTTCCATTTAACTTTTATCTTTAATGTCTCTGCTGTTTCAACCAAAATATTTATAGCATTTTTTCCTTTGCACACTTAATAATATTGTCTCGGTTTCCTGCTGTGTTTTGCCCTTCATCCTATGAGGAGGGAAGGCAAAGCCAGTGAAACCAGTTCTGGAAGAGAAAGACAAAATTTTTCATTAGTGTTCACAAATCTTATTGAGAGAACAAAGACATCTTCCCACCTTGAAGATGCAAAAATATTTCCACGGGCAATGCTGACTATTTCAACAAAACTGGACAAATATCCTAAAAAAATCCCTCTTTTCTCTATAGTGTCATATTACAGACTAAAATTGCCACTTTTTCTGACACAACATATTGAAACCCCTGTTTAGACCTTTCTTTTGGTGTCATTTGATTTCTCAGAGGGCAATGGGGGTTAAAAAGGCTGTGGAGAAGCTTGTAGTACCTGTGACATGAAACTGTGATGGCTTGGCAAAGAGATTTAGCTGCAAGAATTGGAAAGAATATCTTGGAATTGAAAGAGGTTGAGACAATAAGCATGAGAAATTAGATATGGTCTGTAAGTGGAGTTGTGGCAAGGGCAGCCAGAAAAATAATTCTTCTTACTTAATTGAGGAAAAATTAGGAATTCAGCTCTTCTTACGCTGCATTCAAATTGAAAGGTGGACATCCACAAGGAAATATTATATAGCTGGCTTCTTTCCTGGAGGAAGAGGAGGCAAGCCAGGAGAAAACAAGGAGATCTACAAGTTATCATGTATTCTGCATGAAACCTCACGGATCTACACAGAGCTGAACACAAATGGAGTTTGGAAGAACATTGTCCCATTTTGCATTTGCTTTAGCGCCTCCAGGACATGACCAAGGAAAGAATTCCACAGCATGGTTTAAGGGAGTGTCCTTCTTTATTAGCCTTTTTTCCTTCCACCAGGTCATGCTCTTTTTACCATCCCTTCCTATGTCCTGCAGGTTTCAGTGTGGCCAAATAAACCCATTTCTTAATCAGATCTCTTTTATTTTGGTTTGCCTTTTTTTGATCTTCTATTTTAAGAGCAAGCCCAGTGGTTATTGCCCAGTTATTTGATCTGTCTCAAGTCCTATGGGCCCTATTTTCATCTGTAAAAACAAGCATTAAGGGCTGCCTAGGCAGATGACACTTAAAGGTTAAGAAGGTTGGACACTGTTTAGAGGACAAACTGTCATTCCATTTTTTTTCAAACCCAAGCCAAGGTTTTGCAATGCAAATGTAACAGTTTTCTGTGTATTTGGTTTATTCTGTTTCATGTTTTGGCCATTCCACACTCTCCAGAGCACTATTAAGATTAGGAGAGTGGTGTGCAGTGGTTTAAAGAATATGAAAAGAGATATTGTCTAGTGCATGAGTGAGCTTCTGCAGTATGGATCCTTAAGTCACTTCAACCTTGAGAATTTTATACTGATGCCAGATAAGTATTTTGGGTAAATATATTTCTTGGAAGCTCATAATATATTCAATACTCAAAATCTACTTCCTAGCTAATTTGACTGATTAACTATCCAGACACAGGCGTGTGTTCGTGCACGTGTGTTCAAAACAAGGTACAAACTTAAAATCAGGGAGCCAGGCAGATGCTTTTTGGTTGATTTGAGTATGATAATCATACAGTTTTTATACACATAAATCTGTTGCTGTGGGTGGAGGTCCAGTTCTGTTTATTCTGATAGTAAATGTGTATATTGCAGCTCCAGGGATGGTGGATGACTCTCCAGTAGGAGAGTCTGCAAGCTGCAGGCAGCAAACCCTATACCAGTGCTATCAGACAGACCCAGGGTATGCGGCCCTCCTAAAATGTCTCTGATATAGCTCATGAAACACCCCAACATTCACACCTGTCAGCTCAAACACAGAGTGACAGAACCAGGGTCTGGTGCGAGAAGAAGACACGACCTCCTCACCAGAGACTCTTGTTACACAGGCAAATGGCCACCTCCTTACAACAATACTTTGAACTCTGTGTAGTACATAATGTTTTAGCATCCCTTGACAAAATATTTACTGTTCCATTTGAGCATTGTTGGTCAACACCATTTTAATTATTTCCAAGACTATTTCTCTGGATCAAGCTTTTCACTGAACCAGATTCACCTCTTGTTGATTTATCCATGCCCTGTCAAAAACAAAAGTTTCAATCCCTTAATTTAATTAAAATGTTCTTCACTGAGATCATTACATCTTGGAGAGGTGTTTAATTCAAAACTTGCTGTTTCCACAATGGTAGTGATTGAGAACAGAAAATCAACTTATGTGATAGTAGTTTGTTAGAATATTTGTTTACTCTTCAACTGAAGCATGCTAATTACAATAAGAGGTCTTCACAAGCAATCCAGTTAGCAAATATGATTGGTTAATAGATAAGGAATGATTCATGATTAAAAACATACAGAAACAGCATCTGCAGAGGAAGGTTGTTAGACCTGGGGACACATTGTAAAGCATCAAAAATTGGGTTGCCAGAGATGCTTGGGCTGCTGTGTGGATGTGGAATCAGACATATTTTTATCACATGTACAAATGTAAATTCATATGTGCATTTGTCTCACTGGAATTGCAGTGGCAGTGGTCATCACTGATACAGTGGCCACCACTGAACCATGTAAATGCAGCATTTTGTCTCTCAGAAGAGACATCTTCACAAAATCAGAACATCTGGGAAGGGATCATGAAACTATTTGACCAAGCTGCATCCCAGAAACAGTTTGAGCTCTTTAGAGCATTTTGATTACTAAGAAGGACTGGCTATAAGTTAAAAAACCTTGGCCATGACTGAAAATCAGGAATTGCTCATCTCCAGTGAACTTAGCAAGAATGTGGGATCCAGAGTAAGGATTTTCAGAGGAACAAAAGTCCTTATTGTTGGCTACTCTCAGAAACTCTTACGTGCTGAGTACATACAGGCTGGTGAAAGGCTAAACAAATAGGGTATCAAAGGCAGGTGGTATCTCATTTTTGATTTGTACAGATATGAGAAATCTATCTGTTAATTAATAAGCAGAGAAAGTCCATTAAGTATCGTGTTCTATTATTGTTAACTCAGAAATTATTGCTTTTCTTGATACAAGTTGGGGATTTTGAAATGAGAAAGGATTTTGCTTTCTTTCTCCTTAGTCACTGGGGACCCGTGATTGTATGTTTTAATTTTAAAAAATTGTAAAACATGCATTGCTTTTAGCAGGTCTTCTGTATACAAGCAGCTCTTGAGTAAATACATTGCACTACAATAGGAAAATGAAGCTCTTTATAACATGCCTTGTTTTGTATTTGCATCCTCACTGTGTGCAGTTCTGGTGCCCCCGAGATGAGAAGAACCTAGATCTGCTGAGCAAGTCCAGGGGAGGCAATGAAGTTGAAAAGAGGACTGGAGCACCTGCCCTATGAAAACACAGGAGAAAGTTGGGGCTGTTCAGCCTGGAGAAGAGAACTGTGGGGACCTCACAGTATCTAAAGGAGCTACAGGGATGCCACAGAGAGGTTCTCCATTGGGAGCTGCAGTGACAGCACAAGGAGTAAGGGGTTCAAACAGAAGAAGTTTACATTAGATATTAGGAAGAAATTGTTGACTGTGAGGGTGGGGAGGTGCTGAACACTTTGCCCAGAGAAATTGTGGGTGCCCCATCCCTGGCACTGGGATGGGGCTGAATGGGGCCCTCCCTGACCCACCTGGTCTGGTGAAAGGTGTCCCTGCCCATCCCAGGGGAAGGAACAAGGTGGTCTTTGAGGTCCTTTCCAATCTACACCATTCTGTGATTCCATGATTCCAGGACTTTCTCAAATGCATGTGCCATTTTTGAATCTGTCAGTTAAGTTCCAAATCTTCATTTCCTTCCATCCTGCTCACTCATTCTGCATCCCTGACAGCTGATTTCCTCTCTTTTTCCCAGTGAGTCCTATCACACTCAGATCTGGTACTCTCTTTTCTCCAGCTCAGCCTACATGAGTATCTACTCCAACTTTAATTTTCTCAGTACTCACCCAGCCCCAGCAGTAACCCCAGCATCTCCTAGCAATGGGTACAGCTTCCTCCTGGCAGGTCTCCACCAAGACCTGACCCCAGAAACCACCTCAGTCAGGGGAGGCTAAGCCTGGGCATCCTCAGCAGCCTTTGAAGCATGAACCTGAGTCAGAACTCACACGCCTCTGCCCTTAGTTTACATTGTAAATGTGAATCCAAGCATTTTATTGTAATTAGCTGGAAGGGGTACAGATTGTAGTTGTTTTATAGAAGCAAAACTATGAAATCTATAAATGTAAAACTGTTATGGTGGCCATAATACATTCAGAGCACTAAATTAAATTATGTCATAATATATAGGCCATTTATAAAAGATATAACTTCTAATGGATTTTTTTTTTTTTTTTTTTTTAATGAGGAGTTCCAGATTGAATATCTTGGCAGCTGAACTTTTCTCCTCAGTCACAGAGGTGCAGACTGTGACAGGGTGATCCCAGCTGGTGTTCCAACCTGGTGTCAGCAGGAGTGACAAGCCAGGTGGCTCCTTCATCTTTTCCTGATCT
The DNA here is from genome assembly GCF_028551555.1 of Melozone crissalis. NCBI lineage: Eukaryota > Metazoa > Chordata > Aves > Passeriformes > Passerellidae > Melozone > Melozone crissalis. Next base: position 15,269,955 of record NW_026535785.1, read on the forward strand.
GGAAGATGAGACGGAAGCTGTGGGGCACAGCACCAGGATCCTGGCTGAGCCCACAGCCTGAGGCAGCCCAGCTGAGCTGATGGGAGCTATTGCAGCTCAATTCTTGCCCATGGAGGAGGGAGGAGGCTGCCTTGGGGCACCTTCCCCTCCCCTGTCAGAAGAGGGCTGCAGAATTCATTCCAGTGAATGATTTCTGCAGGCACCACAGCCCTCTATTTCTGCTCATGTGGTCAGCACTCAAAATATACTGGGAGCTTTCTGCTTCCCTGCTGAAGTCACCAGTGAGTGCTGCTTTCCTCAGCTCCAAAATAAAGCCTTTGCTTTTCATTCCCTCAACTCAGAGGTCTCTGAGAATTGGTCATGGGGGCACCAGAACATTGAACACACAAGTGGCACAAACCTTTGTCAAATACTGGCATGGTCTGGCTGGGGATCTCAAGCAGAGCCAGGATCTTGTAATCCTCTCCTGGGTGGATAATTTACTCTCAGAATAGTCTTGATAGCTCCCTCAGGGCTTCTCTGAATATGGATTAGCAGGAGGTTTCTTGCAAGGCTAAGCTCCTCACAGTGAAGGAACTGAGTCCTTTCACTTATGTTAGCTGGTTATCTGTAAAGAAAGATGGATAAATGCACAAAGCTGAGAATTGCTGAGCACAGGAATGCTAAAGTCACTGATTTCCACTGAAAAGGAGCAAATTCCTTACTAGAGCTACTCAAGGATTTTCAGCTGAATTATTTTCTCTGGAAAATTTCAGGATTCTTCCCCAAAATTATATTCTTTTTACTATCACTGTCCTCAACACCTGCCACTACCTCTGCAGTCCTCTGCTGCCACTTAGCAGCAATCCACTTAGGAATGGAAAAGTTAGGTTTGTTTTTCAATTAAAACATTTTCCCAACCAAGGAACAGTAATGTAAATTTTTCTTTATGGACTACCTTAATTTAATTATTTAAGATCACATTTTGGGGTGGTGCTTTCCCTTGGCAGTCACTTCCTGACAGGACAAGAGACCTGAACACAACCCATGATTTGTCCAAGCAGAAGCCTGTACAGTGAATGTAATGCAGAAACTCATGATGCTCTTGGATTGCACTAAGCAAGAGTGAACTGAAGCCTACTAAATCTCAATTCCACCCCCAAATTAGATGATCTTATTATCAATAACACATGTCATATTCAAAAGCAGCCTGGGCAGCAGATTAAAGGCAGTGATTCTGTCTCTCTACCCTGCTCAGGTGATTTCCCACCTGCAGAGCTGCCCCAGCCCAGGAGGGACCTGGAGCTGCTCAGAGAGCCCACAGGAGGCTCCAGGATGAGCAGAGGGATGGAGCAGCTCTGCTGGGAGGAAAGGCTGGCACAGCTGCCATTGTTCACCTGGAGAGGAGAAGCTTTGGGGTGAGCTCAGTGTGAAAGGAGCCTACAGAGAAACATGGAGAGAGACAATGTACAGGGGATGGAGTGCCAGGACACGGGAATGCCTTCACACTGGCAGGGAGGAGGGTTGGGTTGGATATTGGATAAAATTCTTTACTATGAGGGTGGGGAGGCCCTGGCACAGGTTGCCCAGAGAAGCTGTGGCTGCCCCATCCCTGGAAGTTTCCAAGGCCAGGCTGGATGGATATCTGAGGCACCTGGTGTGGTGGGAGGTATCCCTGTTCCATGGCAAAGGGAACTGGATGGTCTCTAAGATCCTTTCCAATCCAGGACAATCTATGACTTCCTGTTCCTGCCTGTGCTATCCCATCCTTCTGAAACACAGCTCCTAAGTGCAAGAAGTGCCTGTGATGTATTTGTGCAGTGCTAACCCAGTGGGACCCTTAAATCCCCTGCAGCCTCTAGATTCTGCTACATCACAAATTACTCATGATAAGGAGGATCTCTACACCATGGGAGCATAATACACTGACACCACTTCATATTTAAATGTTCTCTGGTTCACAAGCATATACCAAAACTGTCAGATGGGCTTCCAGCTATTCCTACCAGGGCAAACTTATGGTTATTTTGCAAATGTTCATTAGGATTTCAAGCTGTAAAGGAGCATCTCTGAAGATTCACCTTCCAAAAGTGCTCAAATTATTTGTGCAAATGGCGTTGCACTCCATGGATGCTGATATTCCTAGCATCAGTGGCTTTTAAATGGTACTCACAAGAAAAGGCTGTTGAATAGGATTCAATATTGCCCATCTCTTGCATTTAGCTAAAAAAGTCTGGTCTCATCAGAGAATCATTAAAACCTTGACAGAAATAACAGACCATTGGGTATAGAGCAAATCTAAGCAAGCCCTTTTGGTGGTAATCTATGCAGAAGGAAGCAGAGGTTACCCAACAATAAAGGGAAAAGATGCTATTTTTATCCAGTGAGTTTCACTCTGCAGACAGAGAAGCCTGCCTGCTAACAAGTGGTCCCCACACAATGAATATGTGGGGATATGGTCAGTCATTTATCCAGAATAGATGGGGGTTGAGGAAACAGAAAATATTTTGCTGTTCCTCCACCCCAGTCACAATACAACCATTGTATCACATGTGGCACTGCAAATCAGGATAGTCCATTACTATAAATACTAAAAGCAATTTGATCAATGGGGTACAACAGACCTACTGCACCAGGAACTCTGTTTACAGCATCCACGGTGACATTGCAGGTGGACATTTCATTTGCTGGAAAGTTTTCTTTTACACTTCAAGTGCTGCACTTGGGGGTTTATTAAAGGGTTTGCCAGAATTAGCTATATCTAAACAGTGGCAATAAACTTTACCACTGGCCCCTTACCCAGTGAAGGATTTTGTATTTTCACTGGTCAGTGCTGTCCCATCCCCCTGCTTCCCACTACCATCTTCCCTTTGTCTGGTCTGAAACACATTTGAGACTAAACAAATAAACAGCATCAGCTCAGTAGATGGATCTCTAGACCCAAACTCCAGAGTAAATTCCATAATCAACCAGGCTGAATGATGCTTTCAGCAGGCCAGGGCTGATACTCTCTATAATTCACATTCCCTGGGTACACTGCTCCATAATAAAGCTCGAATGTCAGGCGTGTCAGCCAAGAGCTAACATACCTGTTTGAACTAGTCCTGTGCCAATGGAAACATATCACAAACTGAAAACATTTAGCCCACTGTATAATTGTAAATGGATTCTTTTTAACCAAATGAAGAATAATCACTTATACATAAGCACACAAATATGGGAAATGCTAATATATAATAAAGCCTTAAACCACTCCTAGTTGGCATGTTCAGAATAATGTCACTGTAAATAAATGCATTGAAGAGGTTTTAGAGTCCAAGACATTTTTGCCCATTTTTGCCCAGTAGTATTAGTTTAACAGGACAAACTTTCATTATATTCTGACATTTGGTACATACAGTACGTTGTTTATGCACTAAGTGTCAGAATATAAAGATGGTTTAGCCCTTTTATTTATGTATTTAAGAGTTATTAATTTAAGAGTGACCTTATTTAATCAAAACTGCTGTTTAATAAAAATCATGCTCACAGATTTCAAAATAGAGCTTTTGGTTCTGAAGAGACATTAGTTGTTTAACACTCAGATATGTGCTTAGCCTTCCTAAGAATCCTTTTTTCCCCTCTAAGCCTGCAACTCCAGCATGCACAGTGGTTTAATCGTATATTGTTCTCTGAGTACTAACCCTTTACAAATCATATGACATAAAAAGAAAAATAAGTAACATTGTAAAGACAGTAATGAGAACTGTTGAGCTAAAGTGCCTCTTAAAGAAATCCTAATAAATTCCAGAATTTCTAGTCTTCTGGCAAGCTTTCCATTTAGAATAAAATCAATGATCAATGGTTGCAAACAGTCAGCATCAGGCTTGCATGCCTCCAGAGCAGAAAAAACTCATAGACGAAAGATGACATTTAAAGGAAAAAAGCTGACATTGACTCCATCACTGTCATTGCTTCTGCCATAAAGCAGCTTCAAATATTAAAACATTTTTCATCTGTGCTGCATTATTGGCACCAGAAATTGTTTTCTCTCTGTCTGATACTCACTTGAACTGCAGCAGAGCTCCCCAGAGACTCCAGATTGTTACCAAGGCCTCATAACATATTGGCAGTTGATGTGGTGGTGTTCATGTACACTTGCCACTCACAAAGGAGCCTCCCCCCTCCCTCCACACTCACAGGAAAGAGAAAATGCTCCGACAGGAATTTCAGTCAAGTTCAATGAGTTCACTGGCTCGGATGTAGGAGCTGGGGTGCATCCTTCTGAGTGGCCTCCTTGAACTCACTGTGGGTTTGGCTGTGGGGCTGGGGTGGCATGTTCTCCATGCTTCTGATTTTGTGCCAGTGTTTTACAAAGCTGACCATCTGAATTATTTTTTTTCAAAATCTCTGCCCTCCCTTTTCTTAAATGCCTCTTAATTCGTCTCACATTCTGTGCTCAAGCTGTTCCCAGGTAAGTGTTTCACAACTCAATGAGAAAAGCAGAGCTTTTGTTGATCAGAGCATTTACAATCTGTCACTGGGAGGAGTGGCAGATTTAGAGGCACCACGGAAAGACTTTGCTAGCATAATCTTGGCATAACTTTCAATGTAAGCACACCGGTAGTACACAGGTCAGTGAGAACTGATAGGCAAATAAACCCCAACTAATGCATCAGCTCATCAACACAAATTAGGCACCTAAACCTTTAGCAGTCTTTAAAACCCTGCTGAAATGGATGAATATGCTGTATTTCACATCACTAACAAAGCCCCACAAACCCAGGATGTTGTCAAGCACTGGTACACACTCAGTTTATGAAAGATGACACAATTAAATGCAGCTCCACATCATCAGAAATGATTCACGCATCCTCCTACGAGGACGAAGACTGAGCCTTTCATGAACAGAGGCTTCTGTCAGAAGCACTTGCCCAAGATCTAATGTTCAGAGGGCTGTGAGGCAGCAGGACAGGTGAGGCAGCTCTGCCTCCAGTCCCTTTTGTGCATTACGACCATCACAGAGGCTGGAGCCTGAGTCACCTTTGACTTACTATCAAGTGAAACAACAAAGCAGAGCAAAGACAGGCTGTAAATTATTTTCTGTTATTTTCTACTGTCTTCACCCTCCTTGTCAGTGAATACACCCACCTGGACATTCCAGTGTAAAACAGAATGAATGTTGCAATTTGCAACTCTGTCCAGCAATTTCTTTAAGACCCAGGTCTCTGCCCTGTGACATATAAGCAGCATTGTCCCCCAGACCCTTTGAGACTATTTGCAGTTATGGGAAAGCAAAAAATTAGGGCTCAGGCTGACAGGAAGCAAAGATTTGCTCACTGTTCACAACTTCACCACCTTCATCCACCTTTTGACCAACAGAGCCAAGGGACTGCTACTCAAAACATTTCCAGCAGCTGGGGCATGACAGCACACAGAAGCTCACTGTGGTGTCTGAGCCTGCAGCATACCACAGCTCTTACAAGCCATAAACCACTCATGTCAGCATCCCTCACACCACCAGGCTGGGAATTGGCCTGGAATGCTGCTCCTAGTGTCACACTGCTTCTCGTGTCATGGTGCTCCTTGTGCCACATCCCTCCCAGTGCCACACTGCCTAGCACCAACCAGTGTCACAGACTGACACAGCTGCAGGGCAAAATCGGCCCCTGAGGGATTGTCCTGCTGCCTGGATGGCCGTGCTGCTGCATCCTGGCTCCAAAGAGAGACTGAGCTTCCACTACCATTGTCTCCCTGTGGTGCTGTCTCACCTCATGAGACAGGCTTTTAAAAGTCTGGACAACCAGAATTAAAAGGGTTAAATCACATATAACCTTCCAGAATAGAAACCCTGGAAAATCCTTGTCCCTGGGGCAAACCATTTCACACATGACAAGCTGCTTGTCCCCCTCCTGCCTGGCCCCAGGAGAAGACCCAGACACCACAGCCCTGAGCCCTCTCATGTACCTATGACTGCATTGTGCAGCCCAGTTTGTGAACAAAGCCAAGCCATGAAGAAAAAATGCTGCCAGAGGTGCTGCTCAGGGTGTTATCCACCCCTCAGCTGTGGATAACAAAGTCTCCAGGTACCAGTGCCCAAACCTGCAATAGGATGGTTGGTTTTACCAAGCTGAGCAAGTTCTGACAATGGCTGGATGACTTGACAGGGCCATGTCCTTGTCTATCATCTGCCCCAAACACAGTTATTTACTTTTCTCTGGAGGTGCTGGAGACCTGGCCAGCTGCATGAAAGCCATGGACAAAGGCAAATGCAGTACAGAACTGGGTATTGGTTAACTCCTATCACAGAAGAAAACCAGAAATGGAAAATGCTGTATTGGAGCATAGGATGGTGCAAGGGACAGGGATTAAGGTGAGAGGAGAATGATTTTTATTGCCAAAGGGTTTGGTTTGTCTCAGAGGAAGGCATCCAGCATCGCTTCCTTTGGGATTTGTTTTTTTTCACAATGTCACTAGGACACAGTTTCCTGGAGACTGACAGCATTAAAAAAATTATAGGTTTTCAGTCTATGAAAAGGAAGTAATCATTTGCCACAGACCTTTTACTGGATATTATCTCATGAGTCATGACCCATATCAAGAGAGCAGCCGTTTGAGCCTGACTTGAAGAGCGAGTGGTTGGTAATGTTCCCCATATATTCCTGCAGGTAACAAGTGATATTTAACTGAGAGGGCCTGCATAACTTGGCTTGCTGGCCCTTTTAACTCAAGTAACTGCCTGAGAGTGAATGACAGACTAGAGAGATTGTGTTGAAAACAAACAGAAAGAGAAATCAAATAAAAAGTATCTGTGTGGGTTGTTTTATTGTAGAAGTGAATGACAGCATTAGGATTTAGACCTCCTAGTTTAACACATCCTGCCTTCCCTAGTTTAATAACTATACACACAACTAAAAGACAGCATATAAAAACATGTAGCGATTTAGTGGATCAGGGTTGCTGTATTTGGATTATCAGGGCATTTAGGGGGAAAAAAAAAAGAAAGACCACACAGGGAGACAGCGCAAAGAGCCTCTCCACAACCATCTGCCACAACATCACGTAGCTCTGTAAACTGACAGACACTCCTTTAGCAGGGCCCAGGCACGTCAGATGAATCAATCAATCAAAAAAATTCTTATGAAACTTAATCACGGAGGGTCGTGTTAGGGAGTGGGGAACAGATTAAATTACCACGGTATTAGATACGGGAAATGATTTCTGTCAAAACCATCTTTACTGCAATTATAATATGTTAATTATGTATTTCATTAAGTAAGTGGATTAGAGTCTGCACAGATGAAATCACGCTGAAGGCTTTGAATCATTTGCTGAGCGGTGTGGGAGGACTGGTGTGAATGGAACTCAGTTAATTTTGAAAACTTTCACATGCTAAACATGTCCCCCCCCCAAGTGCAGGAAATAAATGCCTCCCAGATTGTTGTGTAAAACATCCAAAGACCACATTAATTTTAGTGATGTAATCAGATCATGGCTGATGTGGTCCAGGAGCTTGTCAAAGATGCCATAAATGTGTTCGTGTATAACGAAGCTGCACTGCTCCAGCCACTGGAGGAAGATAACTTGCACAGGAGACCAGATTTCTTTTTGTCTGTGCTCCAGAACAGAGCAGTGCACAGCACAGAAGGGAATCACAGCCCCCCCTTATTTTAGGTACTGTATAGTCATGTATGCAGCTGCCAGCACAGGCTGACTGCTACATTTAGTCTGCAAACACACTGGAGCAGCACAGCTCTGCAGCACTCTGCATCTTTTGTGCTCCTGCCTATTTCTCATTCAATGGCAAAAAGGCACTGGTTTCATAGGAAAGGGCTACTTAATGATGTATGAGCAGCAGTCCTGGTGAGCCAATAACTTGCCATGTGTGTCTGAAGGGACTCATGCTGGGTGACAGCCACTGGTGTCAGTAGAACCAAGCTGATTTACACCATGGCAGGATCTGGCCCAACACTGTAATCTTTATATTTTTCAGAACGGATTATTGATGTCTGTAGGTACAGCAAGAAACCACCTGCAGAAGCTGTGTGCAAACCTTTTCTTAGTTTGAATTCTGTGTGAGTGAATGAGAAGTATTTCTGTCTCAGTAGCTGGATGTTCCTCCTGCATTTAACGCCGTGCTCTTGACAGAGAAAAGAACAGGAAATAAGGGAAGATCATGGTAACTATTGTTCTCCTCACTCCTCAATAAATTAAAAGGCTCATTTTAGAGGTTTATCTTGGAAAGGAAAATTAATGAATAAATAAAAATAAATGTGTCAAGCTATAATTAACAAAAAGAATTGGGCATCTTGTCATGGGATTGTACTCTTAGCAGTAGGTAACCTTCCATTCATAGGAGACTACTCCACATATTAAAAATAAAAGGGCATTCAGTGTCACAAAGGAATAAATCTTTCAGCTCTTGCATATCCCTCTTTTCTTTGGAATAGCTTCCAGGGTAGCAGAAGGTAGTTTAAAATATATCAGAGAAAATAAGAGCAAAATAATTAATTTTAAAAAGAAGAACATATACAATATACATAAATTTGCCTCATCCCAATTATTTAGTTATCAGTAATAATCACAAGGGATTTAAAAGGAGGAAAGAATCTGAGACAGCATAACACCCTGCATGGAGTGAACGTTGGTGTAAATGACTGGAAAAGGTTGGCTGATTTGATGAAAACCCAATCAGACTCTCTAGGGAGATATTACTTTCCTCATTATTCCACTGATTGGCCTTATTTCATCTGAAGAATGCAGCACATTCTTTACAGTGCTGGCAAGCCTCTTTAACAATATCCAAGGAAAAAAAGCCCTATCACCTCTGTAATCGAAACAACAAGGAAATTAACCAGAGTCCCTTTCCTCAGGGAACTGTTACAGAACCCCCAAAATCTCCTGATGGATTGGCACAGAGGAGCTGCGAGGCAAAGGGGGTGGGGTTTTTCTCAGATTTGGCACACAGCAAAAGCCTTTCATAAATTTGCTAAAAGCAACTAAAACAGCAGGCTCAAGCCATAACTCCTCCCTCTGCACTGGAAAAAAAAAATAACACTCGAGTTGTTTGCTTGTAGCAACCTAATCTTAACCAACAGTGACATAATTTACTAAGGGAGTTCGTTCTTCTGATACGAAATTTGTTATGCCCACATCACTGTGCAGGGCTTTAGAATAAAGCAGCAATTTCAAGTCAAGTACAAAACACACTTGTGAAATTCAGTCTGAGAACTGTGTTATCAATGGCCTCAAGCTTGCAATAACTGTTAATTAAGTGTATTTTTCATTATTCTTTAGCAAAGAAGCAAGATTTAATGATGTTAGTTAACAATAGATGATAATTTAGAGTAGTGACAATAGTTTAATTATTCACACACATATAAAAGTTAACTTCATAACTTCTTTGTAAGAACAAGTTCATTTAAAATATTTTGAGCAGTGCATACAATTACCACATATGGTGTCTTGCCACACCATTTCTGTGGATACAAGTCAATTTGCTACAGAATTATCTCCTTCATCAGTGATGCAGGAAAGGAATTCTTAGCCTTAATTTTTTGTTGCTGTTGCTGTTGTTTGGGAGGAGAACTGACTTTACTATCAATAGATAGCAGAGGAGCCACTTGGTCAAAAACTGAGTCAGAATCCTCAAACAATGGGTCTCAATATTGCCTAAGCTATTTCCAAACCTTCTACCAAGGCCTTTGTTGAATTACAGGAAATACTGTGGGCAGAGAACAAAATTACAGCCTGTGATAAGCTGGAAAATGGTGCTCAAAACCTACTTGAACACCAACTTCTGAATACATTTGAGTGTCTTGAGACCATCAATATCCTAAACTAAATCTAGATTAAATGTAGTGAAGAGTGCTTTCTAAGGGGAGCTTTGTTTCTGGTGTTCTAACAGAAAATCAAAGGGGATATGACTTTGACTCAAAGACTGTGAGTAGCCAAGAAAATTATAATTGTGGTGCATTTAAATATAAAATTATTCCAAAGAACCACCTATTGAGTAAGCACTAATGATTCATTCTGTTCAACCAATTCTTCTGTTACAATGCTGTATTTTGTACATTTTGTTCTCCTGTCAATGGACAAGCCTAGGCACCCAAATAGCCAGCAATTTTAGACTAGATTTCCTGCTTGGGAATGTAGAGATGCTCCTCAGTTATCACTCAATAAAGCCTCTCAAATATGTCTGTCACACAGAGAATTAGAACTCAGTAATAGTATGCAGTATCTATTTTCAGCCAACTCTTTGATTTACTGTTTTCTCCAAAGCTGTGCCTGAAAACCTGCAGGGATAATAAGCTGGTAGCCTGATCCACTGGCCCAGTCTGGCTAGTCTTTCTCTCTGCCAAGATCACATTTTAAAAGACAGATTTAAGACCAATTAAAGATTTCACAGCGTCCGACACCATAAAGAGCTATGACGGTCTCTAATTTCAAAGAAAGGTTCCTCCCCTCAAGACAGAAACACTGAGGAAAAAAAGCCACTGTAGATGTACCCTCTTACACCCATAAAATAGCAGCTGAGCTGGTGGAAAGGTTAAAATTATGAAGAATACTTCCTTTTGCAAGAACTTTCTTGTTTTGTAGGAGTTTTGTTCCTAAGCAAGGCCAGCTGAAAGCGAGGTCAGGCCAAGCTATTCATTTGATTTAGGCATGCATAATTGGCACCCACGTTTTGTACTTGCACATCCCTGAGGGTGCTCTTGGGAGGCCCCCTCAAGTTTTGAGTGGTTGCAGAGTAATGATGGAAATGTGGGAGACATTACATTCCTGCTCTGAACTGGCTCAAGTGCAATTAATTACACCTTTTTCTCCTGCTGGATTCACATTACCATGAAAGCCAGGGCATTTGTTCTTCCAGCAAACGCAAGAGCCTTCTTTTTGTCAAGCTTATCAGAGTCATACAATTCAATAGTGAATCTTCTTGGGATGAACAAATATTCTGTGTATAATAGAGCCAGAAAACACTACTACCTCAGAATATGCTTGTCCGTCAGTGCACTGGGAGCAAGGAGAGACTGCCTGACCTTTGGATGTGTATTTAGGGGAGCACCTTTCTTAGAAGGTGGTGCCCATGCTCTGGAGCCAAGCATCTGTTATTTTATACTAAAACTCTGCTACTTTTAACAATATCAAGCTCAGTGCCTGTGATTGTTTGCAAAATTCAGACAATAAGACAAAATTCACTGTTTTGCAAGTGATGCTTGCTGAAACCATAATGATAGTTTAAAAGATGAGCTAAACAAACTCAAACTTTGCCATGCTATCAAGCATCAGCTCCTTTCCTCTCTGGCCCTCAGAGGAAAGAAATGTGAAGGAAAATCTCAGGATGAGTAGAAGTGGAGGACATGAAGGAAAAGAGATTCAGTACCACTGAGAACATCTTGAGGAGAAGACACCAGCAGCTCTGTGGTCTGTGTATCTCCTGGGGTTCCTACAACCTGCATGATCTTCTTGCATGACTTTGGTTCATCTTAAGAAGAAGAAATATCTGTTCTTGATCTATTGCAGACATTTTTTCCCCAGCAGGCTTTGAAGGTCACAACCATGCCCACACTGGGGACGGGGATGGTTTCCCTCACACAATAACTGACCTGTGGGTGATTTGGGGGCTGGATCACTCCATGGAGAATGCTCTGCAGGCTGTTTTGCAAGCCCTGCTCAGCTGCCATGCCCTCCCCTCCTTGCCCAGGGGCTCTGAGGAGGAGGAGCAGGCACAGCAGCAGCCCTGGGCAAGATCCCTTATCCGAGCTCGGTGCTCCTCACAGTCAGGGCCAGGCAGCCCTGCCTCACATCTGCCTGCACACAGGCAAGGCTCACCTCCCCAAAGACATCCATTAACCACTGATGTTTCCATCAAGGGAAACACGCTTTTATTTTCCTGAGAAACAGATGTGAAAACGCATTCCAGGGTACTGTAAGCCAGTGATCTCTCAAGACCACACCTTGAGCTGCAACGCTGTGGAGAATTTAGCTGGACAGAATCACCCAATGCCTTTGATGAATCCAGAATGTTACACATCACTTATTTATTGCACTCTTCACTAAAGAAGCCTCATTTTGTAATGATGGAATATTATAAGATCTGATTACATTGCACATGACATGGGCTTATATCCTATCCACAAAATATTTCAATTAAATTTGGCAATCTTGATGTGCCCTCTTGATCAAAAAAAACCCAAAAACAAACCCAAAAAAAAACACCCAACAAAAAACCCCAAACTGATCTAGGAGATCATTGTTCATCTAAATAGTACAAGAAATCAAGCAGCAACATCAACAACTTTAGTAAATACAGCAGCTGAACTGGCTGTACAAAATGTTCATTCAATTCGACTCCATCCCAGCTTCTGAATTTTAAATTAAACTAAACCAAAAGATGCTAAATTAGAATAACCTCTGAAATTCCTCCTATATAATTTATTTAGGATTTCCATCTAAAATTCATTAAAATCACTAGCTTGAGCAGAATTTCAACCTTCAGCATAGAAGGATGTACAACTGAGTAAATTCATTTTTCCTGTTTCATTTAGGTATGGTGCTTAGCTCCGGCATTATACAGAACACCTCACTAAAGGACAAAAAAAGGGGAAAAAAAAGAAAAAAAAAAAAAGAAAAAAACCCCTCTTGCTCTCCTGTTTAAAAAAAAAGAAAAATCAACCTGCTTGCAAGTCTTGTGCAGTCATTTATGCTCTTCTTGTAGAACTCAATCTGGCTCATCTTCTAATCCTCTCCAGCTCTCATTTATCCCAATAAACAGATACTGACTCTTGTGTGTCCTGACTCGGGTAGCTGAGCTCAAAATGTGTGTGGTATTTGAAGAAAGCTCTCACAGAGCTGCTTTGGATGAGGTAAAGTGCTTTGAGACCTGCTCCTTGTTAGGCAAAAAAAAAACCCCAACAAAATAAAATCCCTGCAATATGTGCTGTCCAGTTCCCAGAAGTGGGAACAAAGCTAAGTTAACCTGTGAGCTCTGTTCTTGTTAAACACTGACAGAAAAAAAAAAAAAAAAAAAGAAAAAAAATCAAAATGAGATTTTTCTATTCTTCCCCAAGTGGTCCTTAAAGATAAACAAAGATATGAAGCCAATAGTACTAAAAATATTTGGCCAGCAAAGCAGCCAATTTTAATTTTTGCATACTGATAATGTGGTTGGGCAGTTTAGAAGCCATGTTCACCAACCTGCAGTCAACTTGTGAGTGCTGATTTCAGACTAAACCCAGCTCTCAGTCAAATCACTTAAGCTTGTCTAGTTTTTCTTTGAAGCCTGGGAAAAATCACAGTTTTTGACCAATTGCCATGGAAAACTATAAATCAGACTCTGGTCATTGAAAGTTAGACTCAGGTTCACCATATGGTTTGTAAACCTGGAGAATCACTGAGTTGAGTTTCTGATGAAATCTGAAACATTAGCTGGTTTCACATGGTTTCAGATTCCCTTGCAAACATTTCAAACTCCCCATTCTCTCAGAGCATAAATTCTTTCATTCATTCCAGTGCGTGTTAGGAGATCACAAAGGAAACTTAAGATTAAAAAGAAGGAAAAGGTAGAAACGTACAGTTTTCACAACTGTGTATACAACCAGCTTAATGACCCGGACAAATGCACTTAATTAAGCATTTATGTGCACAATTACCCAGTTTGTGAATAAAGTCTCTACAATTTCGCGTTCTAAGTGGATGTCAGATGTGCCTAGACTGTACAGAACCTATGGTAAAACTGACCTTAGCAAAACCTGGCCTTCAGCCTAATCAATTGTTTTATCTATTTCAAGGCGTGTATAAAAAGTCAGATATATTCACCACATCAGCTCGGTGTAAAACTCAACAGCCAACCTGGGAGGTTGGGTTTTTGTTTTGCAAGATTGTCAGTGTAACTCGCTCTAGGTGTTTGGAAGCTGAGAGAGGTTTTCTTTTTTATAGCAAAGTACGGAAACAGTTGAGAAAAAAAAACAACAAAAACAACCCTGCAGTCTTTTTCCATTTTGGTGAGAAATAGTTAATGTTCCATAGTCTTTGATTTATTTATTAAAAGTATTTTACCAGGAAACACAACAGAGACAGGCCTTCTCATTTACAGTGAGACCCCAGAGAGCAGTAAATTTACATACACAAAGGACTAGCATCAACCCCTGAACCTTTAATGTTTATTTTGATAGCCCACCCTGCTGGTAAGGCCTTTTGTTAAGAAGCCAGGTACAACAAGGCAAGGATCCAAACAAACAACAGTGGCAGCTTTGTTGACCAGGTCATATGATGTCCTGCCCTTGAACAGTACCCCTTGTCTTTTTACCCTTTGCCCCCAGAAAATGAAGTTAGTTAGAGTCCCTGTGGCAGATTTAGCATTTCCTTTCAGTGTCTGCCAATCTATCAAAATTCAGCTACCGCTGTGAACCCATCAACTCAGCGCAAAAAAGAACAAGGCTTACCACGGACCCCCTCAAAGTAGCAATCATTTATCCCTTCCTGAACTTTAGCTGACCTTTGTGAGCACGCCAGCAGTTGGAGCATGCAGCACCTTGGCGGGGACGACCAAGGCTCTGGGTTTTTCTCTCTCCCCACCCAGCCCCAAACCCGAGCTTTTATTTCCTTTCATCGATAAATGCGCTGCGTTCGGGAATAACCACGTGAAGGGAAATAAACTCTTCAGCAAGAGGATGCAATTGAATGAGGATGCAGCATGCAAAAGAATAGAAACAAATAGAAATACTCTGCAGTTTAGCACCACTTTGCAGAGGAGATAAACAAAACAAGTGGATTCCATTCACAAAGATTTATCGGAGGGAGGAGGGGAGATATTGTTCGCAGGACACAAAGATGCATTTATATACAAATAATTGCAAAGTAAAATGAATCATATAGAGCATTCAGCTCCAAAACTGAGACTACCACACGGCTACAATATATTGGCCAAATATTGTGGTGGGTTTGTTTTATTTTTTAAAGCAGCAGGAAAATCTAGATTGCAGGAAGGGTTATACACAGTGTAACTCCCACCGTAAATTTAAACTGACCTAAGGGACATAATTACATACATCTCATCATGAGACAATATACTTTTTATTTGTTTGAATTTTATTTGTATTGGTGAAACTGACCTGAAAGTGACACAAGTTTATTAGAAAAAGGACTCTCAAAAACAGAGTGGGCTGGTCTTCTTACTCAAGATGGATGTGCCAACTTCTAGTATGATTAGAGAAATGGATAACTCACTAACATCTGTGCAAACTACAATAAAAAGGGATTTAGTGTTACCCCAAGGAAGGTAAAAGAGGCTGTCTGTCCATTAAACGCTTTATTACAGTGCCAGCAGCTTTTTTCTAACTCAGTTATTCCTGCACAGAGCTCAGCACTGTGACTGCCTGTCATCCTTACCAGACAGTGCTTGGGGCTCCGTAGTTTTTTTGTGCAAGGTAGATGACAATCAAATGACTCATTGAGCAGGGAAAGCGCCTGACCCCTAGTGAAGGATTAACTACGGAAAGTGAGTGTGATCATGTCACACCATTACTTAGAATTTTCACAGTCAATTTCTGAAAATATGAGATAAGTCCTTAAAGAGACAGCTCTTTCAGGAAGCTCTATGAGCCAGCAGAAATTCCCTCCCACTACAAAGGCAGGCAGTGCCATCACGGAGACATCTGCTCAGCTGTAAACCAAACACCACCCTTCTCATCACAGCAGACAAGGTTAAGAGCGAGCGAGACCAAAATCAGATGGCGTAGACCATTCAGGTAGTCCAGGCAGAAAGCAAAGTGGTGAGAGAGAGGACTATTAAATCCTGTGCAGTGACACAGTGTCTGTGGTTAGGTTAACACAAGGACTTTGAACATTGTGAACATTAAAATCTCTATGCAAACACAGGTGGGCATTTCACGGGATCCTTCTTCTGTATTAAAAAATAAAGCCTCTCTCACAGTATACCACATGAATGCAACTGCCCAGAGACTGCCCAACAAATCCATTGAAAAGAGCAAATTATTCACTCTGCAAACACATCCTGTGTCATGGATGGGAATGCCTGTCCCTCCATGGCACTGCTGGACTACTGCAAGGAAATCTCAAGAAAAACCACAAAAATACTGTTGGGTTCACCAGCAGCATTAAGCCCTGGCTTGTTGCCTCTGTGAACCTATTATCACTTTCTCACATTAAAAGCCCCTCGTGGTATAGGAAGAGAGGCCTGACCCATTAATCAGCAAATGAAGGGCCCATTTGCTCTGTTTTTACATAACACGTTTTTTTCATGCACAATTCTAAATGTGAGATTCATCAAGTTTCCACCTAAAAAAAAAAAAAAGCAATTCAGCCTAAGAACCTCAAAGCTTGGGCGTGCCAAAATGAGTTAACATCTGCTGCTGCTTGAATCTAATTGAAATGATTCATTATAAAATTTACAGATCTGCTTAATGATTTTGTATTTCTTTTTCAGAATCACCTTGTTCATTATCTCACCTTAGGTAAGCTGAATTCAGCAGAGCTGTAGTCTCCCTTCCAGGCTGGAGTTTACATACAACAATTCCAAATAAAGGGAGGATGATTTTTTTCCTTTGACATTGTGTTTGTGATTTTTTTTTCTTTTTGTCTTTTTTTTTTTTTTTGGTGAATACACTCCCTCAGAGAAAAGCTCCATTATCATCAAACAGAGACCCATTAGGGGCACCTTGGAAATTTGGACCCTTTTACTAGAATCAGGGCTTAAATAGCACTTTAATTTATGGCAGTTTTCTGGCTGATGGCATTTTTGCTCTCAGGTAAGGTCATCCCAATATATATCCGTTTAGAGAAAGCCAACACAAGAATCTTTTTATGCTTTTTTATTTTCAAGTAGCCAACTACTCAGCTGCTAAAAT
Source organism: Melozone crissalis (assembly GCF_028551555.1). NCBI lineage: Eukaryota > Metazoa > Chordata > Aves > Passeriformes > Passerellidae > Melozone > Melozone crissalis. Next base: position 15,286,781 of record NW_026535785.1, read on the forward strand.
GTAAGTCACATACAGAATGTATGCATGCTTGATTCTACACTGTTTTTTAAAGGGAAAATGCTTTATGTGTGTGAAAAAGAGAAAAGTGAAAGAAAAAAAATGGATAAGCATGTGAATAATTAGATCAGAGATAGATGCCACCTTTTCTCAGTGTTGAAACTGTGAGGAGAAAAAAGTGCTACCATATAATTGACATAATTGATCTATTTTTTTCCCTTTTTTGCTGCAGTAATTTTTTATGCATGCCATTGTTGCTGTTATTATCCAAGATGTGATCTTGTGTGGTTGATAATACTGACTAGATATGAATACTGGTAAGTACCAGCCAATCACAAATCTATAGTGTCTATTTCTGCATCACCAGGTGCTATCTCATGGGAAATATCCTCTTTTTTGGCAGGCACACAGCGCTCTGCATTATCTGTCATTTTCATTAGATTCAAGCTACAGCTGAGCCAAAAAGACTTAGTTCTAGCATATGTGCTCGAAATGGCCAAGATGAGATTGTCCAAATTCACCCTTTCAGGATTGTATTAGAAAACAACTGGAGCTAAAGCTAAAAATTAGAGCTAGCAAAGTATCTGAATTACATTTGGGAAACTGCAAACACCATAAGCTCAAAAGATTTCCAGCTTATCACAGTCATCACCTCCAAAAGCTCCAAGGAGCCTAAGTCAGCAATTTCTATGTTTTTCAACACTTCTTTTGTGCAGACTAAATGTGATGATGTCAACAAAGAAGAGCAAGGACATCACAAGAAGAAAAAATCCTTCTGTTTTCCAGTGGCTCAGAAAACTACAGCTAGAAGCCACTGATTACATGCAAATGCCATATTTAATAGGTCAATGTTATTATATTCTGAGTCAGCACTAATATATTAGTTGGGACTGTTGTTTATTAATAATTCTGTAGCTAAACTATATGAAATGGGACCTCGAGCCTTTCTTCAATTACAATAAAATAGTAATATGTATCCTCCATCTAATGAGGACAGGCTTAATTGGGATGGTTGCTTTATTAAGATACCTCCCAGGAAACTAATTTGGTATAATGTTAGTGAATAGCTGTGACTGCTGTTTAATTGGGATGGTACTAACAAAAACTCTGCTTAATGGGGATACATTTGGTCAGTACCAAGGGGTTAAGTGATACTTAACTTGGTGTTAAATGGGTGTGAAATTCTCAGTTTTGTTCTTTTAATGAAGACATAGCTAACTAGGGGTCAGGCAAGTAAAACAGGCAGGAAAATAGAATTCTATCACTATCATTTCTGTCCTCTCATTTCATTGCAAGAACTTTCAAAATGGCAAATGACTCCTTGATAGCATTCATTCAGTTCCTCAGATGTAATCTTCATATTCTGTTAAAATTTATTAGCCTAAGACTTTCAACCTAGTACATTTTCATTGAAAGAAGATTTCACATGACTGAATTCATGTGATTTCATCTTGCATTTAGGAGGCATTTTTGGGTGGTCACTTAGCCAAGGGCTATGGAGAAGCCTTTACCCCACTTAAATCTGTTTTAGTTCCATGAGCTGAGGCATGAGTCTTCTGCTACTCCTATTCAAAGTGATGGAACTGGCAGGAAGGCTCAAAATGAAAATCCAAAGCCATACCCATGTCAGTTCTCCCAGCCATATGCATGAGAAAATGTATTTGTAGTAAAGTTCAATCTCGTGTAACAAGCAAATAGCTTACACAGACCTTCCTCCTGCATGTAAGCCTTTTACTCAGGGAACCAGGGAAGCAGAAACAGTAACTTGATCTCAGTGATCAACACATATATAGGAAGTTTCCAATAGCACTGCACCTACCAGTATCTGTGGTACATATTAGCTAATAAATGTTTTATATCAAGAAGTTTTGGTCTATGGAATTCAAACCCTTAATTACGAGCTCTACACCACATCTAAAACATTTATCAACTAATATTGAATAGCAAACATCTGTAAAAATCAATCTCTTTTTGTGGCTCATTTGCAAACCAAGGAAGAACTAAATTGTGCATAATAAGCACAAAAATGATCAGAAGATCTGCAGAACTGGCATAAAAAGATAAAAGGATATCCCATTGTGGGACTACTGCATATCTTTACCTACAACTAGAATTCAGGGTTTATTGGTGACAGGAAATGAACCTGTTGGCATTTAACAAAAATATTCACAAGAAACCAAGTTGAAGTCTGTGTTTTAAAATCAAACTTGAAGTAGGAGTCCAAAACAAATTTTAGGTCATTGTTAAAATTTAGTGTTGCCGGGGATGTTGTTTAATTTACTCTTGTTGTACAGTCTCTCTATTCAGATTGGGGGAGCTTTGGGGATCAAATTATACTTTCTTTGGACCACTAAATAAATAATCAAATACCTTTAAGCTACTGTAGTTCAAATCAAGGCCTTCACTATAATCTGCTAAATAAGAAAAATACAGAAACTCTCTTACATTTTTAACTAATTCATTGGCGTGATAATAGAACCAAGATGAGTGACTCTCAAAACACTGAAGAGAAACAATTTATAAATAAAATTTCAAACTGTCTTTCACGAAGTCTAAAGTTACCCAGTATGTAAATTGCCCTATTAAAAGGCAAGAAGAATTATGGTTTTTTCAGCAATCAGTTTAATTAGATTGAAATATGTCAATAGAGAAATGTAGTAGTTGTGCAGAGGAAAAGCGCTTTAGAGAAGTGACTGAGGTGTGACATGAAAACTGAAAAACATTCATGAGCTGAGAAGGTATCAAATGCACAGGATCTATTAGTTCTGCAATAAACTAACAGCTTCACCAGTGTGAAGATGCTGACAACATTCTAAGATTGCATTTGGCCTTTTTGTCACATAACTGCTCTTCCATTCTCATAATGGGCACATTAAAAAAGGAGAGTTTTGTGCAACTTCTCTTTTGAAAGGAGCCAGAGAATTTTGATGAGAAACACTCCTAATCAACCCTGAGGAGTATGATACAGGAAGCTTATTCACTTTCTGTAGTGAATAAACTTTTTTTAAAAATAGTTCTTTCCATTCCACATCTCACTGCAGTAGGGTGAACTCAGTTTTAACCAGAAAAATCATCATGCAAAATTCTACCTCAAGGTAAGTAGGAACTGGAAGGAACTTCAGGAATACAATTTGGCCCTAAAAACATCTGTGCTTACATCTTCTCTGGAATTTTTTGTAAAATGTCTTAAAACTGAAGGTCCTGGCTCAGCCTTTCATTGGGCAGTGGTGCCAAGAGGAAAAGGTGAAGGACATGAAATCCTCAGCAGGGCAGGTACAGGTGATGCACCAGGGGGTTCCTGGTGATGAGCAAACTTAGAGATCATCCCAGACCACAACCAAAGCATTGATGGTCAGATGACCACCAGGACTGATGCTCAGCAATAATAATATTATTATTGTGAAAAACTTCGCTGATTGGAGCACAATTGTGGCTTTGAGGGCACAAGGAAGATAATGGACCATACCTTGAGAAATCAATTTGTATTTCTCCTGTGGGGACAAATGAGGATTTTGCTGCAGCAAATCTGGAACGCTAATAAGGGCTTAGAAAGGCTCTGGAAGAGGTAAAATACTGCCTTGATTTTGAAAAATGGGAAAATATGGTTTGTAATTGGCCTGGGTCTTCAAAATTTGCTTACGGTCATTGTTGGCTAAATACTTTTTCCCAGGATTCTCTGTGTCCTATGATCTGTAGCTGATGAAGGTAGTTAGGGGAAAACATTTAAATGGCAATTTGTGTCTGAACAATTGCTGCAAAAATTAACAAAACACTGAAATATTATGCAATAGGATCTTTGAAAACTTCCCACATTAAACTGGGGCCATTACCTACACTGCAACTTGAACTTTGAAGAGCTTTGTATGTTATAAAGTCTTGGGGGTATCATATTGTTGTAACAAACATACCTCATATTTTTAAAACAAATATGCACAATGAAACTACAGCTAAAGCAAAAATAACTAAGCAAAATTAACAGGCAAATTCATTGAAGTTTATATTCCATATCAATTTAAATATCAAGTGCTGAATGTGACTGGGTTTTACACAGTACATAGATAACCAATAAAACTCCATTTTTTCCTTGGTACTGTATGTAATCCCTAGAAAATCACCAACAGCTAATGCAAAAACAAAAGCCCACTGCAGACCTGTGTGCTTTTTGCTTCTCTGAAACTACACAAATTCTCCATTCTGCTGGGGTTAAGGGTTGGTGGTCTCATTTGATCCACAGCGAGCAGCACGACGTGGCTGGTGAGGCTTTGGCACCATTCAGGGTGATTGGCAGCGTTTGCTCAGGAGAGGCCCGAGGCTGGATGATGAAGTAACTTCCATTATAGAGCACAGACAAGGTCAGCTGCATGCAGAGAGCAGCAGCAACAAGTCCTGGTCCCCAAAGCCTTTGTCCCGCTCAATGTATGCTTTTGTGTTTTGCTGATATGCTTTAACCAAAGAAATGTTTTTCAGCTTTTAGCTGCTATGTGCACGGAGGTTATCAAAACTGTGGGGAAAATTACATCCCGTGTACAAGTTAAAAAACAACTGTGCTTATCTACTGCATCTAAAACAATCTGTCATAGATGTTTTTGCAATACTCTAGATAGAATGATTGATTTTAGAGAAATTGTTTGGACTGTGTCTCTCAGGAAATCTGTCCATAGAGCAGTAAGTAAGAATAACAGTTGTGTTTTAGGAGTTTGCCCAGGTTTGAGAGGCCCACCTGCAGAGCAGCTCAGAGTCCACCAGCTTGCCTACAGAAATGGGGTTGCTTAGAGCTGGAATGGAGCATTTGACAGTGCTGTCCAAGCTGAATTTTTCCAATGAAAATCAGAACTACAGTAAAACAGGCCTGAAAACCCAATACGAAGTTAGAGTTTGTAGGAATGCTCATAGGACCAACTTAAGTACTGAGAAAGACACTCATGCCACAGCCTGGATTTTATTACCCAATAGTTCACAGGACAAAGCCATTTAATAAACTGAAATTCAGCTTATGCAAGTGGGCAAGTAACAGTTCTCAATCCTTGCTATAATCCTAGTGCTTTGGTACCTTTGCTTTCCATGAGTCTATCCACGAGCAAAACCTCTGCTAAGACAAAGCAGCCAGGAAAAGCCTGCAGAAAAGCTCATGCAAGTCAGCTTTTCCAACATGCCCCTAACAGAGCTCTCTTCAGTTTCTTTGTTAACAGCATTAAATGGTTTCCTTCTCCTACCTGGAGAAACAAAGGCCCTGCTGCCTGGAACTTTGAGTTATTAATTACAGTCCATTTTGTTCCTGGCCAAGGTCTGATCCCAAGGTCACCAGGGAGCACTGACAATATTCCACACTGTGTATTTAGCAGTCCACCTAATCCCTTTCTCTCCTTCCCTCTGTATGTACAGCCATCTCTCATTTGCATGCTGTCAGACAGTGCAGCTTGCAGGGGGGAAAGCAAAATGTACAGTAGACAATGTACCAAATTTCTTTCAAATCACAGGCAACAAAGCCCCCCAAACTACATTCTTAAGTTAAGAAAGAATTCACCTTGCTGGAGCCTCATGATGCTGCTGACAGATTATCCCCATTATATGCATCTATTTACTTTGCTAATCAATTAAAACACTGAAGTTAACATATGCCATATTAAGTGGTACATATGCTATGAAACAGTTTGTTAAAAAAAAAGAAAAAAGAAAAAAGCAGAAATACTTTTGTGAACTTCTGTTCCCATCTGATGTTTTAAAACAGTCTTGAAAAATTATCATTTTCTAGCCCAAACACAAAAGCATTTCTCCCACCCTCTGCTGTGGCAGCTGAAGTTAATGAAGGAGACCTTAGGGGAGAAGAGAAGCAAATGAAAAAATCCCCTCTTTGACATGATATTGGCCATCAAATCTTGTAGAAGTGTCTTAAAAAATGTTTAGGGTTAAGCAAAGACAAATTGTCTCAGAAATGAAACATCTTGTCTTTAGGCAATAAAATTTGGCTGTGACAATCTCCTGATGACAGAACTCCCTTCTGAAGCTCCTGTGTGACACCATTCCAGCAAGACTGGCCATCCAAGGACAGGGCCATCCCAGCTGTGGTGCCTGGCACATAATGGGGGCTGGATTGCTCAGGATTTCTGTCACTCAGATGAAAACAAGGGAAAATGGGAGGGGGGAAAGCGGGGTTCCCCTGCTTGAAAAGAAGCGGTAAAAAGGAAAATAATAAGAGTGATTGGTGGTGAGGCTCAGGTTTCCAGGCCTTCCCAGATGGGACTGACAAGCAAACTGAGTGTGAATGCACACCAGCTCTGTCCCACCAGCCCTGAGCACCCAGAGCGTGGATGAACACGTGCAAAGCCAACCTTCCTTGAGTCTCCTTCCTGCCTCATTTCCAACACCCACACACCAATCCCACTGCTTCTCTGGCTGGATTCTTTGTGATTACCTGCTTAGTAAACAGCTACACACAGGCCTTGAACTAGATCAGGGACATCAGAACCTAAAATATTTAAAGAGCATTTTTTAAGAGTAAATGTTCTAGTGTGGTTAAACAGCACTCCTGAAGCGCCCCAGGCTTCACACATCATTCTGATGAGGTCATGTCACATTCTGATACTGACATGTCAGGCTTAGGAGGTTTAGACAGGTACAGTTAAATCACATTGCAGCATTGAACTTCCACTTCTAAAATTTTTATCTTGCTTGTACAGTGAGTCAGGATGGCTGGCTTTGCAAACTTGACTGGCCAAAAAAATAAAAAAGGGAAAGGGTGGCTTACCAGGTCTAAAATAAAATAAGAGAGGGTGGGCAGTGGACAAGACCTATATTGCTTTCTACTCCTTCTGTAGACTTGTGTATCCCTGTGTGCAGAAAGAGGAGTGCAGCAGGAGCAGAATTAACTGCTCTGAGGAGCAGCTGCTCATCCCTTGCCAACACACCCATTTCAATTTGGAGTTCCAGGCTGTCACAGACCACTAGGCTCACAGGCTGTTCCTTTCATTGGTGGAGACAGTTCCCATTGCTGGGTAAATCCAACTTCAAACCACCTATGCAGCCATGCTGACCAGATCAAATTTGAAGTTTTTGTGCGCGGCAGGCACCAGCAGACTCAATTAGGGTGAGCTGCTAAGCTAAATTTGCCTTGCCACCCCCTGGCAGCAAAAAGTTCTCCCTCTCACAAATTTCCCCTGTCAAAAAGCAACACAAAAAGCCTTTCACAGGCTCCTGGATGCCAGGCAGGGGTAATCAGTGAGGAGAGCTGCAGGGATTCATGCAGTGCTATTAGCCAGAACTGCAAACCAAGACACCCAATGATAATCTGTTATTCTGCTGTGAGAAGTAGAAGAATGTGTGTAGCACCTCTTCTTCCTCACATTCCACCTCAAAGCACCACTGGAAAGAAGAACAAGCCAGGGCATTGATGGGGATGTGAGTTGAGGATGCATTTGGAGTGCAGTAGCAAGGACCACACGCTGTCCAAATCCTGCTCTGCAGCATTTCATCTTGTGCTGATGAATTTTGCTCTATCCAGCAGCAGTCAGTTACAAACAGAACCGGATGCTCTGGCCAAGACTGATGTCAGATATTCCTGTATCTTTGTTTCCCATCTCCAGTGGACACCCCCTATTACAAAATCTGCTGGAAATATTCCCTGGCAACATCAGAATCTGCAGTTATTGGGAAACAAGACATAGTCTGCTGTGCTAGAGGGAACTGCTATCAGTACTGGACCTCTTTTTTAAGAACTTCTAAACTAAACTAAAAATACAAAAAGCCTGAGGAACCTCCAAGTGAATTAAAACAATGCAACTTGTGGAGTAAAACTTGCTTGAAACAGTTGGACTTTCTTTCAGTCTGAAACATGATGTATTGCTAATTCTTTAAATCAATTCTGGGACAATAACGCCCTGGTGTTTTTCAATCTGAGGGAATATCTGACCATCTTAGCAACAGAAATATATAAAGATGTTTTCCAAATCACAGGAATTGTCACCATCAGCATAACTGAGAACAGAATAAAGACATGACTGAGTTGTGAAGGCTGTTCTAGAGGGTGAGAGCATTCCAACCACAATGTCCAGCTGATTCCTGTGATACACAACCTCCCCACCAGGAGCTCTCTAGCCCAAGTGTTATCAGTGGAAGTTAACTCACTTGGTTGAGGTTCTCTCTGGGAAAATTTTCCTCTTTTTGCTGTTCAAAGGTTCCTCTGAACATGCATTCTTCAGTCTCTGCTTTTTTTTCCTCTAGCTCAGTATCACTTTCCCAGCTCTCCTTCTGAAAACCAACAGTTTGCCAAAGGTGATGATGGGCAAGACTCCCCTCGACACAATTGCTTACCAGGGTCAATTAAATAACTGTTAATGAAGAGTTCCTTTTCCAAATAAAGCACCTTGGTGAAAGGGAAGTTGGAATAAAAAAGCCAAACAAACAAAAAAATCACACTGTGGACTTAAACAAGTTTCCTGAGAGGAAAGGAAAACAAAAGGCCACTTTAGATGTCTGATCATGGTTCTAAAAGTAAGTGTTTTAGTAGAGGTTTAGTAGAACATGAAGTATTTCAGTTTACTGAACCTGGACTTTATTCCTTAATATTCATTTATTTCATACTTCTCTTTTCACCAGTGGTTCCAAAAGCAAGAGATTATTTAGCTCCACATAAAATGAAAACATACAAAAATTGTTCTTGCAAAGAAATTTGTTTGCTTTTTGTTTGGATGGTTTTGTTTGTTTGTTTTTTCTGAAATCATGTTCTCTGAGTCAGGCCTGGGCAGAAGGAAACACAACTTCCACCTTCCTTCAGGGCTGAAATGAATGTCTTGGAAAACCAAAAGTCCTGGGGGCAAAGTCTTAGACCATTCAATTGGACTGTTTTCCATGAATTTCCATTAATTTTCCATGAAATACTTTCTCCCTTTAAACCAAAATTTAAACTGTGTACATTTCAGGCACGTGACCCCTTTGAGGTGGCAAGGTCTGTGGCTTAGTACTTCAACAACTCCAATTTCTGTAAGGTTTACAGAAATTTCTAAAAGGTCATCTCACTGAAACACAGCAACATGTTAAACCACAATGGAAAGTAACAAAGTTCCTGGTCTGAAAACATCACTTTTTTTTTTCCTTCCTAAAGTTTCACTCAAAACTTTCAAATATTTCAGTCCCAGCACCCAATTTCCTTAAGGAATTAAAGATGGCAATTTTGTGTTTCAATGCTCAACCTCTGGTTGTTTGATGGCAATCAGAGGTCAATTCATTTTAAACTGCTTGATCATGTCATTTTACTTGACCATTTTTGCCTTAATTGCAGATCACATTGGCTGTAGCACAGTATTCTATAAATACTTGAACAATCTGTTCAATAGAGTGATAAAGCTAAGCAATTTAAAAAATAAGTTGAGCTATGTCACCTTCTTGTCAACTAAGCTACTAATTTAACTATATGTAGAACTTATATAATGAACTGCTATGCTGAGCACTGGGTAGAATTTCTAGTTATTGGCTTTCAGTGCTCATTAAGGTGAGAGATGACAGGACTGGCCACGTGTTCCCATACAGCTGGATATCACTGAGCTTATAACTAACCTGGCTGGAACAGAATTAAAAACACTTATCAGCATTTAAGGAATGGGCTATTTCAGCAATAGCCTAGTCCTGCTTGCCCAAGCCCTCATGTTTTACTGTTCCTCCTGTGGATGACAGTAGTTTTAATTATCACAAATATTTTTATATACAGTTGCTAAAATTGTTTCCTGTGCCCCAGCTCTGTCCCAGCCATGATATCCCTAAATCTTCTTGCTGATCTCATCTCACCCTCATCCTTACATTTCAGGTTCTGGAGGCCACTTCTGCCTCCTCCACCACATCCTCATTACAAAGGTCATTTTGGAAGGACCTACACTGCCTTCAGCTGTCCTTGCCCATCTGCCACTCTCAGTCATGAGCTGTCAGAGGAGAGGTTTCTCTTCAAACCTGAATTCCCATTGGTGTGCAAACAGACCCACAGGGAAGCACATGGCATCTCTGAATCCAGGAACCTGGGAGACAGTTTGTAACAGCAGGTGGTTGAAAAGTCACTTTGATAGCAATTCAGCATTCTGCTTCAAAAACATCTTTCTTAGGATCCCTTCCTGGACACACTGCTGTAGCAGGTAACTTCTGAAAAAAACCAACCCTTTGCAACTTGGGAAAATGATGATTTAGACATCAGAGAGACTAGAACATCTTATCAGTATGAAACACACACACATAGAGGAATGGGCAATGTCAACCATATGTCCAGTAGCATTCACTGAACAGGTCATAGAAACCATAATTTCACAATTCAAAGTGAACAAATAGTTCCAGAACACTTTTTCCAGTAGATTTCTGTCTTGTAGTCTTAACTGTGAAATTTATGAAAACACAAGGCCCATCCCAGGGACATTTAGCAGGACCTCCCATGTAAATGCTCTGCTCTATAATAAATTATGAATACCTCTAAAATGTTTCCCTCTGATGAGGACTATGAGACTCTAACTGTCTGATTACCTGGAGCTCATGGGAAATTAATAAAGTCAGTATCCAGCTGATGGCTTTTGAACCCCAATGTCCCAGGTATGTGAGCATGGAAGATCTCACAGAACCAAACAGGCTGTGTGACTGTGCATGGTTTGTTCCAGAAGAAACTAGGCTAGAAAATGACCAGTTTCAGTTTAGCTTGATTATACTAACAAAGAAAAGACTTAATATACAAATGTATTACTTGATGGAAGTCACTGTTCCCTTCTGGAGAGCTGCTGAGTTCTGTTTGCTCAGGGAAACAACATGGCTTAAGTTTTGATGTATACTTCATTTTTAAGGCATTTTATTGCTAAGAGAATACCTGCAAGTGTCAAAAGGTACTTCTCACATGGATTTCAAGTCACTGTATCAGAACTGATGAACCATTTATTTGCTGAGCACAGAACAAATCTTCTCAAAACATTTGGCAGGCCACACCAACACATCTCCTGATGGTAATCCATACTAACATGAAAAGAGGAATATGACAACACAGGGCACAAGAAACAAAGCCAGGGACTGTTTCAAGCCCAAAGACTTCAAGTCACCTACTACAAAGCTATTAAAAAACAAACAAGAAAAAAACAGATTAAATAAACTTCTCAGGCCTTATTCTCACAGATTTTCCTCTGAAAGGATTCCCCATCATTGGGCATAGTAAATGGCACCTTGCAAACAAGATTTTACAGTGCAGGAGCCACAGCATAGAGAAAGTTTGTAGGAGTCCAAGTATGCAGGTTTATAACCTCTACTGAAATCTTACCATCTGTGAAATTTGTGAAAATTATGGACCAGGATACATTTAAGAGTCTAAGCCTTTCTGCCTTCTGCTTCCTTACTAATACAGGTCAAAATCATTTTTGCATAAGAATGAACACATTTAGGACTGAGTAATCTTCTTAACACAGTTTGAAAATCTTGAAAAAAATACACATGAAAATAGAAACAAGAGAACAAGTGGTTGGTTTGAGTTTAAACTCTAAAATTGCAGACTTCTACCTGAGACACAGTTGTGAATTTTTCTTAGGAACTCCCCTTCATTTTCCACCTTTCATTTTAAAAGACTCTTTTTTTATTCTTTCACTTTAGAAACATTTTTACAAACCCTTTCTTTCCATTCAGTTTCAAAGTATGACATGGAGAAATTGCTGAAGCTAAGGAAGTTCTTCCTCTGTTTCTTTAGTGCAGGGGAAAAAGCTGGTTGCAGCTTGCACTTAATTCCCTCCCTCCTACAAATAGTTTCCTTCCTGCTCTCATCTCTCTACTGGATTTTCACAGAATTCCCAGTACTGCTGGAAAATGAGCATTTTAAAAGGCCAAATCACCTCACAGCCAATGGAGCAGTAATACACACATGTCCTGCAGGGGAACAAAGCCAGTGTTTAACAGGACTCTCTCACACGTGCTCCACCTCTGTGTCCCCACCAGCAGAGGAGTTTCCTGCAGCATGGGGAGGCACACAGAGCCGAGAGAGCATGAGCTTGCATACACAATCTGGCCTGGGTTCCCTGGCTCCGAGCAGAGCTGCCACAGCCCACCCTTTCCAAGACAGGAACCTTTTCCTGCTGCCAGTAACTTAAAAAGTCATGTCATTCAAATAGTTTAAATCTGTCCTGAGAAATCAGAGTCAAATCACATGCCTGATGGGAGCTGTTAAGGCTGCACAAAATAGAATTTTTTCATTCCCTCCTTCTCGACCAACAACAAAAAAAACCTTCCCAGGAAATTCCACTAAGACTATTGAGAGATTGTGATTTATTTTATGAAACTTAAGCACTTCCAAGATAGGAAATACTAAAATTAGGTGGTCCATATGACTTCAAATCTGCTTTCTTTTTAAGTGTAACATAAACTGTCTTTAATTATATTATTACTGTTCTCCACACAAGCCCTGCATCATGCAGTATATGGGGAGCACCACAACTCGGGGAAAGAGGAGCTATTCCAAGAATACCTTTTTAGCTCTCTGTTTCACTTTCTGCCTCTGATGCATTTGCTCTGAGGAATGCTGACTTGCTTTGACATCTAGTATCTGCATGCCTCAAAATTCCTGATGGTATTTCTCCACAGGGAGATGGACAATAATACTCATCCCATTTTGCAAAGCAATAAAGCCTCTGAGTGAGTCTGGGGCATGAGTTAAAGCCTCTTGTCTCCAGCTTCTAGATCTGCATATGTGATCACTGCCTGACCAACCTGATCCACCACTGTAAGAGCTCAGGAATTCTGCTGTTCAGGCCCCACATGTTCCATGCTGAGCAGAAGGATTTGTGATTGAGTTTTTTTGCATATTATTAATTCTCATGTTTTAGGCAAGTCTTTTCTCTCCTTGCAGTAACAAGTGATATTGATGACTTTCAACTGTTAAAGCCACTAAGGCAAGGATAACTGCCTTGCAGACAATTACCTGATATTGTTCCTGAGTTTATGTCCAGAAAACTGTTCATGCCGTGGTCTAGAAGAGGGAGGGGTGGGGCAAAATCCCAAAGGGGAAAAAAAATTAATTACACGATCAGGGAGCTAAAAAACTCATATATGTGCCAGGCAACACCAACAAAGTGCAGTTTGAATAAGTAGCTTAAACCTCCAGAAATTTCTAAAAGTCGAGCGTTTACATGTGAGACTGCAATGGTCTTACAGGAGCCTGTTATATGCTGAAAGTCCTACAGGTTCTTTAGTTCAAGCAGTTTTAAATGTTAGTTGTTTCTAGGAAAGCAGCACAAAATAACATAATCCTATTGTTTTATATTTTCTTTTGACTTCCTTTATCCCATTTTTTTTCAAAATGGCAATCCATCCCACAGAAGATATTCTATTTCTACCTTAGATCCTTTTCACGTGACTGAAATTTCTATTACAGCTTCAACTCTGAATTTGCAAGGAAAGAAGAAACAGGATGTGAAAGTTGCAATAAGAGAAGCAATTTATGTGCCACGAATATTAGCTTTTCTACACTCTTGCAGTGAGTGTGATAAGGCACCCATGTACTGTATGCACAGAATGAAACCTTTCCTCAGCAAACAGAAACTGAAATGTTTGCCCAAAGGATCAAAGATTCACACTGCAAAAGACTAATATTAGAGGGCAAGATAACCAATTAGTGTTTCCAGACCAGGTGCAGAACTGAGTATTATATTTAACTCAGCTACAAATTTCATCCTTTGCCCTCTATAAACTCCCACGGCAACACAGACTGTGAACATGGGAGGAGTGAGCAATTTCTAACAAGATCTATCTATGGAACCATAGGCAAATTCAGATACAATTCATCATCAAAGCATTTGCCATTAATATAGGAACCATATTCTAGCGTCTTATCACTTTTTAGTGTGCTTAAATGCAGCTAAGAGAAAGTCAAACTGTGAGCCCTTAGCAGTGATTTCTGATTTCTGAGCCTCAGATATCCTCTGAAGAATAAAGTACTAACCAAAGTCAGGTTTGGCTTTGCAACTTGATCATGTACATAGTAAACGGGGAGGTAAGGGACCAAAATGTCTTAAAATACCACCACAGATTGTTTCTATCCCTTCCAGGATTTCCAGGCTCATCCTATCATCTATCCTTGCTAAATACATTCAGTGAAGGGTTATGTAATAAATATGGTAACATCTGGAAGCCTGCAACATTCAGCACTGTTTAGTTAACATTTAAAAGTGTGGGCTGTGCAGAATTCAGGTGGGAGAGCACAGATCCATCACCAAGGATATCAGTATTAAGGAAATGGAGAGGGCTGTGTGGACACTGACAACTTTCCAGCATATCATTATTGTCATCGTTATAAATGATAACTGCTAGTTCCTACTTAATTTCCACTCTTCAGAGTGCATCCATCCCCTTCTGTTGGCTTCTGATTCCTTTTTCCCCCTACTTTTCTCCTTTCCAGCAAAGGAGAGGTGCACAGTTGGCCTAACACGCCGTCCCCTCTCTAATAATGCCCCTTACATTAGTGCCAAGCAGTCAAGCTTTGCTAAAGCACTGAAGTAATTCCACAATACCCTCACTGCTGTGGAAACTGCTGAGCAAAACCCTCACACAATGGCTCTCCCTGGCATTCTTTAACCCTGTTGGTGATGATAAAGTCTCATAAATCTAGGTAAATCTTTAATTATACCTTAGGAGCACTCTGATATTATAACTATGAAGCAGTAATAAAGAATATGCTGACAATTACCTCCAGTAAGTCTACACTTTATTGAAGAGGGGGAATTGCTTCTAGGGTTAATCTAGAGTAGCATCATGGGTTCTTGCTGCTATTTTTGGTTTGCCTTTGCTAAGCCAATTTTTATGGGTTGGCATATATGCATAGAGCACACAACACCTGCACTTCTTATTTTTGGCATGCATTTATCTCCTCTAGCTTTTCCCTTTTCTCTGGAACATTTAGAGTTCTTGGTATCAGAAAGCCATTTTGAATCTGGTAAAAATAAAGACCTAACTACACTTTTGCTGTGTGTGGCTCTTTCCACTGGCAGATCTTCTTCACTGCAACTCTGGTTGAAAATTAGCAAAGGTGGACCTCTCACTGTAGCTTTGGTGATCTGGTGATATTGGCAGAAAATCAGAACACGTCTGACTCTAGGATATATCTTTGCTTTTAAATGTCAGTGTTACATTTGCATGTATTTTCTACTAGTTTATGCAAGTTATTTATATCTTAAAGCAAAGAGTACATTTTAACTTGTGTGAATAATGCTGGAAGAATAGCACGTTCTTTTACTTTGCTAATTAAATCATCTTGAAAAATGGTCTAGGTGGTAAGTGACAGGATTAACAAGGGCACTTTGCAGGATTTTGATGTTTTCTTGATTAGATGGGGAGTGTTTTACATGGAAGAAGTATTTGATGAAGTGGTTTTAGCAATGTGAATGAATGCACGGCCCCAGTTTATCTCAGTATCTTCATGAAGAAGCCATCTGAGCTGTCAAGGAAGCCCAGCCAAGAGTGAAAATGACCTTAGCTCACAGCTAAGCAAAAGGTCAGCTGAAAAGAATAGTGAGAAACATTATTCTTAGTTCTGATCCTTTGGGCTAGCCACTGTTACTCTCAACAAGTATAAGGCATTGAACTGAACTTTAACAGGTCAAAATTACAGAAATATTAGGTCTAAATCCCACAGAATTATTTCCACTTTTATTTTGCTTCCCCAATGAATTTTGAGAAAATTTTTTAATAGAAAAAAAATGAATTTTCTATTAAAAAAAGGAGCATGCTGAAAAGATTTTGTGAAAGAGGACTATATTTTAAATAGTTGCATGTAAAGGCAACTTTTTTGAAATAGGAAGAGAGATGGTCCAAATACTTCTATTGGCAACAGCCACAAAACTCTCTTAGCCTCTTCCAAATGTGATTCCTAAACCTTTCTATTTTTAAGCTGGAAGAAATAATAAAACTGTCAAAATGTTTACATATAGTGCCTACCACCTGAGGTCTCAGACTGCTCTGTCAATATCCTATTAATTGCATTATAAATTTTATAGAGCTGGAAAGTATAAAAATTCCCATTTTACAGATGGGGAAATGGGAATATTAAGAATTCATGCACTCAGTCACACAGGAACCAGCAAGAAAGAGGGCTACAATGAAGATCTCCAATTGCCCAACAGCAGAGCTCATTAGACAGAAGTCGAGCAAAGAAAAATATTGCATTTGTCCCTGTGATTTCAGTCTTCTAGATATGAAATAGTTTGGTGCTAACACAATAGCAACACATTTCCATGGATTGCTCCAGGAGGACAGCAATTTGAAGCAAGTTACTGTAACTCTCTGGCCAAATGCAACACAAATAGACCTTTACAAAAATAAATTGCAAAATAACAAATGGTAACAAATATTTTTTTTCATTGAAATATTAAAAAGGAAAGCAAATAAAAGCCAGGGAGGATTATCAAAGAGCTACCCTACCTTTATAAAAATTCAGTGTTGGTAAATGCAATAGCCTGGATTTAGTTTGCATATGTTATATTAATCCTGGTCATACATAAAATGGAATGTGGAGGGTATAAAGAGATCACATCCAAAGCACTCTCCTTGAGATTTTTAAAATGACAAAATCCAAAATCACCCACAGAGAAGGAACTGGGAAAGGTCATATCCACTGATTCTAACCCATGTGACAGATGTCATTCAGGAGTTGAATTTGATTTGATTTTATTTGCAAGACTACATGTATCATGTATATTTTAAGAGGATTTGTCCCATACTCTGGTCAGGTTTCTCCCCATTCACAATCTCACTGTAGCCGCCTCTCAGTCTGTGCATGCACCTCTCAGAGAAATCGATTCCAGTCATGCAAAAAAACCTCAGTCACTAAAAAACAAATACATTGCAGTATCTAAATCACAAAGTACCTTGCAAAAATTCACAAAATGAGACTCAGAATCCCCTCCAGAAACTATTTCTTCCTAAATGTCTACAATTTTTTTTTCCACATCACTTCCACACAGAATGAAAACAGCTTCTCTGGGAAAATATTCCTTTGGCAAAACATGAAATCAGAATTTTTTGATTTCAAAAGAAATTGCAGAAAAATTAATCACCCCAAAAGGTAAATCTCAAATGGAAAAAAAAACACCAAAAAACCAAAAACCAACAACCAAAACTTAGCTCCCTTCCATTGGAAAATCATTTATACTTATTTTGACCAAACCAAACTCCACACATTATTTACCTAAATAATCAGTAGCCAATATGCTGTCAGTTAAAGTCCTTTTAAAAGTTATTTCCTTACTTCCTGTGTGATTCCACTTTGTTTTAATTCCCTTCCTAACTATAGTTCTGGGAATAGTTTATTGATTGTGACTCATGGCTTGAAATTACACAGATTTGGAAATCCACCACTATCTCCACTTCTGACAAGTGAATTCAAGTTGCATTAGAGTTCAAGAAAACTTGAACACTGTATGTCAAACTTTGGACAGAGAGGCTGCCTCCTGAAGCCTAACTGCCTGTAAGTTAGCAAAAATATTCAGAGTTCATTAGACCAGGAAGAACTTTGCGCTGCTTCTTTTTATATTACTGTATTTTTTCAACAATATTTGAACTCACACTATCAGTCAGGTTCTTCAATCCTACTTCTTTTTTTTTTTCTTTTGTTAATATATTTACTAACATATCATTTTTCCCAGGGCAGTTTTGAACAATTTACATCCAGCTCCATGCTGGATGGATTTCAGCTTAGCACAAACACTTCTTGTGTAACCTAGGCTTTAGAAAGTTATTTCCTAACCCGAATAGGAATAAATGGATGTCTATGACTTAGCATACTTTTATCAGTCTGAAATTTCAACCTAGCCACAGCCCCTACTCTGCACAGCTTCTGCCTGACCCCCTCTCCATAGATTTGGGGTAGGGCAAAACTCCTTTGCAGAGTTCAGTGGGTTTGGTTTTCCTCTTCTCTCTGTCACAATACAGACTGGCCACATCTGATGGGGGATAAAGGTATTAACACTGGTGTTATTGTAGGTATTAAATTCTCACAAGTGTTTGATTGGTGTCTCCTGCTTACATTCCCAGGATTACTGCAAATCAGGTCTTGTACCAGGAAAGAAATCCCCTGAGTGAAATAACAAGGAACTTGGGACTAGCAGAAGTTAGTCTCTTCTGTACTGGGAGGATTGACTGATTTCATAAGATTGTTCATCTTTTTTATCTGCAAGTGCTTCAGGAGTTCTTTCTTGTACTATTTCCACATTTCAAAACTGTGGCCCTATTCTGATAGTAAAGGCTTTAAGATTTTTTCAGAGCTATATTTACATAATTGATATGTATTTATTTGTCAGCAAGTACATTGTGGTTTTGGGGGTGGGAGGTTCATGGAGGGGACTTTGCTTTGTCCCTTCCACTCCAATATTTCCATGGACAGATCCAGAGATTCCCACTAGCAGATCATCTGCCCCATCTCACACACAACACCATCACCACAAAGTGCCTCTAAGGGCACCAGGAATCACCTATCAGGCACAGATCCCCAACAAAAAAATGCAGAAAGCTCCTCCAGCCTGCCAGCACAATAAACAGCTGAGCCTAAATCCTCCAAGTTAGCCAGCAATTTCAGTTCCAGTAGATGAGCTACAAGCACACTGGTGTAACAAAGCAAGCACAGTTTTCCCTCCTTGAACTCTTACATTTTAGGAAGCTCAATACCAAAAGTTAGCCCGTGTTTGCTGTTTGGAAGTGAAGCCCATATCCTTCTAATTCTGAGGCACATATTGACAGGTTGTCACCTTTCAAGTGCTTTCCAATCCACCAGACCAGAGCTTTCAGAGAGAGCATTTTGTAGGAGTGTGTGTGCTAAACACACATTCCTGGAGCTCCAAATAGATCTAGTGATCCAAAAGCACAGGTATTCCAGGTTTTGGACAGTTAGCTGAAGGATGTGCCTATTTTTTTTTTACCCTGATTTCTTCAGTGTCTGTGATTTAAATACAAAATCAAGATAGATGCATGGGAAAGAACTATTAATGCAGTGTTTAAAAAAGATTTTATCTATTACATTGAAAGTTAAAATTGAAAGTTAAATTAAAAGCAACAATGCCAATGATAAAAAAATATGTTGATAGAAATGTTAAATAGGACAATTTTACTGTAGGCAAGTGGTTTCCAACTTCAATTGAATTCCTAATTAAAGCCATGACTGCTATTTATTGTGCAATATGCTTATTTGGTGCTGCAGCATCTGCTGCTTGAAAGCAGCATTCACCCTCCTCTCCTGGGTTAATTTAAGTTCACCCGCCTCCCCTCAGTTCAGAGCCTGCACTGGAGTCTCACAGAATGGGAATTCAGCACATTGCAGAGATTTAGTACCTATTCCAAAGCCCAAATCTTCTTTAATAAACGCCTTCTAAGGAGTAACAAAGCTAGTTTGGAAGTGGCAGGGGCTGCACACAGAGCACCAAGGTGTCCCTGTGCTGTTTGGGAACGTGCCTGAGGTGTCCGTGTGTGAAGTTCCCTCTCAGGAGAATTGGATGATTAAGGGGAGAAACGTCCCCGTGCAACACACAGCTCCCATCCCACAAACCCAGCCACCCTGAAAATAAAAGGCAGGGCAAAGTGCTTCCCTTCTCCCCCTCTTTCCTTCTTCAGCAGCCTCAGGCACAGTGATTTATCACCAACATGGCTTCTCTCCTGAGGAATCCCTTTGGAGCAGCACCACAGCACCCAGGCACAGCCCAGGGCTGCTGGGCTGGTGCTCCACAGACACAGGGCAGCATCTTCCCTTTTCTCTGCCCTTCTTTAGGAATTTAAATGAACAGGCAGAAACAATTGTGGGGTAAAGCTGGGGTCAGCACGGGAGACTCCTTTGCCCACAGTCCCATATGGAGGGAGGAGGAGGAGGCCACGGAGGGGACAGCGTTGTGCACAGCATTCCCTCTGGGCCAGCATGGCCTCCTGGCCCTCAGCAGGCTCAGCAGCTGCTGGGCACAGCCTGGCACACACAGCAGCTCCTCCAGAAGGGCCCTGGGCAGGACAGACCCAGTGCCCAGGCCAGAGCAGTGACCCCGGCCTGGCTGGGCACAGACACCCCAGCTCCTCCAAGAGATGAGGCTCTCTGAGACAGGGGGAGAAGGTAAACCTCTAAATCCTCACGAGCAAATACTTCTTTTCTGCTGTCAAGGGAAGAGTGCAAACATTTGTGCTAAAAATCAGAAGTTCTGCACTGTCCTCAGAGATGTACAGCCAGTACCTCAAGCCTACAAACATATGTGGAAAAAGGTGGAGGACAAAGAGACAAGTTTTGTTAAAGTCTCCCAAGAAGGTGCACGGATTACCGGCAGGACCCACTTCACTCACTGCAGGTGAAAAAATCAAGAAGCATCACAAAAAATCAGAATTATGGCTGGAAATATGCCTACATATTTTTCAGATAAGCACCTAGAGCAAAGGGGTCTCTCTGAACCAAGTCACACATCCTTAAACATCCCAAGGTTTTGGTGGTGCAGAAGTGTCAGCACTGAGCTGTCAGCTGTTCTCAGCAAAGCACCAAGGCTGGAAGGAACTCAAGAAATTGCCAATCCTCTTCTTCCTGTCTCAAGCCCTGCTCTTTCTCCAGGTGCCTGCACAGCAGCAGAGCTGGGGCTCCAGCCTTTGCTCCCTGCACAGCAGAGCACCCCAATCAGGCAGGGACAGGGGAAATGCTGAATCAAGGCTCCTCCTGCGCAGCCAACACTCTGCATCTCTCTCAGATGCTAATTCTGGTAGTGGATTTTTTGTTTATTTGTTGTTCCAGGTCTTATGTAAAGCATCTTGTTTGTTGATGTGACAGCCTGGGGGTCCATTTGGCTGCTCTGTCCAGGGCTGGCTGTGCCAGGGCCAGCCAGCAAACAGAGCAAAAACTGAAAACCTTTGCACGAAGAGGCTGCTCTTGCCAAGGACCATAGAACAGGACTGAAACATTAAGGAATTTTTGGTGACTGTTTGGGGGAGGGAGAGAATTATATGTTGAAACATCAGAATTCTCTTCCAGCATAGTTTAAATTGCTTCACAATACTGATTAAAATAACAGAACATTATAGCTTGCTTAACTAAACATTATATTTCTAAATCCATTTTCAATTGTTTTCCTTCAATTTAAACATTTTGAGTAATTTTATTGCTATTCATACCTGCTTGATTTTTTTTTATTAGAAATTAAAATGCATATTTTTTATCTAGGTTACAGAGTGCTGGTACATTTAACTCTTTCACATCTTCAGACTGAGAACAGGAGAGATATCAATGGCAAAACTACAGTGCCTGTCCACTGGATTAAAATATTTATATTGGGAGACACTTTTTTGGGAATAATGGTGAGAAGGAAAGGAAAGAGGGAAAGGAAAGAGGGAAAGGAAGAGATAAACTTGCATCATCAAGACTAACATTTCATTTTCTTCATACAAATCCCTTCATTATATTTTGGGGGCTTCTGTCCCTATTCCAATCTTGGCATTAAAAAAAAAAAGCTCCAGCAGTTTTAATAAACAAAAGTTGGAACCAATTGTGACTAAACAATAAGTATCTTTTAGACTGTGAGTTGTAAATACACTTCTGCAGCAAGACAGGCACCTACAGATCTTCTCATGAAGTGAGGCAATTCTCATCAGTGCTGAGAGCCAGCCCTGGCTGGAGCCAAGATGCACATCAGCTGAAATCCCCTCTTTCTGCTCAACACCTCCCACTTTTCCCTTTCCCCAGCCACCCTGCACAGCAAGGTTTCTCCCTGATGGCACAAACACCACCATCACCCCTCATAAAGTGGGGTTCCCCCCCTGGGAGCTGGGGCAGAGATGGTAAAACTGCCCCAACACATTCGTACCTGAGCATTTCTAATTTCCCCAAGTCAGCAGGGGACGTTCAGAGACCACTAAGTGCTGGTAACCACATCAAAACATTAATTAACACAACTATATTCCCACACAAATAAAACATTAATATGGTAATTTCTAGCCTATAACCAGCTGGTATCTTTTCCCCAGCTATATAGATAGTAGGATTAACAGTGCAAAGCAAGTATTATAACAAAGTCAAATTAATATCACCTTTTCCCAGTTTCATAATTCAGAATCAAACAATAAATTATAGAAGTCCTTTAGAAACCCTCCCTCATGAAATACTTCTCCTGAATCCATGCTCAGCCTGTAAATCCCTTTCCACAGAGTTTTCATGGTTTCTGTGTATTTCAAGGCTACTCAGTGACAAAAATCTCAGCCTGGACACCTGTGATTGTCAAAAGGCCCAAGATAACTCCTCTGTTTTAGTTTTTTTCTGCAGGAGAGGTGCTCAGTTAATGCTTAGAAATTGTTCTTTAATTTGTTTTTAAATCATCTCAGGCTCAAGCTACACTTGTCAAAAAACACACAAGTATATTTCTCTTCACTCTGCACCAATTTTGGCATTGCCTTCAATGATAAATGCATTTCATGAACGTTAACACATTATACATACATAATTTGAAAGAACTACAGGGAAAACAAGCAGCAAAAATATGAGCAATGTCAGTTAATGAAAAGCTCACATTTTCAAACTAGTGTTTGGCTAATTAAAATTGAATTAAGTGACTACAACATTAACTATATCAACTATTTAGCATAAAAAGTTGTTAAATATATCATATTGTATGTAGGAAGATCCTTGCAATCTTTAATTGTAAGGAATAGTCATGTACTATTTAATTGCACAACTTGGTAGGCAATAAAATTCAGTTACATGAATTATATTTAGAAAAATATTTTAAAACATGTTGTTTTTAAGATTGTGAAATTTTATGGGTAGTGTAATAGGACTGAAGCACATTCTTAATTACATAATTATTTGCATTTTCAAAGTCCAGCTAACAGCATAACTGGTCTTGTTTTTCCAGTTTAAGGTAGAAAAAGACATTAAATGCTTTGAATTCACTAACAAATAATTTTGAATCCTCACTTGAATAATTTTTCCATAAAAGTTTGACCAAGTTAATCCAGTATCAGACTGCAGAGAGTCCTCCTATTATTCATGGAACAGGTGTTCAGCTCCTCATGATCATAAATCCTCAAACATAGACAAAAACTTTCAGCAACACTTTAAGCTGATACTAACATTATCACAATTAGCATATTTCAAAAAAAGACTATAACAAAGCTCAACAAGCCTGAATATGTCCAATAAGGGTTTTTTTTTTTAAATATCATTATTGTCATCAAACTTCTGACATGGGGAAATTCAATGCTTTTTCTTCATGCAAAAAGAGTTGTGCCATTTCTTCATCTATTACAATGATTATTTTTTTGCTTTCAAAAATTAGAAGGGTTTCACATCCTATTCACCTCCCACCATATACAGGCAGTCATCAACTTTTCCAAGAAGTCCATGCTGCTTATTGCTGTACAGAAACACTATCACCAGTCAGGGCAGGGATTAAGGAAGAGAACCACATAAGAAAAAAAAAAATAAATCAGGTAGTGCTCAATGTTCATTAAAATAATTCATTTTAAAAGTGTTTTCCACACTATCTGTAGTGTGACTCACGAAGTCCAGGCTCCTGGTGTCACACACAGGGAGAAGCTCAAAGCACAGCACCCCTGGGAAGCTCTGCTGCTCTTGGAGCATCCCCAGGGCCCTCATCTCAGCAGCACTTGTTTGCCTGGTTTCACACAATAGCACCTGTCCTCCCTCATTACCAATCAGCAGTTTGGCCACCAACTTAAAGGGGAAGTAGCCTGACTGATGGAGGATGATGGAATAAGGAACATGTTTCCCACAGCCAGGGCAATAAACACAATCTCTTAAATTAAATCTCTCTGAATTAGAAATTTCCAGCTCTCTTTTTAATATGATCCTAAGTAGTAGCAAGAGCTGTCATTCCCAGCTCTGCATGCACCACTCTGGTGTAACTCATCTATCACTAACTCATTTGAAAGCCACATTTTATGAAGCCTTGAGCTAAACTGCAGTTAATCATCTGGGCATGGCCCAGAAAACCTATCAGTGATTGCAAGGAAAAAAAAAAAAACCAGCGGAGAAAAGGCACAAGAAAGAAACACTAAAGCCTCTCATCTGTTGCATTTGAGCAGGAATTGGTGTTTGTACAAGCAGAAAGGTGCCACGAGCTGCTGGTGCCAGCTGTGCATCCACAGCACCCACCAGTGCAGCACCCAGCACTGCAGCACCCACCAGTGCAGCACCTAGGGTTACAATCCACATGCAAGGAAGGAAATTTCAAAAAAACCAATACCTAACCTCAAAACAAACAGCAAAGAAACTCAGCTGCAGTGCACACGCATGGTCCTTACTTGAGCCTCAAGCTGTGAGGGGCAGTTCATGGAGCTGGCAGACACATCCACATTCACTCCCTGCCACCCTTTCTTTTCCTAATTTCCCAATTTCCCAAGCTCCCTTTCTTTCCTAAGAAAGATCTTGCCAGATCAGCTGATGTTACTCAGGCAGCTCTTACTGCTGTAATTCTGTACAACCTCCTTTCGGGTTTGTTGGTTTGTTGGATTTTTTTTAACATTAAACACCTTCTAATTGTCAGTTTCCCTCATCTCAATTTTCCCTGACTGTCTTGTTAAAATCAAAAAACACACATTGTTAGCAGAGTGCCATATGCTGTCCTGGAGAGTCTCACACAAACAAAATTTAACTACCAGAATCAAGTGGTCTTTAGAGCACTTGTTGAACCCATTCTACCTTAATAAATCAAAGCCTTGATTCCACATTTCATATCAGTTTCCACGTTTCATAAGGAATGTAGACAACTGAAAGCAAATTATGAGGTCAACTGATACATTTTATTGCCATCCTTTGTAGACAGGGTGATCCACTGGATGATAATGCTGTTTTAAAGTGCTGTTTTGTGATCATCTCAATTTACTTAACACTCATTCTTACATTAATATTTATCATGTCTGATGAGAATTGATATAAACAAGTATAATCAAGATTATTTTAGCATCCTTATTACACAAATGCTTTTGGGTAATTTTATGAAAGAGAGAAACATGGTTGTGTATTTATTCAGAGCTACAAGTATCCCACAGGCCAGTCATCTTAATGACAAAATTACTCATTTTAGAGCTATAGATGTATTCATAGTTCAGTTGTAATGGAGAGTCCAGTGGACTGGAGGCATGAGAAGAGAATTTGAGGGTACTAAATTGTTTTACTCTGGAGAAGGAGAGTTTTGGGGTAATTCAACTGCTGTTTTATACCAGCTAAGGCAAGGTTATGGGAGGGTCCCCGCACACCTCCTGCCTTGCATGGGATGATCCAAGCACAGCCAATGCCTCCTGAAGCACTCCTTCCCTTGGACAAATCAGCTGCGAGTTTTACAGATGAAACACGGGAGAAAATGCTGGGAAAAAGGTAACAAAAAGATGGAGAAACATTCAGTGTGGGACACTGCCCTGCATATTTTAACAAGTAAAATACAGCCAGAGTTTATGTCAGCCTGAAAGACCTCTGACTGGCTGAGAGAGAGGTTTGGGGTCTTCCAGGGCCCTTGGATGCAAAAACATGCTGGAAATGCCAGGAAAGGAACAGAACCCTCCCTTTGGATCCTGCTGTGTTTCTCTGGTGGAGAACACAAGAGGCATCATTTTCTCTGTTTGCTTTA
Organism: Melozone crissalis; assembly: GCF_028551555.1. Lineage (NCBI taxonomy): Eukaryota > Metazoa > Chordata > Aves > Passeriformes > Passerellidae > Melozone > Melozone crissalis. Next base: position 15,312,352 of record NW_026535785.1, read on the forward strand.
GCAATTATTTTATCTTTCATCAATAACCAAGTCATCCCTAGGGCATTAATCCAAAAATCTTAAAAAAACACAAGATAGTTCCTTAAACTAAAAAAAGCTTCCTCTGCTGGCTTTTCAGCCAAAATGACATCATACACTCTTATGTACTTACCTAAAAATTTTAACACAAAACCTTTTTCCTGAGGCAGATGGCTTTGTGGGCCAGTCTTAAGCCAATCTCACAAAACAGTTGTGTTTTTCTCCTCCCTGGTAGAATAGCACACCCTTTGGTGTTGTGCTGCTCTGATTTCTGGGCCATAATCTGTGAGTGGATTGTACTGAAGCCTCTGTCTCTGCACACCCAGATTAACTCCTGCCTCTCAAGCAGCAAGGAACACACTGCAACATGGATCTTATGCTAAAAATCACCCTGCAATGGGAGCTAGGGACATTTAAGTTGTCAAGCAAAGACAGAAGACACACATTAGGAGAATGCAACCCAGAATAACCAGACTTTCCCCTTTACCTCTGAGGGTAATGGCATTAGAAACCCATACAGCACTTTACCAGCCATTGCTCTCTGAGGAAGATCTGTGTCTTTCACTTGAATTATTAGTTTGAAAGCCAGAGCGTACAAGGTAGAAATCATCCCTAAAATTTGGATGAAGAAATGGCTGCAAAATTAATTGAAGCATTTAGAGTTCCTTGTTTTTCCAGGATTTTTTTTCTCTTTTTCTGAAACTGGAATATAAGAGTTCCTAGCAGAAGAAAAACTCCTTTCCCTTGTCAGACAAAGTTTATAAGTTATGTTTGTTACAGATGAAGAAAGACTTGATGAGAAGTGCTTGCACTCAAAAGCTTCAAGCAGATGATGAATAATTTTTTATTAAATCTCTGATACGAAAAGTTTGCAAATCCATTTACAAGAAGGAAAAAATTTGGTTCTCTTATAGTATGAAAAAGTGCAAACACAAGGAAAGTCATCTTCCATGATTATATAATGATATATTCCTTTTAAATGAATATTGCAAACCAGGAAAGGGGAAAAGGTCAGGAAGATGACTAAAGATGTTAGCAAGAGTTTAAGTATCAGTACTGCTTATTACTGCTCATCATTAGCATCAGTATTACCGCCAACCACAGCTGGGGAATCTGAGCTGGTACTTCAGCAGAGTCTGCATCATTATATTCCAGAGATTATGGAAAAGTCAGACTTCACCCCCCTCTCAGTGCCAGTGACACCATGCAAACAGCAAAGCTGCACCCAGGGCTGCAAGGGGACACGAGGGCAGCAGTGCAGAGCTGAAATGTGACACAGCCTCCTGCCACCAGCTCTGTCTGCTGGGCTACAAGGTGACATGGCTTCTTCTGGAGTTTCTGTAGATTTTCTTTTCTTGACACCCTGCAGGGTGGTCCCCTCTCTTGTGCCACTTCCATGTTGGGACAGCTGAACTCTGCACCATGAAAATGTTGCCCTGTCATCATGCTGAAGGTGTCTGTGATGGGGACACAAGAGGAGGGGCTGGTGTCCCTTCTGGCATGGACACCATGGTTTGGTAACTCATGCTCATGGTATTGTCACTGCTGGGAATTCTGAGCTGCAAGGTGACCAGAAGTCCTATTTAAAATCCAGTGTTTTGGGCGTGAATACTCAGACTTTGTTGCAAACATCTTTTATGGAAAATACTTTCCTTAGGATTTTTTCTCCTGAGAAGCTAAGAAGCCTCAGGAACAAAATGTAAACAATGGTTATCTGCTGCTGTGGAATGCAACAGGTGCATCTGTGATTGGCCCATCTTGGATGTTTGTAATTAATGGCCAATCACAGTCAGCTGGCTTGGACAGAGAGCCTGAGCCACAAACCTTTGTTATCATTCCTTCCTATTCTATTCTTAGCTAGCCTTCTGATGAAACATTTTATTCTATTCTTTTAGTATAGTTTTAATGTAATATATATCATAAAATAATAAATCAAGCCTTCTGAAACATGGAATCAGATCCTCATCCCTTCCCTCACCCAAGAACCCCTGTGAACGCTGTCACAAGACTTGAAACTCAAGCTCTGGGTAACATGGATTTGACTAAATTGGACACAATGCCTGTAAATTACATTATACATTTTTCTACATGCAAAGCTGGGGTAGCATTTATGTACTTTCATAGAGAAATTTCAGTTCCTTATATGAACAGCAATGGCATTATGTAGAACCAGAAGATGTGGGTATTAATATGACATTATATTTCCATACAACTGGAAAGTAACTTTTATGCATCTTTGTCATCTAATTCACCTCTATATCCTTTTCACCTCAGTATTTTTATTTCTCATTTTCAGAATACACCTCCAGAAGAAGAGGGGGTGATGGAATTCTTAAACCAATTTCTGTGATTTGGAAGCAAATCACCAGGGTATGAAACCTGCAATTAGCTCTGGTGAACGTGCCTGTAAATCAGGCACCTGTACAACTGCTCTTGGGCTCTCTGAGATGTGAGTTTCAGTGCAAGGGAAATATTCTCAGTTTCTTCTGGTGATTGCAGCCACTGAAGCACAGCCTCCTGAGGTGTTTAGTTTTGCATTAGGATCATCAGTTGGATTTCTGGTAGTGCTTGCATTCACCAGTGAGACCCTCCCATCCCGTCCTTCCCTTTCCATATCCAGCTCAGATTTCACTCTGTGTGTGAGCTGAGGTTGGTGCTAGCAGAAATTCCACATCATGGCATAACACAAGTATTGTCACACAGCTTAAGGGATGTGACTTTACTGCCACTCAACTTTGTCTCCTGCTGAGAACCAGAATTCGATAAGACAAAAATCCATGACAAATAGTAGAATAATATTTGAAATGTCTTTGAATAGGGCTCTCTGCATTCAAAATCACTTAAGTTTCTGCTTCTTTGTTACTCCTCCTGGAATAAAGCCCAGATTTCTCTGAGCATTGCCCCTGGATTCCAGACCTTGCTGGAGAACAGGGGAGGTTGGCTGAGGAAACTGCAACCACTTCAGAGGAATCAGACACAACCTTGCCTTTTAAAGCAGTTTATCCTAATGTATTTAGACAACTGCCAGGTCAGTTGCAGGCCCACACAGTTTTACATTGTTTCCCAAGGAAGAAATTCAGTCAGAGGTTTTTCTCCAAGGGACTGACTGCATCTCACTCAACGCCTATTTGGAATATGAGAAGATAAAACAAAAACATTTGTCCAGCATTTACAAGAGAAAAATTGCAAGAGAACTTTGTTATTAAAGAAATGCAAGTATTGGAAGGGGGAAAAAAAGGTTATATCTCTGCTGGACTGTAAATCCAAAGGGAGATAGGAAACTAGAAAATGCAATTGAAGGCTTTATATATAAGTTTAAGCATTTAACAGTGAGGGATCACCTTTCTGTAATGTTTGAAAACTGCACCATATCCTGTCTTAGTCCATAACTTGGAATGATTTGTCCAGGAACACTTTGATTAACAACAACAACAAAAAATTAAAAATATTTTGGCATTTTAACACACTTTCTGTCTTCCACTGGTTCAAGGGCTTTAAGAGCAGCATTTAAAACTCCCAAAATATTCCAGGCAGTTACAGTTTGCAGTGGGCTGTAGTGAGACTCCAGTTACTGAGGAATCTAGCAAAGGTTTTCCTATCTAGTTGTGTAACAGTCTGTAGGAATGTCCATTCAGTGCCTAATTTTGATGGTACAGTCTCAATTATTGTAACAGGTGGAAGCACAAGGAACCTTTGATTCACGTTGCACAGTTCTGAGTGTGGAAGACTTGGCCACCCAACAGAGCCTGTGTAGCTGCACGGCCCCTTGGAAGGCAGCTCTGTCTCCATGGGATGCTGCAGCCAGACAGATGATGGCTCTGGAGCAAGGACACAGGAGAAGCAAATCAGAAAAAGTGACTTTATGACTCTGGATGCAGCTCTGCAGAAATATCTGGTGAACAGAACCTGTTTGAGAGATTCCTACCCCAGTCACGGGCCCATGGTCACTTCAGCACTGCTGCTCACTCACTCACTCTGCAGTCTGGCTTTACAGAAATCCAAAAGCCCAGCTCCTCTCTGCTGCTGAAAACGTTAAAAAAGCCTCAAAAAGCCAACTTGCCCAGCCCCGGTTTCTCTCTGTTATGTACCATTGTCCCTCAGACTCCTCTGTCCCCAAATAACTCCTCCTCCTCCCTTCCTGCCCTGGCTCCTGCCTGCTGCTCCCCTCAAAGGCACCCTCATCATCATCATCATCATCCCTCAGCACATCCCGAGCTCCCTGTCAGCTGCTGAGGCTGCACAGCAAGGCAGAAATACAACGTTCAAAGGATCAAGACTCAGTTCCAGTGGCCAATAAAATGTATCACTATATAATTACTGTATGACATCACTACAGGGCACAGGGAAGGTTGTTTACTTGGCTTAATTATGTATTTCTCCACTTTAACATGTTTGCCTTTCTTTTAACTTCCTTTGTGTCTATTGAATTTTGTTGTTTTAGGGATAATTACAACACCCTCTTTTTTTTTCTTTTACCCCCAAGTTACCAAAAATGTACTCTCAATTTCAAATCTATTTTAACTCAACGTTTCCGTTAGGGAATATACAGAGCTCCTTGTATTCTTCAACTGAATTCTGAAAAATAGCCAATTAAGGATTCTGTTATAAAAATTAGTGGCACTCATCTACAATTCTCAGCTTGATATTCCTGGTTAATTTTTTAACCTCCCAACAGCTGAAATCTAAAAAAATACCTTGAGACACAGGATATTTTTCACTCGCAGGTGGGTGACAGGAACCTGTTCCCAGGTGAAAAACACTGTCAGAATCAAGGACAGCTATACCTTCTCCCTCTATCATTTTTCTAAGTAGCAAGTAGTTTTCTAACTTGGACACCAACCCTCAGTTCTTCCCTTTCAAGTGCATTTTCCCACTGAGGAAGGGAGGAGAGCCTTGGAGATCCATGGGTGTCACAGACATCTTTTATGGAAAATCCTTTTCTTGGGATTTTTCCTCCCGAGGAGCTGAGAGGCCTCAGGGACAAAATGTAAACAGTGGTTATCTGCTGCTGTGGAATGCAACAGGTGCATCTGTGATTGGTCTCATGTTGGTTGTTTCTAATTAATGGCCAATCACAGTCGGCTGGCTCGGACAGAGAGCCTAAGCCACAAACCTTTGTTATCATTCTTTGCTATTCTATTCTTAGCCAGCCTTCTGATGAAACATTTATTCCATTCTTTTAGTACAGTTTTAATGCAATATATATCATAAAATATTAAATCAGCCTTCTGACACATGGAGTCAGATCCTCATCCCTTCCCTCACCCAAGAACCCCTGTGAGCACGGTCACTCCTGGGGATCTGCTGCTGCTCCTGGCCAGCAGTGCCCGAGCTCTGCCTGTCCTGCTCCAGGGGCTCCAGGTGTGGGACATCAACCCCATCCAACACCTGCAGCTCCATGTGAGACATGGAGGTGGAAGAAAAGGAAAGGCACTACCATGGCAGTTGCCCATCTGAGGCACATTTTTGGGTCTAAATAAGTGGTAAGGGGGAAAAAAACCCAACAGTTTTCCATAGCTGTGGAAATGCCAACCCACAACCTCCAAATCAGCATTAGAATTTGCAGTTGTCCAGATGTGAAGCTCCTACAGAAGCTCTAGACCAATCTTATTCTCTAATATTTGCCCCTAGCCCTAAGCTCTGCTGTGGGAATAAAAATTGCTCTGAAAATTATAAAGTGAAAAGTGAGGATTTTTCCTAAATCCTTTTAATGACCTCTGCATACACCTAGAATATAACTTTTATTTTTTTCCCTCATCTAGTCATTACATTAGTGGAAAGGTCTGTAAGATTATGGGGTTAAGTCTTTTGGATTTGAGGGAGTTTTAGGTCTTTTATTTTTATTTTTTTTTCCTTGTGGGTTTTGGCTCCTTTAGAAGGGACAGCCTGCTATAACAGGTGCACTGCAGACAGGTGCTGCATAAGGTTCCCTACATAACTCTGCCAATGCTTTTCAATCATGATCCACAACACCCCTGTTACTCCTGTGTGGGGCCTCCCCTCTGCTGCAATTGCCAAGGTTGTGAATTATGCCATCTTGTATTGATTTGGACAAATGTCCACTCCTGCCTAGGTCACACCACTGCTCCTGGCTGGCAGGCAGCGCAAACCCAGCCTTGCAAAACTCAAACCCAGCCCTTACCCCACTGTGCTGCCTCTCCCACGGTTCCTCTTCTTGATTCAGTCACACATTATGTACCCTGGCTCCCATGCAGAAGATTTGTGGCAATTGCATGATGTATGAGGTGCCGTTTGTAAAATATTATTTAGTGTAAAACATGATGTTTTTCCCGTTGATTTACAAGTTGGATTTATAAATCTGAACTTCTCACAGTTTGAGTTATATATCTTGCCTCTGATTTATAAAACTCACCAGTAAATCTTGAGCAGAAAGTTTTGATTCAGAAATCATTATTTTAAACATTAGATTTAGCTAAAACATTCAACTGCTTTATAAGTCATGAAATGGATTTACATGCACCAATCTGGATTTACAAATTTCACAGCAGATTTACAAATCACCCTGAGAAATTCCTAAATAAAATGCTTTGATTTATAAATCTTCACTTTCCACTTAGGATACAAGTGACTGATTTACTATTCTGAAGCTATACAATAATGATTTAGTCATAAAATCCTACTTTTACTTTAAGTAAAATTCTGATTTATAAATAGGTTTACTGCAATACAGACCACAAAAAAAAAGTAAAATTGTTTGGTGCAGGACTACTTTGCAAACAGCCCCTGCACACATGAAAGGCAAGGCATTTCTGAGAGGTCATAGGGAACCAACTGATCAGACTTAGCAGCAGGACAAAGAAACAGAAAAAAAAATTGGGATGAAGAAATTCCTTATTTCTCAGTAATAAGCCCAAGGTTTCGAGATGGAACATTTTGACTACTCTGTCAAAATCATTTCTCAGTTCAAAAAGCTTCCTGTAACCCTGATCGCAACCCCCAACTACAGGAAAATAGTTTGTGTGCCTCCAACAACTCCAGGAGTTATGGGAAGTTCTATTGAATATCATGAGGAGATTCCCTAAACACTGCAGGAAATTTGTTCCTCTCAAGTGAACTTAATGTTTTCCTGCTTTTAGGATCAGATGTCATTTATTTGCACCATTCCAGCCCAGGTGCTTTCAAGTATTCAAAACTGAGTAGGAAAATAGGAAAGAATAAGAGTGAAGGAGACTTCTGTAAATGCCTCACTCTTTGAGGGGCTACAAAAGCCCCTACAGGACCAACAGGGCATTTAAATATTTCAGAAACTTGAGCAGGAGTTCATCATGAATACCTGTCAAGGACTCAGGTGGGATACTGGGTACAGACAGAATTGTCGGACAGCACAAACATAAAATGCAGCAGAACAGAAATTAAACAGTCCATTTTCCATAAGAGCCACACATCTTGGGAATGTTTTGGCAATATTTTTTTAGAAATGACTAAGAGCAGGTTTCATCCAAAAAGCAAACTTCAGAGTAACTATGTGGAATCCCCTGAAGAAAGCCAAGTATCCTGTCAAACTGAGGGACACAGTGCCAGCACCCAACCATGGCAGAGGTTCCACTCCATAAATCTTCAGGGGCTGTGAGCAGCTTGGAGAAACCCATTGGTCTGAGGGGGATTTTCTTTATCCAGGTAGCTCCAACAGCAACACTGATTTTGGGTGAAGTTCTCCTCAACACAACTGCAATGGTTCCATAATACAAACTTGCTGCAGCACAGGGTTAGAAATCATGACTATTAATTCATCCTCACTTCTAACATAGAATCACCAAGATCTAAATGTCCTTCCAGACATTTGGTTCCTAATTTCTAAGGGAATTAAGGCATTTGCTTAACTCTGAGGTTCTAACCCCAAAAATGTCTTTAGATTACCTCTTCCTGCCTCATCTAGGAGTTTCCACCCCTGTACAAAGGGTCTGATCACAGCAGCAGTGCTGGGACCTGGAAAAATTGGTAATTTGGGGAACTCTGGGGAAAATACTGAACCTCTCCCTGCTCTCTCTCATCTGCCCAGATAAATATCCAAGATATGAAATGTACTTCTTAGAATGATGCCAATGAACTGATGCTCTTTATTAATCTTGAATGGCTCCTTATACAAAATAGCACGTGAGAAACCAAGAGCTTGCACTGTGTTCTCCTAATGACAGATACACTACTTACAGCGTTCAAAAATTATTTACCATTTGTAAAATGGAGACTATATCTTTAAAGCACTCATATCTATAGATGAAAATGGAATATAAGAACAAGGTAGTCTTTTATTACAAGATTATTATTAAATTCAAGTTTTCTGAAACTATTGCATGTGATTTTGCTGTCATATTTTTGGAGTAGAAGAAATATTTACACAGGATTGAATCCCTAGAACATAAAAAATGAAATTAAGATCTAATCCAAAGCCAAAGAGAGGAATGGCTGTGCTCTAGATTCCATCACCAAGCTCTACATCAGGCCTCTTCCTGCTGGTACAGATCAAATAGCTGGTACAAATTCCAGTAAGCTCAAATGCACGTGAAAAATGCTAATGTACATATAGACCATACTTGCTGCAGCTATAACCAAGTGAATGGCTCTAGAAGGGGTGACAAAAGAAACCCCCCAAGTTTCATTTGTGATTTTATACCTGTAGTTTCTCCTGTCAGATTCTGGAAGGTGTGGTCTCTCAAAGTGAGACCATGTAGTGGGGAGGTACCTTTATGGTCAGATTTGCATTTAGCAATTCCCTTGTTCTCTATATTGTTAGATAGCTCATATTTCATTATCACCCTTCCAAAAATCTTCCTCCATTCTGATATATACCTATATATACACATATATAAAATATAATTATAATATAATATATAATATATATTATATATTCCAGATATCATATATAATATAATATAATATAATATAATATAATATAACATAATATAAATTACATATATATATATAATATAATATATCTAATATATATATACACCTACCTTTCTAAATACACTTGGAAATAATCAAAGAGGAACAGAACCACATGCAGGCCTAAATTCCCTTTGCTGCACAGCCTGACAACTGTAGTTAAATTCCAGAATATTGGATTTTGATGTGGTGGCTTTGGTTCCCAGCCCAGTTACTCTGGCATCAGCCCCTGACGTCACTGGGAGCTCTGCCTCCTTCCAGCATGGTTGAATGGCTCTCCCAGCCCAAAGCCAGATTCGTGGCTATGTTTGATTACTTGCATTTATTTTCTTGACAGGTAGCCTTTTGCTGTAATTACAGTAGTAAAATTTTTTACATCCATGCTAAGCAGTTTTAATGTTCTCAGCACAGGGCTGAGAACATGCACATGCTGAATAAGAGAGCTGCATAGGGCAAAGGAGAGCTTTAATGCTCTTCCTCCTTTTCAGTCTTCAGCGTGATTGACATCCATTCAGCCACAGATAAGAAAACTTGCAAGTTCACTGAATAAATCTCAGTATAGTGCAGCAAAGGTATTTTGGTAAAAATGCCTCTGTGACTGAGATGTGCAGACATTCTCCAGAATCAACACGTTTGTGTGAAGCACTCTGTGATAGTGTAAGATTGGAGAGATGCTTATCTAGGTTTGATAAGACTGAGAAGATCAGCAGGACACACAGGTAGCCCACACCCTGCCTACTCTGTTTCCTCTGATGTGCTCTCCTCAGTGTTTTCCCCATTCTGTGTTTAAAACTCCTAAACGACAGAGCGTCAGGTGAGATGATAAGCAAAGGTACTCAGAAGCCTATTCTGCAGATTAGGAGATTTTCCCCTGACACCCAGGCTAAAATTTCAATTTTTATTTATATATTTTTTTAACACTCTTACTGTCTTCTCTTCCTGGTCTGTCTTTCTTTGTGCTATCTTAAATAATCCTTCTTTATCCTTCAGGTTCAGTTCTCAGCCTGCTGAAGCTGTTTTGCCCCTCTGTGGCAACACAAAGCAGTCTAAAAGCCAAGAGAGGATTTCCCAGAGGAGAGCAGTCCCAATGGTTTTCCTCCAGCCTTTTCCCCACCCTGTGGTGCAGAGGACCTGGTCACTGGGGCTGGGCTGTATCTGAAGTGCACGGGTGCTGTGGATTGCTGTGGATTGCTGGTTTGGGCTGTGCTGCACAACTGGGGTGTGTTTGAATTCAGCCTGGTCCTGCTTGTCCTGCCCCCGTCCCCTTCAGCAGAGCTGCTCCCATTCTCCCCCCAGGAATTACCTTGCATTTGTCCCAGCAGACATTCCTTTCCTTATTTCCTTGGCATGTTTCTGATCTCAGTTCCCTTTCTATTATTTTGCTGCCCTCAGTGATATTTATAATGTCTCCAATTTAGTATCATCTGTGAATTTCATTAACCAGCTGTTTACACTCCTCTTTCAGATCATTAACGAGGATGTTAAATAACACTGGACCTAATGCTATTCCCTGCATTGCATTAGTAGGAAACTTCCCTGTGTTTGATCCATTGCCTTTTTTTGTTCTGCTCTGTGCAGCTCCCTGGCTCAGTGTTAACCCATATGCAGCATTCCTAGGAGCAAATGTGAATTAATTTCTCAGGTGAGATGATAAGCAATGGTATCTCATGCCTCACCCAACCGCAGTGTGTACCTAGCATTAGACATTGTGGGAATTTTATTTCTAGGGAAAAATCAAGCTTTTTTCCCTGCTAAGAAATGTTCTGTATAAGGCACAGTGCTCATGATAGCAGCAATGGAGGGAGCAAAGCTGTTTTAGTGACTGCTATGCTCTTGTTACAATATTTTTTTTCTCAGCATTAATGCTGCTTTATCTACAGTCAGTGCATTGCCTTGCTTTCACATTTGCAAAAAGACACTATTTAAAAAAGACAGATTTTTGCATGGTTGTGTTTTAAGCTAGGAGTCTCCCACGCTGCAATCAAGGGTAATGGCAACTACTCACAGGTGTACATATATCACATAAACAAGTGAAACATTGATTGTAAGGGGTGCACTGACAGTCCTCTATCCATAGCATAATCTTCTCAAGAGATATTTAATCAGATGATTATTTACATCTTAAAGACCAAGGAAAGGGAAAATGTTAACATCGAATTATGGGGAGGAATGATAAAGAAGATGCTATGCATGAAGTGCTCATCACAGAACTGATGAATAAAGGGTTTGCCTGAATGTGCCTTAACACCACTGGTGCAATCTAAGCCCAGCCACTTGCATGATCCAAATCAGCAGAATCCACTGAAGCTGGTGGAGTTTAAGCAGTTCAAAACCCAGGAGAATGTGCCCTGACCGCTCTCTGAAGCTCTAGTAAATCTCATATTTTTTCCCTGTTTATTTTCTTACAACTTCTAAATAAACGCGTATGATACAGCATTATAAACTATGTTACAGAGAGTACAGAGTCAAATGTCACCTTCAGAGGCTTGTTATTTTGTGTATAAAATTCTCTGAGTTTAAACTGACTCTGGGTAGGGAGAGGGCACCGAGCTGAAATTTATTCTGCTAATTCTGAAATGGAAGAAGGCTTGCAAAAGCCAAAGAGGTTTCTAGCTGTGCATAAAAACATGTGGAGAGCTTATGGCATAAATTACAGTTACATCCTTTACACTAAGCCTGTTCTTTAGTAAGTACACATTTCCTACTGCAAGAGCCAGCTTTTCTTAGCTGAGTGGCTCAAGGAGTTGGCTGTGAGGTACTTGGATTGTGAGGGAAACTCAGAATTGTTTGGAGCTCTGATCATATGAGAACAACCTCATGTTACAGGTGAAATTCTTCCCCTACCTCAGGAAATGTCACCAAAGAGTAAAAAACTTCTTGTTGATGCCTTGGTTTGGGAGCCACAGAAGGAATAAGAAAATGGAAAGCAGAGGAGGTCACTGTGCTGTCTGCCGCACACAAACCCTGGTGTCACTTCAACTCCAGAATGAACTACAACCTGCAGAATGAACTCAGTTTGGAAACAGACCACAGGCCTGGGAAACTCCGAAGTGCCTAAAGAGGAATGATTGGTGCCCATCAACTATTACTCTTATTTTTATGGTGCTTTTTTGACAATAGGGGCTGTTAAGCAGGACAGCCCTGCAGGATTCAGAGCCCTGTTCTACACAAAAGTTAATGCCATGAATCCAAGCTTTGGGTCACCGTATTCTGATCATCCCCACTGCCAGGTACTGCGGACAAAACCCACAGCAGAAATTGTAAGATGTCTATCATTCACTTGAGTTAGTGGCTGCTTTGCTGCTTACTCGCAATCTGCAGAGTGCACATCCTTATTGTCCATTAGACTTGTAAATTAAAGGCTGGAGTGGACTAGCTGGATGGGATTTACATAAAATCTCAATCAAATTCACGGCAGCATACCTTCCCCTTTGGTTATTAGATTCAGTGCCAGTTTTGGTTTTCTGAACCCAATAACCCATCTCTTTACTTTATGATATCTTAGCAATTTTCATTAGTAAGTGAATTTCTATGCATCACTTTTAAAAAGCACCAGCTGCACCAGTAAAAATGTGCATCCATTCACTGAACAGTCAAAAAATCCAAATGCATATTAATACATCTATACTCATTGAACACTCAAGCACATCTAAAGAGTTATCACATGTTCCTGATTTCCAATGCAATATCCCACTGGATGCTGATGAAAATACAATACAGTGGGGGCAAAACTGGTTGAAATCTATATCGTGATAGCAATTATCTGTGGTTCACTATAAAAACAAAAAGAGAGGCATCAAAGAGGTGGTCTAGACAAGGTACTATTTAGCACTCTCAGTCACCTGAATGATAAAATAAAAGGGTAGATTTGTAAAACTCCTTGAAGAGATCAAACCAGAATGTCCTGCAAGTATGTTGACCTACACGAAGGGCCAGACACATTACAAAAACATCTGAAAATGTTTGGGTGCCATAGAGAATGTTTAATGCCATACTCAGATGCCCAAATCACTACTACAAAAACACTACAATACTATAACACATGAATGAAGAAATTAGGAAATTCTTCTGCTCTATACATTTGGAAGACCTCAGGTGATGCCAGTTTGAGTCACCTTTCTTCCACAAGGCTGTGATCCAAGTGCAGAAAATATAGGTCTAATGATAAATCAAGGAGCCATAGCCTAACAGGTTAATTAATCAGCATTATTAAGTCAGTGAAGAAAAGAATGAGGTGTGTTAGCCTGATAACAATTTGCAGTCACATTAAAGGCAGAAAAGAGGAGTGGATTCAAAGCTTCCTAAAGTCACAATGAAAAGAACAAGAAATAAAAGGTTTAAATTACAAGCAGAGTCAGACTGGATATCAAGAGAGAATTGTTGTGTGGCAAAAACAGCAGAGCAAAGGAAGAGATTTCCTGGACATATTTGTGGAGCTTCCAAAAACTGTGTTTTTAAACAAAAATGAGACAAGCATCTGCTGGGAATGACAGAGGAGTGATCAGCGACACAACCCCAGGGAAAGAGGATGGTCTTGATGCCTCCTAAGTGCCCTTCAAGTTTGCATGACTTAATTTAAAATCTCAGCTCTAATGTTTTCTAGGGAGGCCAGAAACACGAGAGTGCTTGTTTTGAGATGAAAAATACACAGCTTTCCAGTTGTTACTTCAAACCCAAGAAGAAATGTTAAGAGTTTACACTCACAACTCCTGCTCCTGAGCTTTCTTTTGCAAGACTATGCCATTTGATTAAAAACGTTCCTGCACTGCAAGCTATTCCAACACTCAGCTTCACCTGTTATTCCAGTTGCTGTATTTCTTTTCATACCTTGGAAAACATCAGCTCAGAAGTGTTGGTACCTCTCTGGCATGGCTGGCTGGATAATTCACAACCACACAGCTTAACCTCATATTAATGGTCCTTTGTAGGTGCCTGATTAGAGGGGATTGTCATTCAAATATTTACTCATTTCCATACTTTCAACCAAAGGATTTCTAATAGAAATTTGTGTGCCTTATCTCAAATTTTTAGGATAATTGTAAACTTCAACTGCTGGGCATTCCTGTACCAAGAACTTCTATTTCAGTGCAGGATGAAGACATTTTCTCATTTGCAGAGATGATACCAGGCTGTTCCTTTTCCAAAACCACAACCTTGGCTCCATTATGTGTAGCCTTTCCTGTACAACATTTCTTGTAGAAATGGGAGATTAATTCCCTATCACAGTAAAAAGTTCTCTGGTCATTTTTTAGGCTTAGTTCAACTAAAATTTCAAGTCTCCACATAGTAAACTTCTTCATTTGATTCTCAGACTTCAGGGCACAGAGGCAATTTGATTCTCAACCTCCAGTGCAAAGGATTGATCCTTGAAGGCAAGGAATGATGGTTTAATCACACCAAAAGGATACAGCAATTAGAACTTGAACTAAATCTGGACTTGCAACAAATGCTGGTGGAGAAATTTGTGAGCTCTGTGTTATTCATCTATAGCATGTTCTCTCCCTGTTATGAGCTGCAACAAGACCAAAAGGCTGTGACAACAGTAATATTGATGAGACTATTCTTACATCTAGAGGGGCTCAAACACGCCATTATTAGCTTGTATAGCAATCTTTTAATTATTGAAATGCAACCCAGTGAAAAGCAGCAACAATGCACTCATGGAAACAACCTTCACATTGCAGAATATTTGAGGGTGGGAAATAAAGCCTACCAAAATCTTATGTTAAGATAGTGGCAAGAAGAGAAAATGAGAGTTGGATAAAAGATGAATTAACCCCAGGGTCAAAACCAGAAGAAAAACCTCTCCCATTCATTCTCCTTTTTTATTTAAACACAAAGACTTTGAGTCTTTCACCCTCCATCCTGAGTGCTGTGAAACTGTAGGAGAACTTGCTGGGGCTGGAGAAAAGATGGATGTCCTCTGCTAACCTGCAGGGGACAGAGTCCAAGGGGAGTCAGAGGGCCAAATACAGAAGCCTTTGAAGGGACAGACAAGTTCAGCTCATCTGGCAAACACACTGCTCCCTTTCACTACTGCCTTAATTTTTTAGGTTGTATGAGCTGGCAAAGAAAGGGTGCAAACATCTTGCCACAGCCTGAATCAGTTTTTCCACTGGAGATCCTGGAAGGGATCTGCCCTTGTTATCTACTGGAAAGTTGACAATGTAAAAAGAAAATCTAATTTTATCTCCACCATTAACTTTGAGGAATAACCACAGTTAGCAGAAGGATAACCTGGCTAACGGGGAGCAGCCCGAGGCACAGCAGCACTGCCTGGCCTGGGACTCCCACTCCTTCACGGATCAGCTTCAAAAAGGACACATCACTGGGGCAAGAACCGATGGCAATGAGCAACTCCAGGCGTGCGACTGAAAGAAAAACAAGGCTGCACAGACATGCATGGGAAAACCTGATCCAAACTGTCATTACCAAACACCCCCCAATGTGGATAAGGCCCAGCTGTAGTGGGAAGATGACTTTCCTCTCTGGAGAGGAGCCAAGCTGGAGGAGGATGTGTCCCACCACCATTGCCTTGATGTTTGAGTTACTGCCAACTATGGAGTAGAGAATTCATCATCTGTCAGTGACCTCCAAGATCAGTCAAAGTTTTCATTGCTCAGAAAGGAAAAATCACACGAAAAGTAAAACATCTGTTAGGAGAACAAGCTGCATTTTATGGTGTTTGCTGTATGCAGCAACATGCCTGTAATCTCCGACCATATTTGCTGTGCCACAGTCACTTTCCACCTCTCCTCACTGCACAGCTCTGGTGCCCAAAGTCACCTTGACTGGAGCAAGTATTAATTTCTGTCAGTGGTGCTTTAAATGTTTGCAGAGACAGAGTTATCAAGGCAGTGTGAGCAGAGTGTGGGTATGGCCAGAGCAGCTCCTGGCCTGCCTGTCCTTTGGAGCTCTGCCCCAGCTGCCTTCCCAGCAGCCACCGAGCCCTTCCTTACACATAGTCTGGAGTGTAAAGTCATAGTAGTATTCAAAAGGTTAAAGCAGAGTGAACTGTTAATTTTAATGCTTTCTCTAAGCTTCAGTTTTAATAAGCGAAAATGATGTTCTTATTTGCAGTAAAGTGGTGTTATAAAATTCTGTCTGTCAAGCTCATTTTAAAACCATGGAAATAAATGATCTGACAAAATCAGGCTATTAGACAAGTGAAGAAGAGTGATTTCCATAAAAGTAGAGGAGCTGTTCCTTAATTTCACACTTGGTAGTCTTTTGGGTCGACTAAATTTTTAAATAAGTGATAAAATTATATTAGCGCAATTGCATTTTTATAGATTTTTTTGGTCATTGTACTCTTTTTCAATTCTTTTATTTTAACTCAAGCCATTCTGCTGAAAGGTTACCTCTCAACTTATGTTACCTCATAACAGTTTCTGCTCACACAACAGAACTGTAGGTTCACAAATCCTCCATATAAAAGTATCCAGAATGACCACGCTGACCCAAAAGTATTCTAAAGCAGGAAGATCATTTTATTGTAGTCACATCCTGCTGAAGTGCTGGCCCTGCACTCTGCGTTTGACTCCTGCAGGAACAGATGTGAAGTACTCCAAAGTGTTTTGATTCCATAGATGAGCATTTTCTTTGGGAGCAGACCACAATTTCCTTCATCTACACCACCCATGCAAAAGCCAAACAAACAAGATCCTTTTCTAAGTCCAGGTGAGTGTGGCAGGGAGAGCCTTTATGGAAAGAGAAGTCACTGCTCACCACATCTGCCAATTAAGATCAGACAGGCCTCAAAATGCACAGCTCAATGCTGAGAGATGCCAAAGTATGTTCAGGGGCTGGTGCCCCTCTGACACATTCCAGATGACAAGAGGGAAACTGTTCATACTCAACTTTCCCCTTCACTTGAGAAACAAGGGAAGTTTCCACACCCACAACCCAAGGGAAGATTTCTGTTGTCCATTCTCCCAGCCTAATTTGAGCAGAGAGGAGCAAGGTTTCCCCTCACCTGAGCCCAAACACACATTTCGGGAGCACAGCTGGCTGCACACAGGAATTTGGAAACACTTCTAAACCCATGGCAAAAGTTGTGGCACAATTTTTTCTATGTCTGGAAGTTTACTACAAGCTTTTTTCTGACAAATCAAATCACACATTTCAAGACAGAAGCTAATTCTCTTCCTCACAGATTGAAATAATACCCTGATAATTATATTGCAGCAGAGAGGTCAATAGAGAAGGATTTTGACCTTTTTACGAGGTCAATGACTCCTCATCTCCCATTGCTCAGTTTCATTTGTTTGTTGAGAGAGGAGATCCAATACATTGATACACAGGTTGTGACATGCTGTTTGAACATTAGCTTACTATAATTGGTCATGTCATCATGCATCATATTAACAATATACACAAAAGTGCCCTGAAACAATTGTCTTATAGATCCATCACATATCATAACAAAGCTTCTGGGACTGTTATCCAGCAGCATCCAATTGTGATGCACATTCTACTTGAGCTCTGGACCCTAACATCACTGTCATCTTAATAGTGAAAGATGGATTAATAACTTCCTGCTGGCTTGCAAAACCTACATGCATGTAAAAGATGGCAACACAAATTTATTGCCACTGAGCATGCTCAAAATAGAAAGTCTGTAGAAAAGCAAAAACTGTTTTGAGTATGGTTTTCAAACCAACAGCTAAGAGCTGTTCCCTAAGTATGACAGTTCCTTAGCCCTGGCATTGCAGCCAGTTCCTCCAAAAAGTAGAACTAGAATATTTCACCTGTCAGTTGAGACACATGTGACCTTGAAATGCAACATGAAAATAAGAAAACAGGCCAACACCTTTGATTTAAATTCTGTGTCATAAAGCACACAGAAAGCATTTTTTGCACAAACACCTTATTTTGCCATCTTTTCATATATTTTAAGAGAAATCAGGTTCACTCCACACACAGCAACCCAAAGCTATATTTCAGTCAAATTTCAGTGTAATTAGGATCTACTAAGTTTTGAGATTTTCAGCTATTAAACTTATATTTTTCCCCCTCCTATCTTTATTTTTTCAGTGAGAAATACCAATGATTTAACTCCTGATACAGTAATGCAAACTCAACGCAATTCATCTCTTAAGAGGTTAAGCACAGAGAAGTCAGAAATCCTCCTAACTATGGGGTTTGCAAACCAGGAACCTGATCATCTTGACCCACACTCAACAAGAAAGTAAATATTATCATCCTCCTTATAACCAGCATGAGCCATTGGCATGTAAATGCCATAACCCTCAGAAGAAGCACTTTGTAAGGACAAAGCCCCACAAACAGGTAGAATTCAAACAGAAGCACAGCTCTGAAGTAAATATGAGACTTTTGCTCACTGCCCATCCAGAACTTGCTCCAGGAGGTGTCTGTGGGCAGCATGCACAGAGCCCAAGCCTGACATTGCTGCTGAAGATGTTTCTGATCCTGCAGGGTCTGCACTGCTCCTCCAGTGAGTCAGCACTGAGGGATTCCACCTCATTTGTGCAGCTGGGAGAGCTGCTCTTCAGATAAGATGGAAAACTATGCAAATTTTAATAAACCATGCAGACAAAACTATTAACATTCCTGCGGCCTGTTCCACATGTTATCTCAGCCTTTTAACTGAGCCCCAGCTGATCTGATCGGCTCCACTCCATGGCTGGAGCACAATGCAGAGGGGTTTGGGGCTGGCTCTAGAGAAAGGCAGAGCTTTGTGCCTTAAACACAAGCAGCCTGGAGTGTCCATGAGAGTGCCTCACTTCTCCTGAGCCTGGGGGAACACTCACTCCCCTGTCCCTGATGCACTGAGCATCTCCTGGGGCTCCTGCAGCACTGATTTCATCTCACAGTCACTGAGGAGCCTGCTGAACTGGGGAGCTTTATATTGGCAAAGATCACAGTAAACTGATGTATTACAAATTCAAAAAATGAACAATCCCTGCTGACATTTCCTAAGCAGAACCTTAAAATGGTGGAGTTGTCATCTTCCAAAGTCACTAACACACTCTTTGAAAGATGTTTGCAACAAAAACAAATTATTCTCAGATACCTTCTCCTGGTATTAACAAAGTTCTTATTGTTGTATTCTGTTAATAAATGGTTTTGGTGACATTTATATAAAGGTGTGAATCCACATCAGATTTTACTATTAACACATGATTAACAGCCACACCAGTATGGGCTAAAAGTATGTGGTATTTGCTTTTCAGATGTAGTCATCTTTCATATGAATCTCGTTTAAAATCTATTGGGAGATCTTTAACAAACAGGACCAAGTCCCCAGCCATACACCATGAGCACAGAGCAGTGTAGCTGTTAATAAGGGTATTCATCATGAGACAGCCTATTTTTGGCATTGTGTATGACAGTCTCAGTAACTTACAATTGTCCCTTGAATGTGAACTTATCATTTAATTACACTCTGAGCGACTGCTTTCCCCTATCACCCAGCAAGTTAGTTAGCCACACAGCAATTCTCCAGCTCACCCAAGTGTGATTGGATCAGTCTAAGGTGCACAACACATCTCTCAGTTCCTGGGAACCCCCTATGGAGCAGGCTGTTTATTTCCACCTTTCCTTTTTTTTTTCTTGAACTTAAATATGCACTGTCAAACGCTCCAAGATTTCGAACAGATTAATACATTACTAAAAAAAAAAAAAGCTGAATTTCAATTGATTATAAAATAACCAATGTTAAGCCAAATGGATATACAGAAACTCTGAGAAAAAGTATCAATAAAACCTTGGAAAGGAACAGATCAGTCATTGGCAAAGGTTTTATTGATTCATAATCAGTTTATTTTAATAAAAACAACAGGTGTCACTGAATAATTTAGGCAAATTTCATTTGCATTAAGAACACAGTTTGCAAAGGATGTGGGGTGCAAGAGGTTTTTTTTGTGTAGGAAGTTTGTGCTAAAACATATAATAAAACATATAATAATTGAGATCTTTTAGTGACCCCAAGTTCCATTAAATGAGTATTTCTTTGTTTCTACTGATGCCTCATGCAGTGTTTCCAGCCAGCCCCAGCTCTACCATGCTGCAATGCTGTTTCATGGTGATATGAAGCAGCTGTAACATGACCAAGATAAAATGCCACATGATTTTCCTAACATCATACTATATTCCTTATAAATAATTATTATTTTTAGCTATTGTTCTCCTTACCTGGGAAGCCAAACCCACTGACATGCTTCCTGAAAGAGGCTCTCAGTCTTTCAGATGCAAAGGCAAGAAAGGAGAGGGGTTAAAAAGGGGGTGTTGTCTCAGTTCTCCCGTTCCTGTCAGAACCAACCCCCTGCACAAGCCTTAAACACGAACCCAAGCAGGTGCCCCAGACACCTGAGAGTTTGGTCAGTGCCAATAAAAGTCTGTATGCATTGTCTCTGCAGTACCCATTACATTCCCTCAGAGAGGCATTAAAATGCCAGCTACATTTAAACAAGTGAATGTCTGGCCCCTAATAAAACCCACATAATTTAATACTAATGAGTCTACCAATTATGACTTAGTCTCTGAACTTCCTTTCTGGGAAAAATCACTGGGAAGGTGGCTCAGGGGCAACTCCAGCAATTGCAGCAGCGCCCAGGTACAGAGAACCCCCTTTGGTGCTGGCCATGGCATGAGCTGCTTTGGGGTGCAGAGGGGAAGGGGAGAGGAGTGATTGCCTTCCTGTGACACTGAACAGGAGCTAAACAAGCTGGCTGATCCTCAGACTAATCAACTGCTTCCACATCTTAATCAGAGCACACAGCTGACTTTAATGGCAGTAGGAGAAAAGGAGGAGACATCTTTGTAACTACAGCTAAATAACTTGACCTTCTGTTGCTGTGTAAGGTTTCCCACTGGAGGAGTGCTGCAAATCCCTTGTTCAGCAGAGTATCTTTCATATCTACAGGAACCACAGCTCTATGAGTGTTCCTGGAGATGCACACAGTGTGACTGCAACACCTACAGACTGCAAGGGGCGACCTTCCACAAAACCACCTATTTGCTTCTCCTTGAGCCTGCAGCAGGCACAGCTTTTTCTGTTTGGGATTAAACTCCAGATTAGGTGGGCACAGGGTCTCTCCACAAAAGCAAGGAGCTCAGAAACAGCAGGAGGCGCAGGGCAAAATTTATGGGGCAGCTTGGCATGGCACTGCCTACAATAATTTCCCTTGTGCTGCCTGCAGCAGGATTGTCACCTTAGGTCTCTCATCCTTACTCATCTGCTAGAAGACTGCACCCATTCATCATCTATCCAGATTTAATTCAGTGATTACCATATGTTTAATTAATAGGCCCCTCTATGACAATAAACTCCATTTTGAACAGACTGTTGAGCCCTGCAGAAGCTCTGGCTGGTGGAGAACAGACCCATCTGCCTCCTGAGTTTGTTCCTGCTGCAGCCCCACATGGCATCCAGCACGGTGTGACCACACACCTCTGCCTGTCCCCAGCCACGACCACATTGAGCCCTGGTATGAGCCCTTCAGGACCTTCTGGCTGCATGCTGCTGGTACACCTTTAATTCATGGTGTACCTTTAATTTCTGTGACATGCTGAGATAATACAGTGAAGAGTTCTTTAGAAATGCTATAAATAGCTTAAATAAATAGATATTCTCTGTGGTGGGTCCTCAGCTCCGGAACTGACTCTTGCCAGAAATCCATCAGAGCCTGAATCTGGCAAGCTCTTGCAGGAGATGCGAGACACATCTTTTTGCATTCCAACTCACTAAATGCAAGTGCCTGAGCAGTTCTGTGAAAAGGGAAAAGGAGAAAAAAAAGAAGAAAAGAAAAAAAAAAGAAAAAAAGAAAAAAAAAGGAATGCCTGGAACCCAAGGGGTCACTCCCTGTGCCAGCTTGGAAGTCGCCTTCCATTAGCTCAGCACGTACTGGTTGTTGGAAAGGGCACATGGATACTGCAGTGCCTGTGCCTTATAAATACATACAGTAATTATAGCTAATTTCTAGGAGAAACAACCTCGTGATCCTTTGAGACACAGGGCTGGCTGATGCTGGGTGATACTGTCTTTGTTATTGCCAAACAACGTTACACACACTTTGCTGCCAAACACGTTAATTCCTCACCTCATCCCTCAGCGAGCCATGACTGCATCTTTAAAAAAGCTTGCTCTGGAAAGGTATGTGTTTGATAGTCAAACAAAACAGCCTCAAAATCACTTTAGGGCATTGCAGAAGGGCTTCTATTCCCGGCCTCTGAAGTCAAATAACTGTCACAACTTTGTCTAAACTAACCAATGCCTAGGGTTTCAAGGTATTTAATTACATAATAAGTTATGGAAACACAGAGAATAAGTGGAAATGCTGCACGTTCAGAGTCAGACATTTTGTCTCAAAGTCTGGCATCCTCAGTTCACTTAGCAGAGAATCAAGATGAAGTCAAAATTAGTGTGGTTACATTATTTCTTTTTATAGCAGTTGCCTGAAAGTCCACAAATGCCAGCCCCACTAATGCACCGTCACTCAGTAACATCACCTATTTTATCCTTCAAGAAAATAGTTTTGTATGCATTTCTGAACATCAAAAGCACAGACATCCATTGTTTTAAACTTTTCATGGTGTGACTATTTCTAGTCTCTCCTGCCAGGATGTTAGCACTGATAGTTTTACATGACCACGTATATATTATTTATTGCACAAAGCACGTATTTTTATTTTGGCCACAGAGTGTTTGTTTAAAAAAAGGCAGAGTTTTACCTTCTTGGTTGTTACAATTCCCTCACCTCTTGTCTTTCTAACCGTGCTGCAAGTCTGTCAAGAAAAGCTCCCAAATAAATTTAGCAATGTGATTATTACAAATAAGCCGCACTGGCATTTGGGTGGGAAGACACCCCCCTCCCTGCATGCTTCTACCACGGTGGCAAACTTATTTCAAAAATTCTGATGAAACGCTTTGTAAATTTTGTTATTCTGTGATGATAATAAATCATTATAGCCTTAAACACTCCTCTAGCTCGGAGCCTCAGTCACAAATTATCTTGTCATTCTGACCAAAACATTCTCCAAAAAAGCTTGACAAGTGCTAAAACCCAGAACATGAAACCATGTGTTGTTGTGAAAGCAAGATTCAGAAATGTCAATTAATTAGATTAAGAGGCTACTTTTAGCTTTACTTGTGTTGCCAAATAACCCTTAAAATATGCATAGCAGTGGAAGTCTACCTCAGCAATACAGTACTTCTGTGCAAAATAAAGACAATGGATCTGGCTAATAGAGGGAATTATTGTATCTGTCATTCAGACAAGGAGAATGATCTAGAAGCAAATGCCTTGCTACTCTTTCCACTGTATGGATTCACAAGCAAGATAAATTCTGCCACTTAGGAGTTTAAGCACAATTTTTTCCCCCTGAAATCTGATTCAGATTAGAAAATAAAAGTCAAATCACTATTATACATCTCCATAAGTAAAATGGATTTCTAACATCACTGTCTGTGTAGCTGTCTCCCCCTGCCCATAAAGTATCATCCTGTATTTGCATTTTTGAAGTTCACTTTAGAAAAAAGAGTGGTGCAATTAAATACATTTTATTCAACTTTCTCATAGCTACCCCTAAAATTTTTATCTTTAAATAATCCATATCCTCAATTTTATTTACACTATAAACTGTTCCTATATTTTAATGGTATGTTTGCTTTAAAAGGGGTTGTTGGCTTTAATAGCTCGGTTATTATCTTTGTAAACTAACATTCCACATTCCTCCTAACTAAATCCTAGCAAAATTGCCTGTGCTTGCATTTGGAACATGCATTCCACCACCGAAAATAAAATTTAAGCCAAATAAATGTTCTGCTCAAATTAATATACATAAAAATGAATAGCTAAACATAGATCAATTTTGATGGATTTAACAGTAGGTTTGCAAGTGGCAAGAGGGTCATGATATACAATACACCCAAGAGAACAAAACTAAATAAATTTAATTTCCTGTAACCCCTATTAGTTTGTGTTATTTTTAATGCTAGAACACTGTATCTCTTTAGAAAAAAAAAATCACTGTGTTTTCATAAAACATATCACCAACAATATGGATCAGTGTAAGGGTATGGGTTAGGACACAGAGGTGGGCAAGGAGTGAGGAAATGAGGAAGGAGCCCAAGAGAAGCAGACCAGGACCTCAAGCCTGGCCAATCCATCATTTCTCAGGTGGGATGGTTGTAGGCACAGCCCAGGAGCCACAGATTCTGTTCTGTGCATGGAATCAAGCATGGCATGCAGAGGCATCAGTCATTGAGCAACAACCACTCTTGGAATGACATTTAGTAACTCAAATAATGAGTTTTGGCCTTTAGCTGTAATTTTAATTCTTCAGCTAAAAAAAAAAAAAAAAAAACAGAAAAAAATCATTATTTCAGTTGTTTCTTTGCCTCCTGTTAGCTGGTCCACTGCTGGCCATGGTTTCTGGCAATTAACCCAGTTCCTCCCCTGCTCAGACCTGCAGGCTCCTCTATGGCCTGCACTTACTTTGAGCAAATCTTTCTCTCCCCCAGCCCTTGGCCTTTCCCTTCCTCACAGGGCACATAAATGGTCTTTTGGCTGCTGGCCTGATCTGGGATGGAAAGGTGGCTGTGTGCGACTGCTTGCTGCTGTTGAAGACATTCTTGAGTCTAAACTCTCCACCCTGGGAAGTGGCACTCTGCAGAGGGCATCTCTGCAGGAACCTCACTGAGGGGGAAGGGGGCAAGGGAGAGAAATTGAATATTTAAGGACACATAAAAACTCTCAAACCTTGTAATAGAGAGAGAAAAAAAGGAAGGGAAAAAAAAAAAAAACCAAAAAGAAAAACCAAGACAAAAGACCAAGACAGTCCTAATTTTTAGACACACCACAAACTATTCTTAGGTTCTCTGGCCAAAGCTTGTTAAAAACAGAACATCCTAAATGTTCTAAAAATTGTATGAGAAGCAGATGGAGGTATTTCCTTACAGAACAAGCCTGCAGTCAAGTGTAACAACTGAAATACATTGTCCACCAAGGAGCAAAGCCAAAATCCAGTGTTAGAGGAACCCTGTGTATGGGGGCATCAGGTGCTCTGCCCTGGGTGTGGCAGAGTCCCCTGGGCCTCAGCTGCCCCCTGACAGGGCAGGGACCTCCAGGTGCCCTTTTTCACATCTATCCACTCCCTGCAGATGTTCTGGAGGCCTCAGGACACCCTGGGCAGCCTCAAGTATCTGTTTTGGCACCTAAATCCTGCTCTCCTTGTCTGTTCTTGGAAAAGCCTGATGAAACCGTGAGCAATGGATGAAAATAGAGCAGTGAGGACTAAATTAAAGTAAAATTTAGTAACAGGGCCCAAACGTTAACATGCTGTATTTATCTCAAAGTTATTAACATTCCTCTGAGTCTCTGAAACGCTTTATTACTGATACATGGGATTGTGCTGCTGTAATGGGCTTCCCTGGGGAGTGACTGGGGCTCCAGCTACACTGCAGGATGTGTTGTACTACAGATTATAGGGTTAAATGGTGCTGTCTATTATCTGCACAATGTGTGCATCACAAGAGTGAGCTCACCTGAGGAAACTGAGGTCTGCTCTGGAGCACTGGAAAGGTTTGTGCTGCTGGTGAGGAGTGAAGGGTCCCTTTTTCCAGCTGCACACAGCTCAGTCACATGAGTGATGCTGAAAACACCTCTGTTGGCAAAAGAAAAAAAAAAAAAAACAAAAAAAGACAAAATAAAAACCCAAAAAAACAGAGCTATGTCTAAAGTAACTCTACCCATGAGTGCTCCAAGGGGGGCAACCTCACATGGGCACTGAGAGGTGTGAAACAGCAAAAGGTGGGGCTGCTCACTGCCAAAGGCAGCAGGGACACCAGGCCACCAGCTCCCTCCCTCTGCCCAAAGCTGGTCCTCCTGTGCAGCGCAAGGAAAACCTGATGGCCTGAACTGAAGGCAGAAGTGGCATAAGAACTCAGGTAAAATAAAAGAGCCATTACCAGTGCATGGCAGGGAAGCAGACACAAGTTTGCAGAGGGAAATGAAGGACTCAGCCACGCAGCACACCTGAGGAGCTCAGCTGGGGCCGTGGGTTACAGGAGCCCCCAGAGTGCAGCTCCTGGCATCCTGCAGCACAAGCAGGTCAGGAACACCCACGGCAGCCCCTGGCAGGGTTCAGGGAGGTGCCTGCACTCCTCCTCCTCAGGAGGCTCTGGAGTTGTGCTCCCTCCACAATCTCATCCCCGTGCCCCTTGCCAAGCTGCACTGATTAACTCCTGTCCTGCCTTTGGCAGACACCAGCAACATTTGATCACCAACCATTCTATAACAACTTTTTTTAAGCATAGCTAAAGACTATTATGTTCCTACTCAGGCTTCTTGTTTCCAGACTAAACAAATCCAATACTTTTAACTTTTCCTCATAGGTCATGTTAGCAAAACCTCTAATCATTCTTGTTGATCTCTTCTGGATTCTCTCCAATTTGCCTCCATTTTTCTTAATGTCACCAACTTCAGCAGAAGTTTTGCAGCTTGGAGAATTTTTTTCTTGCTGCAGAAGTCACCTGACACCCTGACCTTTAGCTCAACAATGAGAAATAGCATCCAGGCTTCCTTAAAGAAAATGGTATTACATATATACTGTCATGTATACTTAGTGTCATGCCACCTGCTTGCCACATCAACCCACTACTTTGCCTTAACAGCACTAAAGCAACAACAAACAATAAAAAAGCTTCTTCTTTTGTGAGCTGGTGTATAGACAATCTTATTGTATGACTTGGAAATACAAGAAAGAGCAGAGACATTTTAAAATTCTATTAAAAACAATTTTTTTTCCTCTCCACATCTCAAAAAAGCAAAGCAATTTCAAGAAAACAGAACTGACCAAACTGTGGGGGAAAAGCAGAGCTGTGCAGCGGCTGTTAAAAAGATGACAGCCAAAGTTACAGGAGGGAGCAAAAGAGGATAAGATTAACAGAGAGAGAGAGAGTAGCCTTTAGCTCAGTCTGAATGTTAAAATGAATGTAAGAGTTTTTTGAAAAAGCTGAGTCAAACTTACAACAGCTCAAACAGGTAAATCACAGGACGGATCTTCCTCACTGAAGACTATGAAAAGCAATAGACACATGGGCAACCAACAGGTGAACCCAAAGAGCAGTGAAGGCAAATTACCCACTCACCGCAAAATATTCCCTACACCACCCTCAGCTCCTATATTAACTCAATGAGCACCTGAATTCCTGCCAGCTGGGCAGTGCCAATCCCCTGGTTACTGCAGGTGAGCTGAGCTCTGGAGCTCCTCAGCAGCACAAAGGCTTGTGAGCTCTGGCCCAAGCCCTGCCCAGGTTCAGAAAAAGCCATGCTGAGGGCCAGGGATGAGCCCAGCCCTGTGCAAAGCCCTTTCCAGACAGGACAAAGCATGCATGGAGTGAGAGCTCTGGCTGCAGATGCTGGGCTGCTCTGGCTGCTGCGGTCTCCAGCTCCAGGAGAGGGCCTGCAGCTGGGATGCTGAGCAGATGGCAGGCTGCACCTCTCTGGGCTCTGTTAGCCAAGAGTGCTGCACAGATGCTTCAGCTATTCCCCAGAGTATTTCATTCCTGGGTACTTGGTTGTGTTGCTGCATGTCTGACCAGCTCCAAATCCTCCCTGCCTGGCAGCAGGGCCTCCCTGCTCCTCTCAGGCCTTTCTGTGCTGGGGACAGGCCTGTGGGGCACAGGGGACAGGAGCTCAGTGTCCCTGATGGCTCTGTGGCATTGTCATCCCTCCAAAGCCTCACAGGGAGAGGATGGAGCAGCTCTGCAGGAAAACACAGCACAGGGCTACACAGGGCTTTGGGAGGAGGGCAAGGACAGGGTGACACAGAGCTGACCAGGAGGGAGGTGCCCAGCCCCAGCACAATGGGATTACAGCAGCTCCAAGGGATATTCCATGTGTTCCTGGGTGTTTCTGTGGGATCAGAGCTGATGTGCTGCACCTGTGGTTTGGTGTGGCTCTCTCTGCCTGCTGTCAGAGCTTCCTGAGGAGCTGCTAATACAGCATGGCTGATGAGCCTGCTGTTTTGATCTCTCCCTCCTCAGAATCTCTTCTAGAGCCTTTAATAAAAGCTCTATTAAGGAAGTACAAGTGGGTGCTTTGTGCTTCTTCAATACCTAATTTATATTTTTAACATTAAATATTCAAACACATGCTTTGAATTTATGCCCTTTTTTTTAGTATAATAGTTTCTTGCTGGAGACTTACATACATTTTCTATCTCATAATTCTTTATTTTCCTCTGGGTTTTGGGGTGTTCTCTTACCCTGCCCAAATCTTACATTGAAATTAAAAGGCATACTGAAGGCTTGTCATTCAAATTATTGATGGTAACTTGTCTGTCTGGGGGTGACGGTTGTATTAAAACATTTATCACATAAAAAAAGAAGCATATGGCATTTACAGAATCTGGGCCAATGAAGAAGGAAAGGGTCATGTTCACTCCCAAAACAGGAGCAAGCATCTCCTGAGGGTTATACATGGATTTAGTTCAGAGGGAGCTGGAGAATCTCATATATTTTGAAATCATGAGGGGTATGAAATCAGCATAAGTTACAGCTGCCCTTAGGTGCTTTCTTTTGAGTGGTCAGTGCCACAATCACTCAGCAGAGCACATGGATCTCACTGACTTTGGCAGAATTATGGAGGCTCTGTTTGCATGAACCATTGCTGAACAATTTATCTGATGTATTAATCATCTCTTAGATAAGAGTATCTGGACTGTAGATTTTTCTCATAACCCAATTTCCCTCTTGCAGTCTTTTGTTTTTGTTAAGTTTTCATGGAAATTTTTAAAATTGCAATTTTTTTGGTTTTTTTGTTAGCACTTAAAATCCCAGGGTCAGTTTTGAAACACTGTGAAGTGCAGGCAACATTGTTGGGGTGCTCTGCTGCCTTCAGAGAGGATGGAGAAGTGCTAGTCTTGACTTCCTCCCCTGACAGCAGCTCTGGTTTGGAAACTGATTTGTCTTCATGGTGACAAATAAAAAAAAAAATCAAGACCCTGTTTTTTCCCTTACTTTCCAATTACATATGTAAGAGGCAAAAAGTGAACATTTTCTTGGGGATTGGAAGAGTTAGTACTATTTATAGGGCTGTTTTACCCACTTGTGGTAATCCTCCTGTAAGACTGTGTCTGTGCTGCTGGTCTGGGCACTCAAGTGGGTTTGTGCGTGCTCAGGGCAGTGTCCCAGCCACCTGCAGCATTTGGCTTCCCTGCTGTGCTCTGAGCAAGCCCTTCTTTGTTGTTATTATATTTCTTGAGTCCCATACTGTTTTTATCATATTTCTAAACTCCCATACCTCCTCAGTGTTTCCTTACGGCTGCAGATCTTCACAGCACAGACTCCTTCTTCTGCACATGGTTCCTCCTTAGTCAAGGCACCTTCAAGGCTCTCCCTGACCGGCCAGCCCACCCCCTTTTATCCCAGTTATCTTCACAAGCCACAGCTGCAGCCCAATGAAGGACATTGCAGCTGCAGCCCATCAAGAACAACTGGGACCTACCGGGGCAAGGCTGTATACAGATATTCAAGTACAATACAGATATTTTACTAGGACTGAAAGGCCACCTATACTATACTTCCTGTCCCAGCCAGGCTGTGCCCTTGGGGAGGCTTCTTTTCCCACCTCTGGGAGAGCAGGGCTCACCCAGAGCCCGCATCAACCACACTGGGTCAGTCTCTCATGTCCCCAGCCTCTCCCCAGCACCCAGGCAGCACTGCAATGCACTTTGCAGCATTTCTCCATCTGCTCTGCCCTTCCCTGCAGCACTGCACGCTCAACTTCCCGGCACAGAAAATGGGAATTAATGCAGAGAAATCCCTGGCTGGCCCTGCTTGGTCAGCCCCTGCCCTCCAGTGTTAATCTGCTGCTGCCCTGCCAGCCTGCCCTCTGCAATACAGGAATGGAGATGGACACTGGAGCCCCGGTTAAACCCGTTCTTGCTTACTGAGTACCCCAAAAATGACTTCATTTTAATGCTTTTTTTTTGAACTCCAGTGATTTCTAGAGCTGTTTAATTGGGGAGCTCGTTCTTCTGGCCTCCTCTAAAGACAATTCTGTGCTGGATTCCTGTTTTAGCACAAGCCAGAGTGCACACAGAAAATGTTCAGAGGTACAAAAGGCAGTAATCTTAGCCTGAAACAATGGTACTGAACTGAAGCACTACTCCTCTTTTCTAGATCTACTTTTAAGATCCCTGTCAAAACAGCCCTTCAAACACATTTGATTGGGTTGGGGCTCATCACGCTGTCACCAACTCACTTTTCATTAGGCTGTTGCTCTCTGTTAGCCTAGCCAAGCAGAAGAACTCAAACACATGCACAAATTAAATCGACATCCAAACTCCACCAATATACAAAGCAATTTAAATGATATTCATTAGAGCGATGACAAGTCCTGATGAGGCTTTCAGGAGCGGAGTCCTTCAGCTTCTGCCGACTCGGTTTCATGGGCACTGAGGCGGAACTGCAGTCACTGTACCTCCAGTTTAGAGAGAGGAAAAAAAGCCAAGAATGTGACTCTGCTTCCTGACACACCTACCTCATTCTCCCTCTCTGCTCAGGTTTACAGCTGGGCACGGGCTCCAGGCTTGCTTTACAGCTCTTCCCAGGCTGTGCACTGCTCCAGCAAAGCCCCTTCCCTTCCCCACCACCTACAAACGTGCCAATTAAAAAGAATCCCATTTTCAAGTAATTTCATTTCACTTGGCTAGAAAGGTCACTAACTCACAGTTCTGATGGCTATAAACATGTCCCCAGTTTCTTACCATGCAAGAATGAATTTGATATGTTGAAGCTTAATAGAGAAGTATTTTTCATTGTTAATTCATACTGAAGTTTAAAAGTTACACTATCTCAATTTATATTTTTGATATTGAAAAAAAAAAAAAAAGATGGACACTATCTTCTCCACAGGGAGTGGAATGGGGCTGACAGGTCTAATATAGGCTTTTCCACAGTGCCAAATCATTTGAAATTCATTTCTCTTGAGACCACAGTCCTTACCTCAGGCATCACGAGGTAAGTCATCAGAAAATTAGCTCACTATTTGCTTACAAAGTCCACTCTGCTGCCTGCAAAATGTAAGTGCAGGGGGGAAGAAGTGCACATCTTCACCCTAGTGTGGCTCCAGGAAAGGCCAGCGGGTGACATGGGGGACACAGCATCACTGGGGACATCTCCACCAGCTGGGTGTCTACCACCCACCCCAGCCTGGTGTGGTGGCTCCAGGAAAGGCCAGCAGGTGACACAGCATCATTGGGGACATCACCAGCAGGTGACACAGCATCACTGGAGACAGCACCATCAGCTGGGAGCTCCACCACTCACCCCAGCCCCAGGGAACGGGACCAGGGCTGGCCTTGCCATTTTTAGCTCCTTTCTTCTTGCTCTAAGACAACCTTTATTTTATTGCTTAAAACAGGCTAAGAATTCTAAAAGCATGATATACAGAAAATGCCTTGTTATATTATTACTCAAAAATTCCTTTTTTTGGCATAGCTGCCTTGGGTTGTAATTTTTAATTCTCCTTTTTAAGCACTCCCACAAGTGAAAGATAGGCACAGAGGTATGGAAGTACGATTTGCAGTTGAGTATTTTCATTTCAATAAAGGTTGTGTATATGAACTTGATGAGTGGTCTGGACATACCCATCTATCCCAAAAAGTCTATCTGATTTTAATTCTCTTAAAAGATTATTTAACCAGAAGTGCATTTCAAGCTATAAATAAAGCAAAGTGAACCAAGCAACAGCTGCTGAGGAAGTTAATGTGTCCCACATAGATATTGTTATACAGTGATGAAAAACAAACAAACAAACTGCTACCCTCACACCTAAGCTGGATATGAAGCATAAAGGAAGATTGTTTTTACATGTAAAAAAAAGAGAATTTATGGAACACCACTGCTGTATTTGTGTACATACCAGATAATGAACACAGCACAAGCAACGTGTTAGTAAATCTTAGTCATCTTTTTCATGCTGAACATTTAGTTAAAATTATTGCCCCAAACCAAGGCCTGAAAAGAGATTGTAACCTCACCAATGCTTTCAGACATGTATAATGATGCGTTAATACATAATTCCACTCGCTCCTGTAAATGACCCTGATTCCTTCTTCCTCCACTGGTAAAAGATTGACTTCTTATGCAAATACTCTTCGATGAGGGTTGTAATATTATAGTTTTAAATATATACCAGCCTTTCATTATTACAGGATAATTACTGAAAACTCAACAAAATTCACTGTTACCACACCCCGACCAACAGAGCCACTTTGATGTTCCGAGGTGGCAGCTCCATCATTATTTCTCATTCTCTCATTTACCTACAGCAGGTCAAGCAAGGGCTGGAAGGCACATCTTGGCACAGAGTCCCAGGAGAGGAGAATTTACTGGTTTTTTTTCCTGGAGATTGTATGTATTTACTAGTAATACTCCAGGGAGTTACACATTTGTATTTCCATGCTAAAACAGGAACTATCCAATCAAGTATTAAATGCTATTTCATCCTTGAAGGGATGAAATTTTCATACTAGGCTAACAGGACAATCCAATGACTCTTACAAAGTTGGTAATCTTGAATTATTTTTTTTTTCTGCTTTCCTTGATAAAGTCTGTTTTTATGACAATTCCCTGCATTTCAGCTCTGTGGAGCAGTGTGGGTAACAGACCACCTAGCAAAGCTCTGGCATATTCATGTAACAGAAGTTACCCAAACAAAGCAGGCAGCACTGACCGTAATAATTTGATATTTTTCTAGGAAATATATAAGGCTCTCTGGAGGCGTACTTTAAAATACAAAATTTATTAATTAAATTTAGCTTTATTACCAGTTGTCTCTGTTCCACTTGCACCACTGTTCCTTTTTTTTTTCTGTTGCAGCTGAAATAAGAACTTGCAAAATTAAAAAAGGTTCTTCCGTTCAATACATGCCAGTATTTTTTTAAATCTCAAAGTATAGCCAGATTTTTTTGCTGTCATAACATGCAGAGTCATATCATGCTTAGCTTTATATAGCAAAATACATAGCCATATTTAAATGCAGCAGATAATTCCCATATTGATAACACTAATCTGCCTTGGTTTGGATAAAAAATTGCACATAATGGTTACCACAAAAGCACCTGCATAATTAAAATAATATACTTTCAGTTTAATACAAAAATAAAATATAATGAAGATTCTAGAAAGATTTTGGTTTCAGAAACAGTTCCTTACATTAGCTTAAAAGTCATATTTCAGTTAATTTTAGATTTCCTACTCACCAAAACTTAAAGATACATTCCCTGATTTTTTTTGCTAAATGTTGATTCCAGTGAACAGCTCTCTAAGATCTGGCATATTGATTTCTTGTTGTGAAGTGAGCTGTTCAAGCTCCATTTAAGATTTTCATCTTGCATGTAGCCCTGAGCACATCATAGCACCATAAATTAGTTAAATTGCACATTTATCACAAATGTTATTTTAAGATACTGCGTAAATGTGATGGCTGGAAGATATACAGTATGCTGCAACAAGCCACTACTTGGGTGGGGTTAGACCAGGGTCACCTTTATACACCTGTGATTTAAAGCTCTTCTCACCCATCACAATTTCATTTTTAACCTCTTTCTTGAGGCATTTTGTTTTCTCTTGCACTTGATCTGCATATTTCTAAATAAAATACCAAATGCAAAGCAAAAGTCAGAAGTCAGATGCTTATTTTAAAATCCTGCATTTATACCTTCATGTTTGTCTAATAGGAAAAAAAATTATCTTAACACAGCTAGGTTGGTGATTTGGTTAGCGCTAATAGTTACCATGCCAATATACATACCAGTGTATGGATGAAAAGAACATTATTCTAGTTCATTGATTCTCTAAATTCTTTATAATGTGAAATCACATTGGTATGCCAGTCCTGGAGGTTCTGAAATGCAAGCTGAACTTTATTTTAATAAATTTGGGATATTCAGATCCTGACTAGCCATTCATTTGCAAAATTTCATGCACATTTTAAGAAGCACATTAAAAAGTCCTTTCTGGCCCACGCTAGTAGATCTGAACATTCCCTGAATTTGTCCCTGGTACATCTCACTGCACTCTCAGACCCAGGAACTGATTTTCACCAGATCAGGGAGGTTGCATCAGATCATCAGATGCCCTGCCTGTATTTTAAGAGTGAGTGGAAAGAGCCCTGCAGACTCTGCAGTCTCTTGCTTTGCTCCCTCCCGTGTCCCAGATAACAGTACAGCATACAGAGCTCTGAGCATTACTATTATAAGTCAATGGTGCATCTTAAAAATACATTGATTGACAATATATGCAATAATCTGCCAGTCTCCTTATGTGTGAATTTCTGGTTTGCAACCAAATACTATATTTAAGCTGTTATAATTTTCAAAAGAGGAATTCTCTGCTGTAGAGGTAAAAAGTTTGGCTGGGTTTAGACTGAGATAATGTATTTGTAAAAAGTGTGGACAGGCACCTGGGAGGCTCCAGGGAAGGCTTCAGCCAGCCAGGTTCCCTTTCCTCACTAAGTGAGGGACTCCTGGGATGGTACAGTCAACCAGTAAAACTGCTGTGATTTTACTGCTGGAACTTGAGCCGAGGCCATAAACATTGACACACAAATGACTTTAAAATCAGACACAAGTGTGAGCCAAAGGAGGAGGAAAAAAACCAAAGCCCTGATCTCATTCACTTGGTCCACTTAGCAGCATTTGCTGTAGAATGAACAGAACATTCCAACACATTTTTGAGACGTGGTACTGGCCTTTAACATTACAGGGAAAGATGGAAAATGGAAAGAAAGGCAGAAAGGCAAAGAGAACCCAAGATTCAATTACTTGCTTACTGGAAGACAGTGGACTTTTTAAAAAAGAAAGGAAACTGTACAATTGGCATTGGGATGGTAGCTCTCAGTCAGGATGCTGAAGTGCTGGAATGGTGGATTTGGTTCCCCTGTAACCACCTCTGGATTCAGAATTCACCTGACTGGCAAAAGGCATCACTTACATGCATAGCAATATAGGTGTTTGGAGATGCAAATTGTTTTCAAAGGTTATGATGGGATGACCTGTCAACACCAGCAGAAGTCTGTCATTATCACAGAAATGCTCCAGATTGTTTGCTTTTCTTTGGCTGTGTTAATTCACATCCTCTCCCCCTCTCTACCTGCAGCAGGCAGGGCCAGAAGAGGACTTACTTCAGAACCACAGAGTTGGAGTCACTGCTCTCAGGTCCCTTCTGCTGTCATTTGGAGATGCTGGGAAGGTGGAAAGGGATTTTCTGAGCTGTGGAACACCCTGGGGTGCAGGCTCTGCTCAGTGCATCAGGAGGAAGGCAGGTGAGCAGCATGCCTGCCTGGGTCTGAGCTCACAGCAAAACACCCATTTGCTTTGCCACGCACTGCTGCCAACCCCCTCTCCACAGCCAGCCTTACCTGGTGCTTAAAAGGGAGTTATAACGCTCATTTATCTCTTCTGGGGGGAAAAAAACTCTGTTAATGCAGCCTTTGAATAAGTGCTACCCTGCTCTTTAAATGCTAAAGTTCACTAAAACTCCAGTGATTTATGTGCAGCTTTTGACTGCCAGCACCTGGCAGATGAAGAAACCTACTCAAGCTTCAGTCATAAACAGATAGCATACAATTTAATTTTAATGTGCTCGTTAGTCGTAGCACATTTCAGACATAATTGTGAACGCAACACAAAATTATAGCAAAAAGACAATTTTAATGCTGCTGTAGAAAAAAAGGTTATATGAAGAGTCATATAATGGTGCTTCATTGTCAACAACAAAACAGGGCACAGAGTGCATTACAGTGTCTGTGCTGTTTACATGCCAATATTTTATACATAGATTCTCATATGGTGTCAGCTGTCAGTTACTTCTGCAAATTAACTGCCAAAAATGGAGACGAACAGAATCACTTAGTGTGCTGGTAACCACGGGTTACCTTTCATATGCCTAAAGATAAAGCTGCAGTATGGAATCTTGGGAGAATAATTAGGCAGAACAAAACAGAAAGTTACCAATTGAAATAAAAAGGCATTCTACAATAGGAAATAACAACCAAGAGCGCTTATAAATAAGTAAAAGAGGTTATATCACAGAATGCCTCATAACTTTTTAAGCAAAGTATTACAGTACAAACATTTTAAAG
Organism: Melozone crissalis; assembly: GCF_028551555.1. Lineage (NCBI taxonomy): Eukaryota > Metazoa > Chordata > Aves > Passeriformes > Passerellidae > Melozone > Melozone crissalis. Next base: position 15,348,393 of record NW_026535785.1, read on the forward strand.
GCTTTATCAATGTTTAGGAAATACAGTACAAGTTTTTCAAATAGATTTAACCCTTTGAGCACTGAGTTTATTTTGAATTTTCTCTTTTTATTTTATTTTTTTTTTTTTTTTAACTAATAAATACCTTTAAAAGTCATGTTGTGCAAAACAGTTAGAATGTATGCCAGGAATGCAGTCCGTGGCTTCTGTTTCTTCAGACAATTTTAAAAAAAAAAAGAACAAAAACAAAAGCAAAAAAACCAAACAAATGATTGCAACACTAATAAATATGTATAATTTAAACATGAACCTCTCTTAATATAGATGTACTGTATAGCAAAACAAAGCAAAACATACTTTGCTTTAAGAATAATGTTTCTGAATACTTTATAAATGTTATCTGTGGTATCTTTTATCACATAATTTACAATGTTTGATTGTTAAAGGAAAAACCATTAGATCTAAAAAAAAATGAAATATACACTATATATAGGTACAGTTTATACCTGGGTCTTATCAGGTACAAACCTCGCTGCTGCTAAAAATGCTGAAAAAAAAGAAAATGGCATTAACCACAATCACATTTTCCATAAGAGATTTTGAAATCTATACAATATATACATCTAGGTTTCAATGTGAAAATTATATTTTTAAATTTCAAGGTGTGAGACACCTCTGCATAAATGGAGGTTCATATCAGTAATCAGAACTAAGCTAGTAAGGGTCTAAAAAAAAAGCATATCCTTACATTTTTACCAAATTAATGCAAAAGTGCTTCAAAGTACTCAGAGGGCTAAAGATTATAGGGTGAGAAATACCAGCACACTTAGGTCACATGAAAAAGTGCACCAGAATTAGTTATAAATGCTTAATTAAACTGTCTGTTAATGCATGCAGCTTGATGCATCAGAGGGATGCACAGCAACTAAATCCAATTTACACAAAGTTCCAAACACTTACCACTGCATTTTAACCTTCATATTTTACCAGTAACAACAGCTGATTATGCACCTCTATTTAAACACTGTACAGTTATACAAAACAGTTCAGCCCAGAGCGACTCTGGAGTTAAAATAAGAACATGTGCCAAGAACTAAACAGTAGCTTTAAGGCGTCTTTGACAGTTTTCCTCAAAGCAAATTACAGTTATTTTAATCAAAAGCAAATGCTACTGCTTCTCTAACTCCGAAACATACAGAAGATGATCCTCTGGTGACTTCCCATGTGTTTTACTAAGATGAAGTTTAACAGCATGCTTGCTTGCAAAAGTCCTGTTACAAAGTTTGCACTGATAAGAAGTTCCGATATCTTCCTCTGGAGAGGACGTCACCAGTTTTTCAGACGGTGACTTTGCTTGTGCTATCTGATTGTTAATCTGTTCACTGGACAGTTTGGACAAGTCTCTTAACCTGAAACCCAGATGCGATTCAAGATGACTGATATAAGTTGAAGGAGTTCTGATCTGTGAAGCACAGTCATTACAAAAGAACACTGGGTGCCCAGTGTCCAAATTTTTAAGGAACTTAGTTCCCCCCGTCCTTCGGAGCTGGTATTTCACATTGGCCAGCCAGTGGCTAATTGTGGTCATTGAGAGTCCCGTAAACCTGGAAATGTGCATTCTTTCTTGAGGGCTCAAGTCTGACATGATGTATTTCCCCTCTGAAGTCTGCCGTAAGCTGGCTGCAAACTGGGCCTGCAATATGAGCAAGTGCTGAGGGTTCCAGTTAGACTGACGTCCCTTCCTTTTCTGAGCTGGTGTACTCTCTTCTGGTTCCTCTATTGTGGTACCATCAATGTCAGATTTCTCAGATATGCTGGAAGGTGTGGAAGATTTTGATGTGTGACTTTCTGTCAGGTTCTTCAGCATATCAGATATATCTGACAAGGCATTCTCGCGTAGCGGCGAGTTTGACATGAATGACACGACTGCAGATGTCTTTGCTGTTGTCACTGTAGATGAAGAAGATGCAGAAGATGTCGATGTGGATGACAAAAGCGCTGAACCCAAAGAGCAGCTTTTGTCACTCTTGCCTTTCGTCAAATCTATGGGTTGGTCATTGTTGACATGATAAAAATAACGGTCTAAGTGGTCTGATTTTTTGGACTGTAGAGGTGGGGTGGCCACTGCAGCCTTTTCTGCCAAACTGTTGCTCATTTTAAAAAGCATGCTCATTGGATCTAGAGCGGGCAAAGATGGCTTCGCTGCCTTGCCAAGGTGAATGTTCATGACAGATTGTAGTGCACTTAATGGATTTACAAATGGCTGTTCGGGAGGGTGGTCAGTGATGATGGCTGTGCTGCTACTTAAAGAGCCTACAATGGATTTCACAGCCTCCTTCCCATTTTCCACAGGCTCTACAGTTGGGCTGTCTTTGCAACCATCTCTCTGAGGAACTGGGCTGTTCTGCTGGCTTTTAATGCCACCATCATTGGGGGGCTCCATCTTAAGGGGTTCACTGACTTCACTGCTGCACGGCGAAGGCGTCGCACGCTTCAGTGGAGAGAGCTTTCCTTCGGGCTCCTTCATCTTCTCCTCCACTTTAGCCACCTTCTCGGTGACCTTCTTCACCAATTCTTCCATGGCATGAAAGTTTGTTTTTGGCACAGGTGAGGTCTGACTGCTGGGAGGAGACACTAAGGGCTGGTTTTTAGTTGGTGACACTAGTTCATTGTTTCCAAAGATGGGTTTTAAGGGAGTACTCTTCCCAGATGAGCCCAACGACAGCTTCATCATATTGGGCAGCTGGTAGGCAGCATGAATGCTGGGGTAGCCACCCCAGCTCGGTGTGCCATTCTGGGCTTTGTTTATAGCTGATGTAACTGTGTTTTCTAAAGACTTCAATATATCTAATCCCCCCTTAGGGCTCTCCTCTAGGTCATTTTCAGTCAAGTAATGGTATTTTGAGGAGATATCATACTTCTCCTCATCTTCACTTGACTTCTCTTTTTCTTTCATTTTGTCATCAGCAATGACTCTTTCCTTATCTACTTCTTTTTTAATCTCAACATTTAATTTAGGGGAAACGCTAGAAGGTGTGTTGGAAGGAGATGTAAAGGTGGTGGCAGCTAGTGGCACAGACTGGACCTTCTCATCTACTAAGGACGTTATTGTCGGTGTGGCTGGGGCTTCTATAATTGGTTTCCCTTTTTTCATGGCAGAATTAGTGACTTTAATAAAATGTCCCGTCACCATCATATGAGCCGTGAGCTCCTGCAGGGTGTCGTGTGAACTTCCACACTCCATGCACTTCAGAATTTGAGATTTCCTCGCCTCAAAGTGCCAGGCGTAGCTGGCCCCGTTCTGGTGACCGTAGCGGTTATTTGGCGTAATGTAGGGATTGGAGTTCTTTTGGAGTGCATCGTTACTATCTGAGATTGTGGCTTTTGGTGTCCCAGCCGTGGAGTCTGGAGAACTTGGCAGTTCAAGCTCCAGTGATGCTTTCTTTCTAGTAGCTGGGATTATTTTTGCTGCTACAGGTGTAACAGGTTCCTTCAGAGGCACTTTTTGGTAGTGTTTTGTTTTGATCATATGAACACTCAAATCCTGAAGAGATTCAAATGAATGACCACAGTACATACACTTTAGCACTTTCTGGGCGTCTTCTTTCCCTTCCATTTCAAGCAAGGAACGCTTGCGAGGTTTGGACCATCTTTTGGGGTTATTGTTATCTGTTTCATGGTTGTCATCTCGATAATGTCCCGTTTCATTCATGTGCACTGTTAATTCTACTAAAGTATCGTAGGCAGCACTGCAGTCTTTACAGCGGAATTTACTGGCCCCAGTGAATATGGAGCCATAGAGCTTACTGCTCTGTCTGTACAGCTGGACTGTGCTAAAAAGGCTCGGTTCTGGCAGAATTCTGCTCTGAGAAACTTGCTGCAGTGTTTTGGCCATGGCAGTCTGGTGCCAGTCAAAGCTGCCGCTCCCACAACTGCTGCTGCTGCTGCTGCTACTGCTGCTGCTACCGTTGTTCTTTTCGGAAATTGGCTGGTGAAGGTTCAGATTGAGATTGGACCAGTAGGAATTGGAGAGGAAGTTATTATACACGGCCTTCATTTGCTCCAAACTATCAGACACCGTGGAGTCTTCCAGCGGTATGGAAACCTCCTTGCTCTCCTCCTCATTTTTAATGGAGCTGCTCTCAAAGTCTGCCATGCGGTCACTCGTCTCACTGATGTGGGACTCACTGTCCATTTCATGGCTAGAGAACTCAGCTGCTGGAGAGTTTTGGTAGCTTTGGCAGTTCTTACTGAAGTCTTTTTCTGGACATGCATATTTTGCTGAAGGCTCCCCATCAACTGCATTTTCATCAGGTTCCACATCTTCTTCCACCAGCGCTGCTGCTTTTAGTTCGTCTGAAACATAGGCTATCATGAAGAGAAGAAAATACAAGTTAGTTTCTGCTCATTGTGCTTTTGCTTTAGCCAAAGTAGTGTACTTATTTGTAAAATTAAACAGTTAAAATTTAGTGTTTCTTCAGAGCAAGAAAAAAAAATCTGCTCTTCAAACATAATTTGCCACCTTATTCTTCTCAAGGGGCAACAGCTTGAAATTAAAACTAAATTTGAAATTAATGAAGCACATTCTGGAGGTGGCATTCATTTCTAAAGTAATAAATTACTTGTATCAACCTCAGAGACAGCAGTTCCTGTCTGTCAATTAATATGTCTTATGCTTCTCCTACCCCTAATGCATTTCTTAACAGACAGATTCACAATTTAAATTAAGCAAGCATTTTTTGCTCATTACAGTTTTGAGACTCAATCTTTAATAAATATAGAGCACAACAAACATCAAGAATTTTTACAAAGTAAAAAAATTACCAGTTAAAATAAATTTTAAAAATCAGATTTTTTTTAAAGTTATCATTATTAGTCATGTCACATTTTAGAAGAGATGGTTAAATGCAAGTGATGTAACTTCTGGAAACAACTCATTCAAAGCAATTTGAGGATATTCTTTATGGGTGTAACAAATGTCCCATTCCCATTTAAACACAACTTCCTCAACAAGAAAGCCCATGCAGAATTATGTCAGGAGCTAGCTCAATGGAATTGGTATGCTGCACTCATTCTTGCTGTATAAATATATACAAGACCTTCCAGTGGACCTTACAAATGTCAAAGTGTTTGCTCTTTAGACTACTTTGTCAATATTTACTCAGCATAAGCTACATGGACACCCAACAGGGATCCTGTCTTTTTTTCCCCTCAAGGAATGCAACTGGTGATGTAAATCTAAGATACTCCTCTTGAATAGGACAGTTGGCAACTGACAGTAAGCACTTTTTTTTTCCATGGTGCTTCTGTTTTACATATACTAAGTCTACCTAAGTTTTTTCTTTATGCAAGGAAATTATGGAAACATTAAAAAAAAGGAATCATTAACTAATCAAAAAATATCTATTTCTATGTAATGCATTAATTTGCAGGAAAGCAAAAATAGAATATGACTCTCTTCAGTGGAATTTAAAATCTCTCACAAAGATAATTATAAACTGAAAAAAATTCCCATTTTCAGTACACTCTGTGGTTAAAGACACCTGACATTTCACCTTCTCTGCAACACATCTGGAAAATGGTATTTGTATCCTGAAAAACCTATAGCTTGTTTCTTCAGGCAATAGTGCAGAGAAGATAGCAGTTTACACCCCAAAAAGCCCTGCTTTAACCAACAGACTGAAAAATGTAGAACACTAAAGTAGGTATCACACACACAGTATTAAACCTTGCAAACTTCTTTCAGGGAAAATATGTTTAAATGTTATCAGAAAACCACAAGAGACAAAACAACTGTTAAAGTGACAATGAAATCAGGCTTTTAGTTTCACATGGAGTATTTCTTCGTTCAGTTAGGTAATACAAAATATTCACTACTGTTCTTTCACATGGATGAATGGTAGCAAATCTTCCTCCAAGCATGTAAAGTTATAATGTGATCCTCAGAACACAAGTTAAACCTTTGAAAGCACAAACATTGCACATAAGAGCAACACATAATAATGATCGATTATTTCAGTTCAGATAATTTCAATGCAGAAAATTCAAGCAGCAAGGGTTCTGTTTTTAAAATTTGGGACCATAGAGTTTGAAAGAATTATGTTAAAAAATTTTATCATAAGATGCTTCAAAGATGCTGGTACAAAGATCAGACTTTGGAAGCAAGTAAACCACTCTAATAGAGGTGTGCTGTTTTGCTCTATTTTCTGCTTTTCCAAAATATTTGGAAAAAAAAATATTATTATTTTATGTATATCAAAGACTCAGCAGCAACTTGAAATAAGTTTCAGCTCTGTCCTGCAAATACTTGCAACAAAACCAATACATAGAATTGAAAAAGGTGGATTTTCAGAAGTTTAGCACAAGAGACCAAAGTAGTTCAAATTACTCTCTGAAGCTGAAAAATTATGGATAGCTACTGATAACATGCAGACAACTGATCGTTAACTGCCTCCCTCTCAACCACACCAAATCCCACTGAAAAAGGAAGGATGGAAGGACAGAATCATGGCATAAACCCTCTGATCTGGAAGCAAATGTAATACCCCTTTCCTATTCCACCCTTGTGCAAACAGATTTTTTTTACAACCTCCATTTCTTTGCCTCTGATTTGAAACCGCAGAATAATTTCCTTTTCCCAAAGTAAAGAACACCCAAAGTTCTCACCACACTGGCTGCCTCAAGGAGCCCTCAGTGACCCCACCAAGGCTCTCTGAGTGTTCCCGCCTGTGGTTTCTCTGGCTGCTGAGCACCTGAGTGTGTGCCACCCATTCCCAGCACCACATCTCACTCCAAACCCCGTCCCTGCCCACCATGGAACGCCCTCCTTTGACCCACTGCTCACCAACACAACCAGAGGGCACAGAACCAGCTCCCTAATTAGTGTGTTATTCTTTACATTTTTATTTCTCTTACTGCTGAACTCTTATGAATTTTGTTTGAACTGAAAGACTTGTCACATTCACAGCTTTTTTAGAGAGTGACTTTTACATTAGGGAAAACCTCCAGCATGCAGCTCATTTAAATGTAAATCTATTTACCTTTCATGCTTTCTTTGCCCTTTTCACCAACTATCAAGCATATTTGCGTGTTAACCAGGAGCTGCCTCCTCTATAGCTGTTCCCCTTCCTGAGCTCAAGTTGTGAAGCCAACTTGTGACATCAGTCTTTGATCCAGAAATGCAGGAAATGAGGCACAAACGACAGTGTGGAATTTAACCCAGCAATCTGCAACTTCGCAAAAGTGACAGCTCCAAGGGCTCCTTCTGCTCCTTCCCCTGCACAGAGCAGAGGAGGGATGGAACCTGGTCCAGGGAAGGGTCCCTGCCTCACCACACCTTGCCCAGGGCAAGAAATGGTCAATATGAGCACAGATGGAGGTAACAGCCTCACTGCACCAGGCCCACAGCAAAGAAATTTCTTATTTGGTGAAGTACCTACAGGAAAAGCAAAGAGGCTGTGGAAGCAGAGAATAAAATCAGGAGATGGTAAAAGGGTTTTCCACTGTGATTCACTGCCTGGAGGACAGACTGTTTATAAGAAGCACTGTCACCAGCTCATCCTTACTTAGCCATTACTCTATTATGTAAAAAAAAAAAAAAAAAAAAAAAAAGACAAAAAAAAGACAAAAAAGACTCGTAGTTCGATATTTTTCAAGTGTAGAATAAATGTTTGAACAGCAGGGCATCTGTAAAACTGTTCTTCAATACCTCAACAGCAAAGTCTGAGGGGAAAAGAAACAACTTTAAAGGCAATTCTAGTGGCAGAAGTTAATAAAAGTGGAAATGAAAGAAATTAGGCAGCTCTGGGTTTTGTTTTTCCAGAGAAAAAGGACCAAAAAAAAAATCCCAGTTCTCCAAGCAGTGTTTAGTTTACATCTCACAGGGCACCATAACCCACAGGAAATTGCCTGCAAATTGAGCAGTGGTGTCACTGTGACACGGTATCTGACAAAAAGTGGAAAGCTGTTGCCTGGCATGGCACTCAGGTTTCTAGAGAGGAGGATATCAAAGGGGTTCAGAAACACCTTGCAGGTACAGCCATGGAGAGGTTGAGAAGAGACGGTTCCCTCATTAATATTTGCTGCAATTATTAACTGAAGTGCTAGGTAACAACGAAATTAACACATTTGATACCAATATATAACAGTAAGCTGTGGTATAATGCAATTCATTTCCACACAAGAGGGAATTACCTTCATAACTGAGCTATGGATCATTTCTTTGCCAGTGGAAATAAATTGTGATCCATCACTGTCCAAAATGATCTACATATTGCAGAGACAGTAATAAACTCATATACCTGGCTCTGCACAGTCACCAGGGATCTGCTGCACGAGAGCAGAGAGGCACCAGGAGCTTCTCCACTGTGTGTCCAGAGGCTCAGGAAGGCTCCATGGAGCCAGAGCAGCTGTGCCAGCTCATGTCCTGGCTCACCAAGGTGTGCCTGCTGATGTCCTGGGCTCACCAAGGAATGTCCTAGGCTCACCAAGGTGTGCCAGCTGATGTTCTGGCTCACCAATCTGTGCCTGCTCATTTCTTGTCTCACCAATCTGTGCCTGCTGGTGTCCTGGGCTCACCAATCTGTGCCTGCTCATGTCTTGTCTCACCAAGGTGTGCCAGCTGGTGTCCTGGGCTCACCAAGGTGCCCCTGCTCATCTCCTGGGCTCACCAGCACCACAGCTGCACCTCCATCCCCGCTGCCAGAGCTGCTCCTCAGCAGCAGCAGCACAAACACTGTGTGCTTGCCACAGAATTCACAGAATCACCGGGTTGGAAGAAACTCTAGAGTCCAACCCAGCCCCAACACCTCAGCTAAACCCTGGCACCCAGCGCCACATCCAGGCTTTGTTAAACACACCCAGGGATGGGGACTGCACCACCTCCCTGGGCAGCCATTCCAGAACTTTATCACCCTGTCTGTCAAAAAATCTTTCCCAATATCCAACCTGTATTTCCCTTGGTGCAGTTGAGGCTGTGATCTCTGGTTCTGTCAGTTCCTGGAGAAAGAGCCCAACCCCAGCTGACCAAAACCATTTTTCAGGAGCTGCAGAGAGTGGTAAGGTCACCCCTGAGTCTCCTTTTCTCCAGGCTTGTCCTCCCCTCCGTGGCAACACCCCCAGTGAGTGGCTGGACACACACCTCCCTGAGATTGTTTGGAAACACAAGACCACAGCACTAAAGGTGTATTTTACTGTTCTCCAAAACTCAACTATATGCACAATTTTTTTCCCTAATTTCCTGAAAAATACAGCTGAAACCATATATTTTGGCTTGGATGTATCCAAATATTTCATCCAAATATTTCATTTCAATGCTTTTGAAACTTCTTGTTTTAATTATGTTTTTTCTTGGCAAATTTTTTTCTTTTGTTTTAATTAGCTCACTGGGGGTATATTTAAACTAGTATATATGCTGTTTGCATGAAAAGGAACAAAACATTCCGATATTCTTCTCACATGAAAAACACTCAGCTACAAAAGTTTATCAAAACCATTAGGTTTCTTGGAAGTATTTTTGCTTTAACAAATGGCTTTTTATTAAAAAAAAATAGATCATCTTTGTTATGCATCATTCAAAATCATCAATTAATACTAAGAGTCATCTTCCAAATAATTTAATTTTGAGTTCATTGGGAAAAGAAAATTCTCAATCCTTAAAGAACCTGAGCCTGTCTACATTTCATACTTGAAAAACAAAATAACAGCAGAATGGGATCAGGAGCAGAAATGCTCCTAATGCTTACAGGATCAATATTATATTCCCAATAAAAAAGAAAGAGGGGAAAAGGATCATTTTAGGTTATAAGGTGCAGCAGTGAGTAGGATTCTGACAGAGAAAGTCCCTGTGCACCCTGACCCTCACTCCCCATTCCATGGCACTGCACAAGAGGTGGCTCCTATCACTATCATTTTATATTATATATTTTATATTTTCCTGAATACTTGTCCCATTCTGTTTTATATCAGACACCAGCCACCTGAGAAATGAACAGAATATTTTTAAAATATTTAAGTAATCTTTGAAAAACCCTCAGAGTTCCCAGTTTTGGTGGGACCTTTTGGAGTTAAGAGGCAGCTCAGTCCCAACACCAGTGCAGAGAAAGCCAACAGAGGAACAGCAGCATGGAGATGATCTGACTGTGCCAATGAACCTTATTCACAAAATTAATGAGCAGAGGCAAGAGAAAACCAGCTCTGTGGATGGAGTCAATCAAAGACCTAATGCAAATGAAGGCATATAAAAGAGTTATATTAGTCTGTTAGAAAACTCCCACTCCACAGGCCTTCCACTCACAGCAAGAAAGGCAAACATTTCACCCACAACATGAGCTATTTCTATACTGAGACTAACTGTTAATTCCCATGTAACTGAAATTGTATTTGAGACTTCTCTCCTTGGCAGAGATGCTCACATATTCCTCATCAGGCAGTCAGGATGGGAGGCAGGAGTGACTGCCCTGTTTACAAGAGTGGCAAATGACAACAGTCTCTAAATGGGCATGGCAATACTGATTACCCAGCACCTTGACAGGGACATTATTCCTGTTAGAAAGGTCAAAGGCTCTGTTTCATAGAGGCAAGACTGTCTATTATGGGAGAGAAATGTTATTTCCAAGTGAAGAGGTCAGCACTTCTCTCTCACGTCGGCGCAAGTCCCCGGTACCTCGCACCGGAGCGCGAGCCCACTGCAAGACGGATTATTCTGCCCACTGGCAAGGTCAAGAATATTAATTTTGAACATGTTAATTTGATGTGATGTGCATGATTAATGCTTGTTTAGCTGGATTTTTTGTGTGTTGATAAATCTGCAGCCTTTTCATGCCATTGAGAGTGTAGGATTTAGTCCCTGGGAAGTGGTGTGGAGGGATGTGACATGGGATGTCAATCGGATGGGTGGCTATCATTAGGCACTAAGAACTTTGAAGTGCATTTTGTTTGTTCCTTCATGAAAATACTGCAGCTGTCTGCCACAGAGAGCTCAGAAATAGGCCAGAGGAAGCTAGCCAGCTGTTCTGATTCAGCATCCTGGACTGGTATTACATTTGGAAAGACTTCAGAGAGGCCAAATCAACTCTAAGTGCTAAGAGATGAGAATTACATGGACAAGGACACACAGTGAAGAGATGATAACAAGGAATTAGTTTATGTGTCATTACAGTGTGGGCCACCTAAGCACAGAACAAAGCAGTTTCACATCAGGCACCTTTTCCTCATGTCACTGTATTCCAAACTCCCCTGGGTTCTGTGTAGTTCAAAGGAAGTACAGGACTCAGGTCTCCCATTCACTTTAGACTTTACAGAGCCACAAGAAACATGTCATACAGACCATTTACAAATGAGGAGAGAAAACATTCAAAAACTGCTATGAATTCTGATAAGGGAGGCATTATTTTTTTTCTGAAACTAAACACTATTTAGATGTTTCTTAAATGACAAAGTGAAAACCTCACATTTATGTATTATCTCCTTCACTAAATATAGACCTGAAAAAACAGCATACCCTACTATAAAATGATAGCTTAGAAACAACTTGGAACTATTGGACAGCATCATTTAACTGAGGTGTTCAATTATATGCTCAATTATAAAAAAAGCTAAAATCTTCAATGAGTACTTTATCTTTCACATCAGCCTTGTGGAGGAAACCTTCTTATCCACAGTTTACAGCTGAAAACCTGGAATGAAGTTAATTGTCTGGTGCTAGACAAGAAGACAAGTGAAGGAGCCTGTTACTCCTCTAGGTTAAAATATATAATTCAGCTATTTACACAAAACATGGGAAGATGACTTAAGTTTGTTCTGTTTCCTCACATAGTGTGTTTATGTGAATACAATATATGCGTATAAATGAAAATAATTGCCAGTTTTCAGCTGAAAAAATGATTTCTTCCAGTGAAATGCCCACAGGTGCAGGGAAGGTTTCTGAAGTATTGTCAGAACTCTCCTGTGAAGAGCTCTCAGCTCCCAGCACACAGCAGGACCCAGGGACACTGTGACACCCACTCTGTGCTGGAGATGGATCATGATGGATCATGATGGATCATGCTTCCCTCCTCCAAAACAGCACCCTGCCTTCATTCCTCCCTGGGGCCTAAACCCCCTGAATTCAACGTGCTCAGCAGGGTTTTTATAAAACCTGCTCAAATTACTCACCCTTGAAGCACAGCACCACTGTTTCCTGATGTGGAGAGGAGCACCTGATCCCAACACACTGCAGTGTGCCCTTCTATGGGTAGGGTTGCACAAGGATCAGTCTGAAATCTGTCTCACTTGAACAGTTCACCTGCCACCTTCTACAAGAGTATTTTGACAAGAAGGGATCCAAATATTAAAAAGCCTTGGTTGAGAACCAAGGTCCAAGTTACTCTTAATGAACAAAATTGTATTCCTTTCTAGAGACTTTCTTCAGGTATCATTCTTGTACAGCCCTGAGGGAATGACAAGCTTACGAGAAACTTCACAACAACAAGAGTTCAGAGCCTTTCTGGCCAGGAAGAACAGATTTTTAAGAGGTTTGACCTAAATTTGCAGTCTCACACATACAACACAACTGGCTGCCTAGAGCACCACAGCTGGGGAACCATTGGTGTTCCACTGTGTGTGCCCATAGCTGTTACCAGAAGCAAGGCAGGGTTGACATTAATCCAGTGCAAAGGCTGAGAAAGGTTATGGACTGTCACAATGACAGAAGGACCTTCCTTGCTATGGCATTTTGTGGAATCCATCTCCTTTCCCCTTTGTACTCTGGGGGAGAAGAGATTTGAAAAGCTCCTATGGGCATATGCTTGGAATTTCTGGCTGATCCTGCTGAAAAAAGAGAAAAAAAAAAAACCTTCTTGGCCTCCCTGCCACCATAAAACCAGCCCCTCACAAGCACCACTAGAACCAGACCAAGCAGGCAAATGAGCAGCAGAGACTGGGAGCACCCAGTGGGAATTCTCAACTGCTCCTCAATTTGATTCAGTCCAGGGTCTTGTGATCCCATTTCATCAACATCCCTGTTGCACCCTCCTCTTCCTCCCCTCCACCTTCCCTGGGAAAGGCTGCTCTTCCTCCAACTGCCCCAAATTACAAATGAACACAAATGAACACCATTGCAAGGAGCATAAAGTTCCTCAATGTCCATGTTAAGGGTCAGCTACCCAGCCACAAAGGGAAAACACCACCAGGGATCAGGGAACCAGGCACAGACTGGTGAAGTATCAGCTCACAAGCAGCCCCAGAGTTTCAAAAATTTCACATAAACATCATCAATTCAATGACCAAGCGCATTACTAACAGGAAAAACCCCCACCTATATTTGCTGTATAAATAATTCAACATGAATAAATGTAATCCACTCTCAAGTTAGACAAAAGTGGCTTTTCCCTGGTTTCCAAGGCAGTTGCTTGGTGTGAAGTACTACAGACTTGCTGGAGAGTCCCACTCCATGCAAGCACACATGACAGTGGGAGTCAGTGAAATAGGAATTCAGCAGCAGAGAAAAAAGCTGCATGTTACACTTGACCCTAATTGTTCTTTGGATACTGTAGAATTTTTCTAAGCACAGAATTACTATTTCCTCAAAGGGACAAAAACTATTTACCAGAACATTCAAAGAAAAAAAAATTGTTTGTTTTGGGGGTTGCTTTCTTTTTTAGTTAAAAGTCACAGCCAACATCCTGGCAAGATGAAGCCAAATTCTGTGTATGAATTGGTACCAAAATAGAGAGTGACACAATCTCTGCTTGATACCAGACATTTGGGTGGCATCTTTTAATCACTGAAAAGCACACAGGGCATTCCACAAACTAATACAAGATTCACAGCCAACTCTGGGATAAGCAGCCATGAGCATAGAAGTTCTCAATATGGCTCTAATAGCTCGTAATTATTATAATCCTTCACTGAGCAAACAGATGTTGTAAGGGAACTTCAGTTCCTTCAAATGCAGTAATCAAACCATTCTGCTTCTGCCCTGCCTCTTCTCAGTAAATGCTTTGTATAGTGGAGTGGAAATAGCAAATGTAGTGACAAAATGACCATTTAATTGTCACAGAAATCTGTTTCTGAACAAAACTGATGTTGTCATTTCTCTTTATGCACATTTCTCAGTCTTCTGATATGGTTTAGAGGTTTTTTTTTTACACCAAGAAAAAATCTTGCACCTTACTTTCTGTAATCTTCCCACATATTTGGTTGTTCCTAATTTGTCCACATCTTACAAGCTGTACAGTAACTAGAATCTGGTGCTGTATTTGTGTTTAGCTGTACTAATCATACACACACATCTCCGGAGCTGCCACCTTCGCTGTGAAATTTTTAAAAATCAAGTTTTCACTTTAAACGCTTCAGTCCATTACAGTGAGTCATTCTCCTTGGTGATTTATTTGTAAATAATCATGCCTACTTAAGACATTCAGAATGCACCAAAAGACCTTCAGCCTGATCCTTCATTTTGTTGCAAACTTGCATCTCCCATTGAAGCCCTTTCTACAGTAGCTTCAATAGCTATTTTGGCTGCAGTGCCTCCTTACAATAAACTCTATACATCTGTATGAATGGTATAGTAGAAATCCAAATGATTTCAATCACAATTTCAGCTATTGTGAACTCGTGCTTATAATGAAGCTCCTCTATTAAGAAAGGAGCTCAGTGTGGGCCAACAAAGCTTTGTGTCCTTTCACAGTTGCTATTCAGCCCTCACTTAAGAAAAACAACTATTGACTGTAATATGAATCTTAGGACTTGAAACAAGCAGAGATTCTCAGGATTACCTCTACAAGATGGCTCCAGCTTTTTTTTTTTTTTTTTGTATGTGGAGCAAAAAGAAGCACTGAATATTCATTTCACTCATTTTCTAACTATACTAATGTACACTGCTGTAAATGAGTCTCTATCTACCAGCACCTATTGAACAGAAGGGTGTTTGAATAGGTGGGGTTTGCTATAATGCCACACTAAGATAATGTGCTAGAAACAAATGGTTCAGTGATTCCTGAATAGAAAATTTGCTGGAAAACCCTGAGAACCAGGAGACGAGGGGGAGGGGATTAAAATGTCGCTTCAGAGCCACCAACCAAACTCCTGTCATTTTTAAAAGATGTTCCTGTGGCACAGTATGAATAGTTTATAGCCATGATTGTGAACATTCAATGTCATATAAGAAAAGACACTTGTCAAGAGCCTTTCCCTTACCAGCACCCTCATCATGACCTGTGTTAATGAAGTTAATTGAATTTAAGATCAATAATGGTTAATTATTGCAATTTGACATTCTGAGATAAATGGCTTTAAGACAGAGAAATGTGTGTGTATGTGAATTCTCTCCAAAGAAGGTGAACACATTACAGCCTAAGAGGGATCACACAGTCCTTCCATTGATCCTGGTACAATCTGATCGACCTAATCCTCTGATGAATGTGGGCTTTTCACAGCTACAAGTAAATGTTCTACAAGACTACTCTAACCCTTGTCACTGACCAAATCTATATGAGCTGTACACTAGAAATCTATTGAGATAGATTAAAGAACTGCTGTAGAAACAAGAGATGCTTCAATAAAGATGAAGGTTTATTATATTGACTATTAATGTTACATGCAGTATGTAATTATGAATGCTTATGGATCATAAGAGTTTAATTTTGGTCAGTCAGATGTAAATGATCATAACTGAACAATAGTACTAAAATTAAAAAGTAACAGATTGAAAAAATCCAACAAGCATGTTGAATTTGACGACTTAAGAGTGAATGCTCAGTAAGAGAGAGATTTTAAAATCATCCTTGAAATGTGCATGAAAATGCTCGCAGACAGGTATTTATTTCACTCATCAACCTACTTCATTTAGGGTTTTTTAAGTTTACTTTCACAATAGTTCCTCAACAGGAAGACGTTTTTCAAACGTGTTAGTAATGATATTCTTACATGCATACTGAACAAGTTAAATGACCACTTACAAGATTTATAATGACAAAGTAAATGTCAAGGAAAAAGTATTACTGATTGCAGAGCACTGACAATAAAAAGCAGCTGAAGAGTTCTGTCAAAATGTAAGATTATGCAAAAACACTATTGAGAACACTGCTAATCATCTGCTCTTGTCAATTACTTGAAGGGTATCTGACAGCATATTTACATTAAACACATTTCAGTAGTGAAATCCTTAATGCTGTATCAGAATATTTTCATTATCATTAGAAATCCTTTAAAAGTCCTTTTGCAGCAGAACATTGTAACAGCAATGATGTAATATCTCTCTCTGTATCAGGTAGAGGTTTCTATTTCATGCTATTATAGCTACATAACATTTGAAATAATATAACCAAAGACAAAATATACATGTAAGATGGCAATCCCTGTGTTCCTGTATTCAATGCAGGTACTTTCAAGTAACAGCTTTGCAGGAGTCTCAAACTAAAGGCAAACTGATGATCTGTCTCTGTCTGGCCATTCTTTTAGCTTTTTACCACTCCTGTGACTGCACTTTGTCATGGCAAAGGACATTATCAAGCAGACATTTTTTTCTAAATCTCCGATTGTGACTTGCAATTCAGCTGCTTTAGGAGGAGACACATTAGCTACCAATGCCTTTTACCTGCTGCAGAAACTTATTTTAGTTATGTCTGTCTTATACTTCATGGAACCCTTCCTCCAAAATAGAGAAATAAATGAAATGTAATGAAAATGAAATGTTGATCCTTTCCATGCTTCAGCAGGCGTTACTAAAAAAGCACACATAACCCTGTTTGATGTGTAAAACAGTAAGCATGCATAAAAATGGACAGAGAGGATGCATGAGCTGCCTTTCAGGAGGAATTCATCTGGGCTTAGAGAAAAAGAAGGAAAATAAGCCCCGATCACGACTTGCAGGATCAATTTATGGTTTTTCCACCACTTTTGTTGCACACGCATCCCTAAACTCAGTTTGTAAAAAGGGGAGCAGAGCCCTGACCCTCCCAATGCTTCTGAAGAATCAGAGATTTTCCGACAAAAACACCACAAAGCAGAACTAATCTGGCAGAAAGCTCAGGGTCTGGGTGAGGTTCTGTCCTGATTCAGGCGAGGGGCACCCCTTGTCACTCCCTTTTCAGTCGAGGACAGGGGTGAGCTCTGCACTAACCCAGCACACATGTGAGATCACTCAGTGTGTCAGGAGCGTCACACACACCCATGCACACACCTGCAGTGCTGGAAAGCTGGGAAGGCACCAGCCAGGCCTCCCACACCTGAGGAAGGTAGAACCAGCTCTTTGGCCCTGCCCCTGCCAGCTTGGCAAAGCCAGCAGCACCCTGTGCCATGCTGGGCACTGGGCACACCTGAACCCTGTCCCAGAGATTCCTGCCTGCCTTGCAAACTGCCAGCGTGCCTGGCCAGCTGCACTCAGGCACTAGGAAATTGTTTTTCCCCATGTTCCTGGGGTCCAGCCCCTCTCTGCTCTGCCAATGTCCATGGAAATCCTTCCCCTCATTTTCAATCCAGCACCTCCAGGTTGTGAGGAAAGAACCCACAGAGCAGTGCTCCAATGGGACAGCCACAGCTCGGCTGAATCAAGAGAGTCTCTGTAAAATCATATCTTTTTCATGCAAAATACATCACTTTCTCCAAGAGATGTGAGGATGTTTTTCTCCCCAAGTGAACACGAAAAATCCTGATTCCCAAGACAAGAGCTAACTCTCCGTGCCACGCTGCAGCCGCAGTTGGGTTTTATTGTTGACCTGAAAGCAGTGATTTCATTGGAAATGCTGACACAAACATGACTATTGCTGCTGATGATACGCATCTCACATACGCTGAATCGAAGGGATGTGGGAGGATGCTTTAATTGTTAAATTGAGTGAAAAGGACATAGAAGTAAAAGTACCAGAGAGTCATTTTGCATGTGGGATTCCTATTGACCTTACTGGGAATTTTCTGTGGAAACCAAAAGGGAGTTATGTCTCAGGGGAATTAATCTGTTCCCTTACATGGGCACAGAAAAAAAAAGAGGACTATCCATGTCAATACTTCAAATTTGCAGTCACGAGAGACTGAATGTCTCGGGGAAACAGAAAGGAGATACACAGCCTTTCACTTCTAGGTCACTGGCTGAAATCCTGCTTATTTCAGCAGTGACCAAAACTCATTACCATCCAAGCCTGCTGCTCAGTGACCAATAGTATGTGAAAGGAGCTTGTGGCCTCAGAGGCAGGTGCCCACTGTTGGCAGCCTCAGCAAAAAGACCAAGGATTTGGATGAACATTACATATGAATTTCAGCTCCACCCCAGGTATCACTTCCCATCCCAGGTGTTTCTGTCTCCAAGCTGCTCTTTGCATGGGCTTGGCTCATCACCTGACCAGCTGTGGAGGGGAGCTGTGCTGCCCCCATGGGCTCTGCTCTGCAGCCTGGGGTCTCTGCCCACCTTGCCCAGATGCCCGCTCATCTCCTCCCTTCTGCTCCCTGCTCTTCTGTGCTGTGCCAGCATGGGCAAAGCTGTGTTGGTGCTGGTGTCTCCACAGCTGTCAGTACCCCAGGGTGTCTTTCATCCAGGATGTTCCCTGACTAAGGGACTCAAACCAACCTCTGGAGAGCAAGCAACTCTCAGAGCCAGAGCTGCCTCAGTGTGTCAGGAGAGCCTCAGCATAAAAGAGATGACTTCATGTATCTTTGATACAAAAAGAGAATCTGTACTCCACAAATAAAAACAGTCTGCAGCCTTTAAGAAGATTTACAGCTGCCACAACAGAGCCCTGGGGTCTTCTCTGTCATTAGTTGCAAGAACAATTTAGACTATGACACCACAGGCTGAACTGACCCAAACCCCCATTTTCTCCCCAAAATGAAGAAGTTTCAAAAAAAAAAAAAAATCAAAACCTTAATATGTATAATTAAATTAATCATCATAAATTACTTTTAGCACAGAGAGTTAGATTTATAATATCATTTTCAAATCTCTATGTGAGGTTTAAATATTTTATAGCATATGTGAGTTAGAGGGAAATGTGTCTAATGGCTTAAATATCACTGTACAGCAGTAGACTTTGACAAAAACTGTAGCACAACTGTTTCTAAGGTAGTTTGTAAAAATTATTTATTTCCATACCAGTTAATTATGATGGGAGTCTTTGTTGAATGCACAAGCATTAAAAAAGTGCTGATATTTTATGCATCTTTAACTGTAACGTGCTTCCCTGCAGCGCATTGGTAACTCCTTGACATTTAACATTCACTCACAGCAACTATAATAAGGGGTTTGATTGCTTCTTTTGCAGATGCAGTAATTTAATAACTGTGATCAGTTGCATAAATTTACTATACAACCATCTTAAGTTAGCCACATTAAAATTAAGCAAAATTGTAATCTGTTGACAGATTATTGCTCCTGAACAATTCTACTAAAAGCATTTCAGATTAGCTTGTGCCACAAGCATTTTTGTTTTATAAGCTTGTAAAAAATACTGCTGCTCTTTTTTTTCCTTCCAATCTTACTATTAGACAATTACATGAAATTTTATGTTTTCTGTTAAATCACCTGAACTGGGATGATTTAGTTATTTATACCACATTATGTTTTGAATGCTGCTATTTGAAAAATATTCGTTTGTCAGTTCCTTCACCCTCTCACCCAGTAATTCTCACTGTATAACTTTGCATCAGATACTTCTGAATGAAGGGAACGTGCAAGAAAGAAGCTTTTATGAACACAATAGCAGCACTGCTTTCACCTTTCCCTAATCAAATAAAAAATAATGCCTTTTTCTTTGCTCTGGAGGACTCCCATTTCCCTTTCATTTCTATAAGGCAATACCATTTCCTGAAAATACAGGATTATTCATGTAATGCTTACATAGAACCTCTCCCCACAGTCACGCCTGCAAAACAGGCATTTTTATGGGGGCTAAGGAGATCCTGGGGTCCATTCCAAACCCTAACCATGATGAACACAGCATCATGGCCCGCTGGCTACCTTTTAAAGCAATCTTGAACTGAGCAGGAAAGCCGTGAATGCATGTTTCTGATACTTCTCAGGAAATATCTTTGACCATCTGCTTAGACTTGCCAAATACGCTTCCGAGTTTCCAATTTTATCGGCGCTTAAAAATACGATCTCTGCAAAAACCACGATGATCCAGCGACATATCTGTATTTAAAGGCAAGGAAATCCAGGAGAACACTATCCAAACCCAGAGTTAGGTGGGAAGGGGCTGTGTTTGAGCTCCATGTGTGCATCCCCAGGAGCCCATTGGTGCAGTTACCCAGGAAGGGGCTGTGTTTGACCTCCACGAGTGCCTCTCCAGGAGCCCAATGAGGCAGTTACCTGGGCAGGGGCTGTGTTTGAGCTCCATGTGTGCATCTCCAGGAGCCCACTGGGGCTGTGTTACCCAGGAAGGGGCTGTGTTTGAGCTCCACGTGTGCATCCCCACAGCCTGCTGCGGTAGAAGCAAAGGGCTGCTGTCTCTCTGATGCCCAGAGGTGCGGGCTGAGCCGCTCATTCCCCCATAAGCGCCCTGTCACTTGCGGGCCGGTGACGGGTCCCTGCCGTGGCCCAGCCTCCCGCAGAGAGGGGCCCACTGCTGCCTGACAAATCCGATGGGACTGCACTCCCAAACTCCCTGCCAAGAGCCCTCACGGTCAAGTGTCCGTCTTCGGGAGCCAGGCTGAAGTGACGGCTGTGACACGGCGCTCACGCCGTCTAATGACACATTTAATGCGGAGTGATCGGGGAGAGGGAGGCTCATGGAACTTAAAAGACAGACATAGGCACTTGCCACCTGGCCTTATTTTTATCCTTATATTTCCAAAACAAGCATTATCATTAAGCATCAAATAGGCATTTCTCTTGCAACTAGTACCTGCTAATCTTTTATAATCAATTACCTAGTGCAATTATGTTTGTTTGCTTCTAATTATAAGTAATTATGCTTCTAAATATTTTCTTTAGATTACGAAGAGAATAAAAATAGGGGCAGAGGAAAGTGAGACTAGATTATGATTATTAAAAGGGAAACATTTAATTAATTACTTAAATGGAATAATCAGCAAACACCCATTTAAACTTTCCAGACAGAACACTTCACAAAAATACTCCCCACTTCACCCTCGACATATGTTGAACATAAAAAGTTTAAAATAAGTTATGTAACTTTTGGAATACCTCCTGTCTCTCTTCACTTTATAGAGCAAAAAGGCTTCTAGTTTATTAACATTCTCTGGACAGCAATCACATTTTTATGTATCTCTGACTACCTGCATGAACAAAGTACTAGACAAAATTATTAATAAAATATGAAGGTTCCTTTTTTTGTCCAGAGCAACCTCAATAAACTGCTTTGTGCATTGTTACAGAAAGTGCTCGACATTTTTTTTAATCTAGTATTCATGGCATTTAGGTAAAATTTTGAAATACAAGATGCTTCACACCAAGAAACCAGTCTCAAAAATACCCTCAACCCTAGAAGATTCACTGAGAATTCAATTCCCCATGGATATTGCCCAAATTGTTCTCCACACTACAGGAACACAACAACATTGCTTATGGATCTTCATCTCACACGTTCTGATGGTAAAAAGATGCAGAACTTCATCCACAGAGAATACAAAAGCAGCTTTCTGCACCTTTCTTTCAATCAAAAGATGCCAATTCTCTATTAGAAAGAAACAATTAAAACCAGATAATGACTACGAACAGCTCTGACCTGCTGAGAGCCTGAAGGCTTTGCTTCACTCAGGACTCCACTTCTGACTGCAGGTCAGCCCTACGCAAACAAAGCCTTAACAGAAATGTTACAGAGGAAATAATAGCCATTTCCAATGATAATACACAATTTTAGCACCTGCGCTTGGCTGATTTAGGTGGTCGGCTAACATGTCAAACAGCCTGCCTTAGTTAGGTGAGCCTTTAATGGGTAACTGGCAGACTCTGGCAGCCTTATTTCTGTTTTAGATTTGGTTTGTCATTGGATATCCATTACCTGCCATTCATCTTTGATCTCTTTGGACAGGCCTGATCAAAAGATGTCATTTGACCTACTCCACTTGGCAGAAACTTGTATGACTCTCATAAAGGGGGCACCCCAGCTATAAATAAAATGACATTATTATTTTTCTGTCCTATCATGTAGAAGAGACAATTATGATAATGCAGTGTCTGTCACTTGGAGCCCAGCAAATTGCTAGCTCTCACGCAACTGTTTAGCTTTCTTATTTGTTTTTTGTCTGTTTTCCTCCATTTCAAGTTGAAAATAAAATAGAATTGAAATCACTAATGCTCTGCCTCACACTCTGACAGTCTCAGGGTTTCCTTTTATGGGACTGACGTGCAGATGTGACCATCAGACTGTTTGTCAGTGGTGGGTGGTGGTTAAGTGCTGTGTTGGCAGCACATCCCAACAATGGAATCAGGTTTATACTTCATTTCCACCTCTGCACACGAGCGCCTGTCTGAATGCAGTGCTGGTAGACATTACACCAAACAGATACAATCGGAGAGAGTTTATTGTATCTTTAATAAAGCGACAATAGAGGAAATGTATGAGCCCTCTCTCCGCTGCCAGGGGGCTTATGCGTGCAGAAGGGTTCTGGGAAGGATGACAACAAGCCAACTGTCAGGATATTGGTAGGCTTGGGGTATTTTTCTGAGTGGCACATACTCCTGTGCTCTCCCATCTCTAGCAGAGCACGCTGTGAAAAACGCCAACTACTTATGTTTAAAATTTTAAAAGTTTAATAGAAATATAATTGTTATAAAAATAGCAATATAATTAGAGTAATAATAATTTGGATAATTTGGATTAGGACAATATGAGACAATAGAAGCAAAGAGTTACAGACAATCTGGATACCTTTCTCTGGGCAAAATTTTAAGTGTCCTGTTGCTGCTATCTCGCTGCGAGTCCTTTCTTTAAAAAAAAGTATCTTACATAGTGTTAAAATAGAAACTCTGCTATGTTATAACCTACAACTATATTTAACACACTACTTTAAGAGAATTAATACAGCATAACTTTCTAACATAACACATATAATATTCATTTTAATATTTGCAAAAAGCCAATCACAAAATACGCATTTTTCACAACGCTGTGTCCATGTCCACACGTGCAGGGAGCAGAGCATGTCCAGACTCCTGTCTGCTCCCTCAGTGCCCACGTTGGGCACCAGCCTGGGCACTAAGGAGTGCACATCCACTGGCCTGAGCCTCTTCACAGCCTCCTGGCTGGAACTGCCCTTCCCACACGCTGCCTTCCCCCAGCTGATGCTCGGGATGCTCTCCCTCTTTTCCAGGAAGAGGTTCCCAGCAATGCTACTCAAAGCCCTGGCACTCAAAAGAAGTGGCACTCGGCTGCCCAGCAGCCCCTCACAGGGGACAGCACCCAGCCCTGCTCAGCCCCCACAACACCACACATCAACACCCTCACAGCAGCACAAAACAGTCACAAATCAGTCATCCTGTTCCTACAGCAAAACTCCGGACAGTTAGTCCACCATTAACTATAGGCCTTCACTATGGGCAAACTGCAAAACCAACGGCGAGCAAAACTATGCATGCTTTCAATCTCCTTGGGTAGAACCATCCCCAAAGAGTCTGCAATACAAAAATCTATCTACCTTCCTTTTTTATTTGTTCTCCTTGCTCTTACACAGGCTTGATGCGCTGCTGCCAGAAAACAGATCTCAACAGAGATGCTGAGAGAAAACTAAAACTGTTAAGGGCTTGTAAATACCAAATAGTTACTTCTCATTAATTATTTGTAATTAATTATTCATGATTAATTTGTGCCAGAACAGGAATGTTTTATTCTGAATTAATTTGATTCATTTCAAAATTGCTACTTTAAATTGCTACTCTACCATAACGTGATATAATCTCTCTCTGTAGACAAGCCCTAAAATATTAAAAAAGCATTTAAAACAAAGGAAAAGCATCACGTTCTCTCACAGAAACACACGGTGCCTGCTGTCCTTGCAAAGTACTTTGTCTGCTGATCCAAAAGCAACCTGGACAAAATGGAGCCTCTCCAGTGGCCTAGAAAATTTTTGCAACAAGGAAAATGGGTGGAAATATTTTAGACAAAACTTGGAAGTGGCTGGGAACAGTTCCCTGATGACAAATCCCACTGATGCTACCCAGAGAGCAACTGGGAACAACGAGGTTCTCCTCAGCCAAGGCTACACTGAGAAGCTCAAGGGATCTGGGCATCAGTAAGAAGCAGCAACAAAGGAATACTAGAAACAAAAACAAACAACAGGAATTGCAGGGCATTTTTTAAAGATGGAAAACACCTAGATCTTTTTCTCATGAACTTAAGGATACTAAAAAGAAAACAGATGGCAGGACTTAATAAAATTCAAGTACATTTGGCAAGGCAGCCTTTTACTGTTGCAATAGTGCATGTTATCCTTCTAATGCATCACAGAAGGATGCCTGCAACACAGCACAATTCTTTCGAGTAGACTTTTTTTATTACAAAGTTTAGCTTCTTAATAACACATATTGAGAAGAGGAAACATACACAGACCAATAACTTCTCCAGTCTGAGTTTGTACAGTCCAGAAATCCTCAGCAGAGATATGAGCCAAAACAGGCACTAGGCAAGTACTGCACCAGAGTGAGCTGGACCATCCTCACCTATTCCTGCTTTTCAAACCAGCCAAGGATGCACATTGCTCTTATACAAAAAAACTTCCAGGACATTAATTCCACAACTCTGCTAGAATCACTAAACATACAAAAACAAGAGTCCTCAGTTTTCATCATATTATCTCTTTTAGACTGCAGTCAAAAAGCACATACAGTATCTTATGTTTAGGATCTCATCATTAAGATTATTAATATGGACTTCATTTGACAGAGACACACAATTGCCCCACAAGTCCCATCAGCTCCTTGTGAGCAGGCATTCCAGTCCAAACACTCACAGGATTTTTAATTTTTCTTTAACTCAGGGCAGAGTTTTCTGTTCACCTTTGGAGAAGGTAGACAAGAGATCCTAAAGGAAAGAGCTGGTCCCAGTGAATAGAGACTTGTCTTCTTGGCAAAGGATCACGTACTAAGGTTTAAATATAAAAGGGCATGGCTGAAATAGAAGTACCACTTGGGAAAGGAGCTCAACAGTTACATTAGAGAAAGTGAAGCAGCACAATGTTGGCTCATCCCAGACACAAACTGCTGAAGTTACTTGAAAATCATCCTCCAAAGGTACTTTCTCCCTCGGCCAGTTCTGCAGAGCTGAACCAAAGGCAGCTCCTGCACACAGGTCTGACCCTAGAAAAGGATGGACAAGCTGCCTGGTTAACTCCATAGTTTACTGCTCAGCCTTTTTAAAGGCAAAGGGAGCAGTTCCTCACATCCAGCCACACATTCATCTGCATTTCTCCAGCTGAGATTTATTTCTAAGCAGTTACAGCTACATTGCAGTGCCAACCTTGTTTCAGTATAAGAACGCCCTATTTTGATTTAACACTGCAAGCTGCACCACGCTGCTATGAAAATGACCAGATTTAAATTAGTTTAAAAGCATAGCTTTAGTTAAACCATCAGAGATTCATTTACAGGCACCAAACCCTGCCTCATCACCAGAGGTATTGCCTACCTGGCTCACTGAGCACTCTGCTTTCTTACAGCTGCCTCCTTTGTAACTCTCTCTCCAAAACTTCTAACAGATTCAGTAATCCTGCCCCAGTAAAACAATCACTTTTCACGGGAAGAAACACAGTCAGTTTCTCTAGACAAAGACAATTTTCCCCTTCTGTTCCTCCCAGGTACTGCTGCAAGCACACCTCCATCTCTGTCCAATCCACTCCAAAATCCAACTTACAGGTAACATCTGACTGTGTCAGTGGTTTTTGGGCACCTAAGGTAGTGCCACAAGTAAAATCTGAAATGTACCATGATGCATATGAACCAAAATAATTAATTTCAAAATAATTTCTAGTAGTTCTTTCAGCCAGGTACTTAGCTGCAGTCTATTAATTTGCCCTAAAATTTGGCAGGTTTCTAAAAAAGAAGGACCGTAAAATCATTGTTCAAAGAAAACCCGCTATCACCTGCAACATCTATGAATATATGTTAATGAAATAGTAAGCTGTTTAATAAGCCATTATCAGTTATATAAAAAATATTTAATCTGCAGATTACAACATACTTACTAAAGCAGCTGTCCATATCCAGGCAACCATAATTTCACTATCTAGCTCGGTATTGAAATATGAAAGCATTTTGTGAGGATCCAGGATATTTGGCATGGACATTAGTAATAATGTTCCTGGCACCATGCACTACCTGCATGTTCATGCTGTGGGAAGGCTTCCTGCTCCTATACATCTCATTATCTACTGGTGCCACAGTGGGAATGTGAATGCAGTCAATCACTCCCTGGATACTCAGGAAACTAGCAATGACATATAAACCTTCATTGACTTTCTGTTGCTGTTGTAGAGTGTTTGGTAACTTGATGAATGTCTGACTGTGTTGCAGCATGGCATCTAGGAAATGAGGAAGGCACCTGGACGCACAGGGCTGACTCATCTGTTTGTGGCCCCCCGCTACCCTCCGCGACGGCCGCCCATCGAGCGCCGCAGAGCACAGCCCATCCCTGGGATGGCAGGGGAACAACTGCTGCCTTCCCGTGGCAGCTGCCCCGAGAGCAGGCACGTGGATGTGCTCCTG